>NW_021940565.1:1953279-2187599 GCF_001715985.3 Manacus vitellinus
GGGCACCCTGGAGGACAGCGGTGAATAAACCCCGAACAGCACTGGGTTGTCGTGCAGAGGAGTTGGGTTGTTCCCTCTCGCAGGAGGGGGGGAGGATGAAGGAGGGAGGACACGGTGGTTTTCCACCGTAGCTCTTGTGGGAAGGACGTGAAGAAACCGCCTGAACGTGCGACGGTGGTGGCTTAGGCTGCTTGAAAGGACTTTTTGTTTTTAAGTGGTTGAAATAGGTGCAGCTTTTTAAGGATGAGTCGGATAGGTGCCTTTTTGGGGTAGTCACAAGCCAGAGGCCCCTTTCCTGGCACTGAGCTGTATCCCTAAATCCCCTTTATCCCCTCTAACCCCAAACCTTCATCCCGGAGCTGCAAGACACCACCTTTGTGCATCCCAACGGAGGGTCCCCAGAGGAATATGGCACTGGCCCTCTGGGAGCCCTCCTGGCATTAGGGGTTGTACTGTGTACACATCCTCTGCCTTTCACAGCACGGAGCTGTGTTGACCTGGGAAGTGTTTACAGGGTTCCCTTGCCTGCAGCTCGTGATTCCAGGGACTCAGCAGCACAGCCCTGCTGTCAAGACAAAGACAAAAAAAAAAGGGGCCAAGAGTTTTGTGTGGGGGCTGATATTGAGCTGCTCACAAACCTCTTGTGGCTCAACTTGTTTTTATGATGTTTAAGTGCGAGAAATTTAGACTGGAGAAACTTTTGAAGTCTCTTCCAGTCTAGTCTCATATCTTAATTTACCTTTTCAAAATGTGATGCTGCTAATGGACAGGTCCTGGTAGGAGCAGGAATTATTCCTCAGGCCTTAATTAGGTGGTGTGAGAAAGCAGAACACAAAGATGTTAATTGCCTTAATCAACCCTTGATTTTTAAGGTGAGCAACAGCTGGTAAATATGAGCATGAGGGAACTGAAGCTGGTCAATTTCTGAAGACATTTATTTTATATGTAGTTCATATATAAAATTAAGAAGTAAACAAGTTTTTTTTAGTGTTATATATAGCTTATTTCATAGTTTATTTTACAGTTCTGTTTTACCTGAAACATGCGAAGGGGATATGAAGGAAAGGGATGATACCTCTTGCTGGTGCTTTGTGCTGCCTTGGCTGTGCTGTGACATGGTTTTGTAGACATAGTGTTTAATTTTTGCATGTGCATTTGGTCACTTGCATCACTGTTATTGCAGGAGGTCTTTGCTTACCTGGTTACTTGCTGTTTGTTTCAGGTATCACTTGGGTGCTGGTTTACCGGACAGACAAATACAAGAGATTAAAGGCTGAAGTGGAAAAGCAGAGCAAGAAATGTAAGTACCCTTCAGACATCAGAGAACGTGTCCTGCTGCTCCTGCTTTAGCAGGTGTCAGATTGAGTAATAGCTGTGCCCTGAGAAATTCCTGCAGGGAGTGAGAACTTTCTGCAGCTTGGATTTCATAGGAGCCAAATTCTAGAAGTTACATAAATCTGTAGTGAGGGGACTTTGTCCTTAATTCTTGTCTTTTGCTGGAGGAAGCTCAGCACAAAGACCTGTTGCCTTATCTGAATTGCCCCTCCTGTTAATGGAGTAAGAGATGGGTACTGGCATCTGTTTTTCTGAACAGGAGTGGCTAATGTCTGAAATAAATGCCTGAAGTGTGTTCGAAGATGCAATTTCTGCCTTTCAGGGGTGAAAAGGTGAATTTGAGGTCTGTTGTGAGAAAGTTCTGGGGTTGAGTAATGAATAACATGAGAGGAAAGCATTATGTGTGAAGATTAGGAGTGATAATTAGTGACGGGGGGATGAGTAAAGACCAAGTCATCATAGAAGGTCTGAGCTATCAGCTGATGTAAAATAAATTATACTAATGTAAACTGAAAACTAACAGAATTAATTAAGGAAATAAGCTCCATTTTCATTCCATAGGGAGGACATGAGAGAGACCTGGGAGCGGTTGAGCAAAGGATGAGGGAGGAAGGGGAAAAGGGAGCTGAGGGTGAGCAGTCAGAAGATGTGCTTTGGATATTAAGAGAAATGGTGAAGGAGAGGGGCTGATCATGAAGTGTTTCAATGGACCTGTCTGTACTGGAAGCCAAGGAGTAGAGGAGAAATTCATCTGACCTTTCAAACTCAACTATGTGAACCCTACACAGGTTAGAGCAGTAGGAGACTGCATACAACAACTGGAGCCAAAATAGAGCTGGTTTTACCTTAAAAATATTTCACTGGGGTGTCAGTGCTCCTAATGCACGAGAGAACAATATCATCACTTATTGCTCTTGCCTGTCCAGCTCATTCCAGCCTTCCCTGAGGCAAAATAAACTGAGGAGTTCAAGTGTAGTCGTACTTGTATCACAGCTCCTACATTGGGGCTTTTGTCACCGCGGCAGCAGCAGACAAGGATTGCATCTCTGCCTGCCTCACTTTAATCCCACTTGTCCTATGTGCACGATGGAATTAGCCCCAAAAGAGCCAGTTAGAGAAGTAGTTGAAACCCAGCTGAAAACTTAATGTCCTTGTGTGTTTGTGCTGTTCAATTCCGAGGGCAGTTAGCAGGGCTTAATCTCTGGGGCTTAATGACTGTTGTAAGAGTTTAATGCTGTTTGTTTTTATAGCTCTCCTGGTATCTAGGCTATCATCTGTGAAGGGAAAGACCTGAGGTTCATGCATCTCAATTAGTTTCTGATCTCCTTGTTCGTTTCCCCACCCCCAAGAAAAAAAAAAAAAGGTAAAGCTAAATAAGGAGTCACTAAAAATTCAGCTTTGCTTTTCTTTTTCCTTCCCCTCCTGTTCTGAGGACAGCTGGCTGACCTGGTGGCTTACAACTTGCTAAGTGGACCACTCGAGCCACACCTTTCAGCTGTTATCTAACACATCTGAAACAGGAAAAAACACATTTGAGATCTTTGAGCTCTCCCATGAGAGTCCTAGTGATCCTTAGCATTTGCAAAAACAAAGGGGCCCGAGTAATGTGCTTAAGGAGACATTGTTACTCCTTAGTTTCATCTCTTCCTGTCCTCCTGGGGAGGAGGCACAGTTGTCTGAGGCTGCTGCAGAGATTGTAGTCAGTGTTCTGGGGGTAGATTTGCAAGGCTGGAGGCCATCCCTGGAATTTCTGCTGTGTTGTCATGTATGTTCCCGTGTCTTTGGAGACTGCTTGACACTCTTTGTTCTGCTGGAACCATAGGAGAATTGGGGCTGTTCCTTTGGGTTGGCATAAGGCTGTCTCGAGTTTAGAGTCAGGGGCCATGGGGTTATGTGGACCAGGGTAGGGGGGGACTGATCAGGTTTCCCCAGCTGACAAAAGGAAAGTTATGGAGAGAGCCTTCTGTGACTGCTGGGTTCGTTGAGTCATCTGGCACCTCTCTCCAGTATTCCCTAGGGCACAAGCTCCCTGTTTTTCCCCTCGTTTCAGCCTGCCTTTCGGAGATGCAGTTGTTCTTAGGAAAAAGCAGTTGTCTCAATACATTGCCATGGAAGAGATGATGTTCAGGTAACTTGTCTGGGTCAGAGTGGTTTTCTGAGCAGTTGTGACTGACTCACAGGCATTGAGTAGGGCAGTTCTACAAATCCTTGTGTGGTTTGGAAGTCTGGCTGGTTTTTATTTCCTCTGTGCTTTGAAATCAGGGCTAGAAGGTCTGTGCTGACCTGGTCCTTCGTATGGGAGGACAGTCCTAGTGCTCAGGTATCTGTGAGCTAACAATGAGCCAAATCTCTGTTGATAAGGTAGATATGGTAGATGCAGTTTACATAGATAAAGGAAAAATGGCTGCTATCTGTTGCTAGATCATGGTCATGCTTTATCATCCTCACTTCTTGTAGTACTTTTGTTATAGTTCTTGAATTAAAAATGTCTCTTACTTCCTGGAGAAACCTTGCTGTCAGCAGAACATTTGCAGACGAGCAGCACATTTACCATGTTACAAGTGCACTGTGCTGGCTCTACGTGAGCCTTGCTTGCTGCAGTGGTAGTGGGTTGCAGATGCCTGGTGAGTGTCTGATTTGGGGTTTTATACCTTAGAGCTTAGGCTCCTACTTTAAAATATTGCAAATACTTCAGTGCTAATTGATTGAAGAATGGAGGGGCTGTGGCTGACTGCTTGGGCAGCGTTTCCCCTGAGAATGCCGGCCTGGGGAGAAGGGATGTGCGAGAACACAGGCTGTCCTGTATTCTGCTTCCCACTGCAGATAATTGTGAGCAGAGCTGACCACAAAGCTCTTTTCATTGCACTTGCTGAATCAAAAGTACTGTCTAGTACTAATGACAAATCAGCAAGGGTCACTTGAGCCAAAATTGTCCCCAGACTGCTCAGTCTACAATGTAATGGGCTCTTGACAGGGTTCTAAATTAACCCTTTAAATATGTTGATATCTTATCCAGGGTTTTGAGTTTTTTAATTGTAGTTTTTAATTGATTGGTGTAATCATCCCTGATAGTTGATAACTTACTGATTCTGAGTATGTTCTTAGTCATAGCTAGCTGCTTTGTGCCCCACTTCTCTACAGGAGTAAAATGTTTTGTTTGGTGTGTGGAAAAGGAGTGGTGGTATCCCTGTGCAGAAATGATGGAATATCTTTTCATTTGGCAGTGGAAAAGAAGAAGGAAACGATAACTGAATCAGCAGGCCGACAGCAGAAAAAGAAGATAGGTAAGACTGGTGCCTCAGAAATGAGGGAAAGCTGAGAAACTTAAGTCATGATCCTTTCAAAAATATTTACTTATTTTGCCTTGCTCTTCCAAGGCAGGAGACATCCAGCCTTCTGATGGCTTTGGTCACATGGGCGGATCACTGAGAGGAGCAGCACCACTTGCTGAACTCATTGACTTTTCTCTCCCATTTTAGCCATGATTGTTATTAATTTCTCTTGTCAAAGCTCTTTGCAATGCACTGGCAACTTGCAATAGCTGTAGGACTCTGTGATTGTAATTTTTGGATCTTTTTTTTTTTTCCCCCTCGTTTGAACACTTCAGAGCTGAAGGTGTTTATGTTGACTGTAACTGTCCTTAGATTTATCTCAAATTTGATAAACTAGTTTTGCTCAATTTTAGGCAGTGATTTATTTTTCCATTCTTTTTCACTGTCAATAAGCTGAAGTCTTCCTAAGTAAAGGTAACTCTTTAAGTACTGAACTAAGCAAGAACAAGGTAAAGAGATGCTTAAGGGACGTGAGCTTTTAGGAAGTTCTGTTATCTGCAGGACTTGCAACATGCAGCAAAGCTCAGTTAAGTTATTACAGAAATTGTGGCAGGAACACTTCTGAGAGCTCCTGGGAGTTGGTTTCCTCATTCCTCTGTAACTCCAGGTAGCTGGATTAGTCATTTGATCTGTACAAAGCTTGGGAATTATAAACACATCTTCAAACAGTTCTTCCTAGGTAGAAAACCTGTTGTCCTTAGATTCCTGAAGGGACAGGAGCCAAACGCTTCCTCTTGTGTGTTTTCAGTTCTTCATCTTGAATAATCCCTGTGTGGGATGAACACTGCCTGGTGGATAAGGCAACTTTGAAAGTGACCCTGTGTAACATCTACACATAACATTAAAAAGTGTGACAGTGGCTTTTTTTTTGCAGGGCACCATCCAAGCTATGTTCCTAGCAGACAATATTGTACTTGTGCTTGGACTAAACTAATAAACAGTAGAATCTGAGGAATTCAGATGCTCCACCAATTTTTTTATACACTGAAATAATCTTGTTTTGCTGATGGAAAAACAAAGCACAAAGGGACTAAGATCAGAACTTAGGAAGTGACCACTGATTTTGTTTGCTGTGATGCTTGCTGGCCAGACCTAAGATACTGAGGCTGATTTTTTTTATTTTTCCAAGTGCTGCATAACTTCAGTATCTCATTTGTTTTCAGGCAAAGCTGAATTCCTGATGTTTCTGAAAAATTAGGCCCTAAATGTCAAGCTGGACTTCCAGAAAATGACTCACAGCTGTTAACTGCTTTTGAAATCTCTGATTTCAGTAACTCTATTGGATGTCAAATCACTCTGCAAGATGTGGCATTGTTGTAACAGCAAATTTACTTGTGCTGGAGTGCCTCTGAATTCTACCATTTTAGTTAACGAAAAATAAATATTGACTGAGGCTTTCTGGATAAGTAGCAGCTGTGGTACAGACCTGCCTCAGTTGCCATCTGTTCTGTGCACAGAGTAAGACAGGAGGTGTGTGGATGATATTTCTTGGTTTCATAAGGGGTGAATCATGCATGTGCACAAGGAGGTAGGGTGAAAGTTGCAGGAGAAGGCTTAATTTGGTGCTTCCTACTTGTGAAACTTCAGTTCACTTCACACTTAAAAATTTCAGTCACATTGTGTCTAAATCACCTTTTGACACTGCTGGGAACGGGACACCTTTAACATTGTGGTGTGGCTTTTTGTCATTTCATCTTAAGAAATTAATTTGGTAGCTTAAACTTTGCTACTGCTTTCTGTTTCCATGTGCCCCTGGAAGGAAAGACAGTGACATTATCAGGAATCCACGTGAATGCTGGATGAACAGTAACACCCAGAGCCTGTTTGTTTGGAATTTGTAGAAATAGGTGAGAGACAGTTCAGGTATATTGGGGGATCTCGGCTGTGTTCTTTTCCCTGTGTAACCTTTAGCCCACCTAAAAAGATGGCTAGTTATGTAGCAGAGGGGAAAAAACAAGTATTTGTGCCAAATGTGATTCCTGAAGAACTGGCTTGAGGTTGCTGAAATGTCCCAGAACAAGATTCTCCACCTGGGTCAGGAAGCAGGTGTCTGGAAAGTTCCTGCCGGAGTGGATGGTTTGTAGTTAGGAGCAACTGAAAATAGCCAAGAGGATTCTAAGAAATTGGGTAGGGGTGTTGCTGTAGCTTTTTGTAACACTGTGAGTCTCTGTGCTTAGAGAGAGAATTGTGGAGCTTCTGTTTCATGGGCCTCTTGTACTGAAACTTCAGTGGGATCCCTGGAAAATCACACTTGACAGTCCTTCTGCGTCACTCCCTCTTCATTCACGCTGTTCTTTTGATATTTCTTCATCGTCCACATCCTTACTTCAGCTGGGTGTTGCTCCCAAGCCCTGGCTGCCCCTCTGGATCCTCAGTCTGAGAGGAGCACAGGGGATGATGGGGACATGGGACAAGAAAGGTGACAGGTAGTGGATAATGCTCGAGGCCAGAGCAGTCCTCCAATGAGGGGCATGGAAAATGTCCTCTCTGATCTCTGAGTATCTTTGAAGTTTGTGGTGACTTAAGGACAGACTAAATTTCCAAAGGAGTATTTTAAAGTATTTTCTGCAAAGCACAGTAATACACACATTACTGAATCTCATGTAGGAAATCTATCTTTGGAGAACCTCCTAGGTGTGACAAGAGTCCAAAATTCATTACCGAAACAAGCAGGATGTTGGCATTGCTGAGGTGCAGCTCCCAGCTCTTTGTGTTGTTTCAAAGTCCCTTCTGACACCTCCAAAATGAAATCTTTACTTACACAACGTATTTACAGTGGTGTGTGGCAAACTGAGACCACTTTCTTTGGGAACTGTGATATAGGGGCACTGTCTCTGATCTCTGGCTATAGTGTTCATGCTACTGTGTCGGTTGAGTTAGCAAATCTGACATTCGGTGCATTTCTTTCAGAAGTGCTGAATGTGTGATTCCAGCCACCTCCTCTCTTTGTGCCAGCCTTGCTGCACGTTGCTGTGGTGGAGAAATGGTTGGCTATGTACAGTTTTTTTCACTTTCTACTGTCTGGCAGAGGGAGCTGGAGTTGATTTTGGAAGTGTTATTTGTTTGCACAGCCAAAAAGGTTAAGTCTTCCTGGAAATGAAAACACTCTGGTTTCTAGGTTGACAGAACTGATTATAACTGTTGTTTTTGTCTTTGCAGAGAGACAAGAAGAGAAGCTGAAGAATAACAACAGGGACTTGTCAATGGTATGAAAATTAAACCCAGTTCCCAACTGCTGAGGATTTCAGTCAGTTTTCCAGCAGAAAGGTTTTGTTCAACTGGCAGACATAGCTGCTTTTCTTCCTGAAAAGTCCTTCTGGTTTTTCTCTAATAATTCTCTACAGATTTTAGTGTGAGCCACAGAGTTCTCCAGCAGTTACTGCCTCATCTCTCATGCCAAACCTTAGCCATTTTCAGCTTTATAAGTCTCCATGATGTTTTCAAAGTAGAATTTGTCTGACTTCTTGTAACTTCAGTAATTGTAATGATCCCCTGCTGACTGGTTGTGTAGGCTTAAGGAAAAAAAGAGCCTGTAGAAGGTAACAGGAAAATTCTAGAGCACTTTTTGGTTTTGTCTCCCTGATGCAATTCCTCACATCAGTGGCCTATGCTGTGCCTGCCTTTGTACCCAGCTGTTGACCGAACTTATCTTTGGGAGTTCTTCAATCACTTTTATAATCCCTCTGCCTTCTGGGTCATCATTTTTCCCTGTGGATTTCAGTGATCTGTACAAAGCCTGTTCATGAGGGCGTGAGCTCATAATTCTTCAGTGTAGGCCTGTTGTTTTGATTATCTCTGACCTTTCTGCTTGCAGGTTCGAATGAAATCCATGTTTGCCATTGGCTTCTGCTTTACTGCCTTGATGGGAATGTTCAACTCCATGTAAGTATCAACTTCCTGGATTTTTTTCTTAATTTTTTGTGGTGAATATATTCTCCACCTTCCCTTTATCACCTCAAATGTTGCAGTGACAGAGTCCAGCCAAGAACCATAACTAATCTGTATAAAATGGATCAATATTTCATATGAAGATGGGGTGGTTTAGCCACCACATGCACGTTCTGCTCAAGAGGGAACATTGAATACTGAAGACAATCAAGCTCAGTAAATTGCATTCAGTCTAGACACAGCTCTAATATCCTTTCTGTGTGGGAACATCCTGATTAGGGCAAGTCTGGGAGATGTCAGGCAAGCAGCTTCAGTCTTCAGCTACTTTGGCTTGACTATAATAGTGTGACCACAGAATGCTCTTGCAAGCAAAACTGGGTCAGCTCCCTTGTCCTTAGAAATGAGCTGTAATTGCAGAGTTTGTTGTTGCCCTACTTAAGGTGATCAGAGTCCAGATATTGGCAGGTCCAGGCATGGGCTTCAATCTCCCTTTGCTTTGAAAGTGACCTGGGATAGGTCCAGTTAAAAAAAACAACAACAAAGATAAAAAACCCCAAACTGGTTTACAGGGTTATAGAAAGCTTTGTTTCAGGTATGCAAATCTGAAAGACTTGTGCTCGACTTTTAAAACTTGCTTCACTTAAAATGTGAACTGTTGGCTGTTAAATCTGAAGATGACATGGATATGATTAGGATAACCTGTAGGAGGTTGCTTGATATCTGGGCAATATGCTTGTCCTCCAGACAGGAATTTACATCGTTGGGCACCAGAGTCTTTGGCCTCTGTGCTGGCAGTCCCTAGGATACAGTCAATTGTTATTTTACTGGAGATCTGTGGGTGGATAAATTGCAAACTTGGGGTAACATAATAACAGAAGTGCCACTGTGTGGATTCTTTATTTATTCAGCTTAGTCAGACTTCAGCATCTAGCATTCTCTGGGTGCTGGGAAGCTGAGCAGAGCAACACGGCACTAAAGGACTCTAAAATTTGGGTACAGTCTTGAGTCACTGACGTCTCATTTCACT
Organism: Manacus vitellinus; assembly: GCF_001715985.3. Lineage (NCBI taxonomy): Eukaryota > Metazoa > Chordata > Aves > Passeriformes > Pipridae > Manacus > Manacus vitellinus. Next base: position 1,962,862 of record NW_021940565.1, read on the forward strand.
GCAGCCCTGAGCAGGGCTGGAGGTGCATGGTGAGTCACATCCCCAGCAACAAGGTGTCTGAGGGGGATTTATAGTGCTGCACTCGAGGCCTTCAAGTGCTTGATGTGCTTATTTGGGTGCAATACAAACATCAAGACCACCCCTGCACTGAAACAAGTGGAAAAACAAAAGGCTTTACCCTACTCTGCCCACTTTCCTATAGGGGGAAGAGGCAGTTGTTCTGAGTATGCTGTGCCCAACTAGTATTACAGAACTGTAAATTTATTAAGAGCTTTAGGAAGGAACTGATTTGGGTTAAATCCTTTGTGTCTCCTCCTTCCATAGATATTAATCTTAAAAAAAAAGAAGAAACCAGCAAACTTAAAACCCACCAAGTTTACTTGCCTTGTTCCTCTTTTGAGGATTCCTGCCCACAGAGATCATGCTACTAGACAGAGGCTTTATGTGAACCTTTGGGCATATCTTTCCTTTAACTACCTCTTTCTTTAGAGGGAGCATGAACAGCAGAAGTATCCAGAGACCTCACTGATTGTTAGAGCTAGAATAACTTTCTTGCTATTAGCTGAGGTTATTGAATTAGAATCTAAAGATTTGACTGCCTGCCCTTTGGGGCTGCATAATTAAATCCTTGCTCCTGGTCTCAGTACAAAGTAGCCAGTGGACCTGAATCAAATGGCAGCTTTGGTGGGTGGTACCTGCACTGTCTGAAGCTGACAGTGGTTTGGTGGAGCTGGTTCTCATGTACTGCCAGTCTCTTGACACAGTATAAAGAGCAGCTGCTTGTTGCAGGAAGAGCAGCTCAGTTATGGATTTAGGAGGCTCTTAGACTTCCTCTTCTCCCTACTGCTGGTTCATCCATGGAGGCACTGTGGGTGTGGTACGAAAAGGAGAAAAAAGGGTGGCTGAGGCTTGCAATGGCTGCAGCCACATTTGCTGCTTTTCCTGGTCTTGAGTGAGGTCATGGCTTCAGGGGACAAAAGGAGCAAGGAATTGTGTGGAAGCAGCATTTTGTGCCACCCTTTGGACAAGTATTATGCAAATGCTGCTACTCTGTGGCTGGGCACCTCACGTTTGCCAAGTGCCAGCTCAGCCAAAATGGAAATTACTGGGATGAGCTGTTCTCCTTCTTAGCGTGTCAGTAGTAATGGGGCAGCAGGTTGGACCATGCTGGAAGGAAGCATCAAGAAGGCTGATTTAAACCCAAAGAGCAGAATGCTGTGCTCAAGACAAGCAGCTGAATGACTGTTGTGGCTTAAAAGGCAGCGAGATGTGTAGCAGTGGTGGCCTCCAAGCCACCAGGGATTTTTCCTGGGAGAGAAATTAGCTTCCGTGTGTCTCAATTCTCTCTTGCCAGAAACTTTTTAATGCAATCAATTCTCTGCCTTACTCTAGGAGTTGAGCATTTCAGTACCTCTTCATAACTGTGAAAACCTGCTGGAATTAAAAGCAGGTACCTCGGGGTGCTACTGCTGAAGTACTTGTCATTCTCACAGCAGGAATAACGTAGAATTTGAAGCCACTGGGGGATGTTACAGGGAGATAAACATCCGTTCCGAGCTCCTTTGCCAAACTGCCTGTGAGATGTAAACAAAGTTGGCGTGTGTTTGAGCTGTAGCTGTGTGAATGCATCTCCACAGGAAAGAAGGCTCATTTAGAATCTCTTGAAACAAGAAACACCTGTTCGAAAATCAGCACATGCAGAGAAAATAACATCCAAATATGCACATGCTGATGAGGCATCATACACACTCACTTCAAAAGATTGGGTTGACTGTCTGGCTTGGGAAAAATCTTTGCAAACTGGCCAGAATTCACACTCTGCTTGATGCCCTGGAATGTGGACCTGGAGGAATTCCAGGAGCAGGACATGCCGCTTGGAATATGCACTATCATCCTGCCTCTGCACTGCCTTGTCTTCAGAGCTAATGCAGAGAAGACTGGGGGTATTAAATGTGTTCTGTTGATGACCCTCTTGTGCTGAGGAGTGTGGTTGCTCCAGGAAAGAAAAAGGTGTCTTTTGATTTATTCTCTGCTTAAAAAAATGCTCTTTTGCTTAAAGCAAAGAGTCTGTCTTGTTGCAGTAACTGCAATACAGCAGGGTGACAGTCATCCATCATCTGTTGAAGTGCTGACTGGGAACTGATCTGCTAAATTTGACTGTTAAATAAAATGCACCAGAAAACTACAAAATACCGACCAAGATTTTATGAAACAACAGCTTGTCCAGTCCATCACTTAAATCACTATGAACTTCCTTGACTGTGCCAAAACTGTTATTGAGGGAAGCCTCCTTACCCTGTGGGTGCTTGGGTGTGGAGGGTTTGGTGAGAGAGGCGTGCTCAGTCTCCTTGGTGGAGGGTATGGAGAGGTGGGCTGGAGAAGGCAGCAAGGCTTCTTAGCCTTCCATGTGGTCTCATCTGCTCTGGGGGCCCGTTGAAGATGCTCACTTGTTCTTTCCATATCCAAATGCTCTTTTACTGTCCCCAGTTGTGATCCAGTGCTCTCTTTTCCAGATTTGATGGCCGAGTGGTGGCAAAGCTTCCCTTTATCCCCCTCTCATACATCCAAGGTCTCTCCCACCGCAACCTGCTGGGTGAGGATTACACCGACTGCTCCTTCATCTTCCTCTACATTCTCTGCACAATGTCCATCAGACAGGTGAGCACATTGCTGTCTCTCCTATGTGCCTGGAGCAGGGAAAGCACATCTCCATTCATGAAGAGGAATTTACTGCTGCAGTCCAGTATTGCACATATGATCTTTAATCCGTTGTTCCCCTTCATTCCTAGGCCTCATATTCAAAACAATTCTAGGTTGAGATCATAAAAACAGTCAATATCCTGGACTGACTTGGAAGACTTGACTAGAGACTTGCACCAGGACTCTAGGACAGAGTTGGCAGAAATGGATTCCTGATTTGTATGATAACTTTGTGGATTGCCATACCAAGAGATTGTCTCCATCAGAAGCCAATCTGAATCCTACTTTTTAGTAATTATGACTTTTACAGTAATGTGTGCATCTTTACAAACAGTAGCAGCTTTAGGGGAAATTTCCTTGGTGACTAGTAGTTCTATAAAGGTTTCATCAGCCCATGAAGTTGCTAAAAAAGTGAGGAAAAAGTTAAACCTGCTCTTTTGGGTTTGTCCTTCCTGTGTTTGCTGGCTGCCTGATTTTTTTCAGTCTTAAGAACATTACCTTGGATGTCAAGTCTCTCCCGGTGTCAGGGACTTGACAGAGACAGAGAGGGTCTGTTATGATAAGCCAAGAGTAGGATCCACACAGCTCTCCAGATTAGCTCAGTAGTCCCATCTTTTGGAAGAGGGTGAGGATATCAGTAAGGATAAGAGAAGTGCCTGTTCAGGAAGGTTCACTGGCAGCTTAAGTGGCAGAATGGCCAATGAGGACAAGAGGGCCTTCTCAGTGCAGCCAGAAGTTTACTTTGTTTTCCAGATTTTTCCAGATTAAAAGACTCTGGGGGCTGGATGAATGCTGGTGCAACTAGCTGCAAATTACCTGTGCTTCTGTATTTTGTTTGCCTTTTCTTTGATTTTCTTCCTGAATTCCAGCTGCTTTTACTTGGGGGGTGGCAGGGGACTTAGAAAGACTTATAGCACATCAGCATAGGGAAGTGATGTGTTATACCAGATACTGTCAGAAGTTAGGATGAGCTTCATGGAGCAGCTCCATAACAGAGACTTCCTTTAGTCACGAAGTGCATGCTAATAAATGGAATTCTCCATAGCCTTTTGTATTGGATGCTTGTGTTGAAATGGATCTGTGTCTGGTCCTGTGCAAAATTCTACATAACTGTAGAATAACTTATGTTGAAATGATCACTTGGAGTTCACCTGGCCCACCCCTCACTCCAGGCAGGCGCAGCTTCAGAGTACCAAAGGCCAGGGGATTCCTGACTGTTTGCTGCAAGACAAACTTTCACTTCCCAGTGACTTGGGAACTGGAGCAGTGTTTGCTGCTTTGAAAGAAATGAGACATTTTTAGCTCTTAAGATCACCTTCCAGAATTCCTGGTATGCTGTAGTCTGATGCTGTTCCTTCAAGCAATCTTGTCTGGTGCTGCTCCGTGCTACTCACCTGTTACATGGGAAGTCCTCTCTTTGCAATGTTGCAAGTTACATGAAACTAAATAGCACTGCCAGCAAGATTTTTCTGCACCCATCTGGTTGATTGGGGAACTCCTTTGCTGGAAAATCCCCCATTTTTGTCCAAAAATATAATTCCTGTGGTTAGTCCTAGTCCTGGGAATTTCCTGCTGTTTCATATGGTGAAATTGGTGGATGGCATGAACTCAGAAAGGCTGAGCTCTTTGCAGTGGTTTGGCCTTTCAAGAGAAGTTCTGGGAAAAAAAAATTGCCCCTGTGCTTGAGAGGTCATGCTGGAGGCCCTGTGGAGGAGGGAAGTTAGTTTATTGCTTTGGAGAAGGGTGTTTGTGCTCCAAAGTGTTAGACTGCAGTCTGCATAATGCTGCCTTATCTACCTGATCATGGTTAGCATGAATTAACATGGATTCCTGCAGTTCTCCAGCTGTCAGGCACTTTCTTCCTCCTTGGTATCTGGAGGGAAGGGCAGGGACACTCCAGTTTGCTCAAAAGGAGGAACTAAAGCTGTGATTGCTGCTGGCATCCTACTCCTGGCTTTATTGCTATTTGAAAGAACCTAGGTGATAACAGCATTGGGAGGAGGACTTTGAAGTGCTGTGAGAGGCCAGGGGAGGGGGCATGAAAGTAATTAAGGGCTTAAAATGGTGCCAAAGACTTGCACTTAGTGTTTTTCAATGACCTTGGAGGTGAAAGTTTTGTGATCCTTTGTATTTCACTGTGTTCAGAAGGGGAAATCTTGCCATGTTAGCTTCAAAACAGCTGCTAGCCCAAGGGAGGAGAACTGATATGGGAGTTTGTGTCTGGCTTGATGCTGCTCACACAAGAGGAGGAGTGGAGGTGTACCAAAAGTCAGGGAACAGGTTACAAACAAACTAAGGAGATCATACATCCTTCAGCCTTCCCTGGAGCTACCTGTGAAGGGATCAATGGCAGGGAAGAGAGATGCTCCTGTAGAGCTCAGAGGTGGAGGAACTCTTGTGTGTGTGAAAAAGCAGTGACCTGATGGGAAATGCAGGGGAGTACGTGAGGGTGGGAGGCTTAACTGGACGGTGGTTACATTAGTGGGACAGGCAGGAGCAGCATCAGGCACTCTCTTCATGGGGCCCTCAGGCATGTGGGGGTGATAAACTCTTCAAACACTGACTGGGAAGCTTGCTGCCTGTGACCTGGCCAGCATCTCCCAAAATAGTCACCTCACAGTGAGTAACTTCCTTTGCGCTGTTCCCAGCTCTCCCTGGCACGTAAATCCTGTCTCCTAGTTCCTCCTGCCTTCCTGTTTGGAGAGAGGAGGGTTGCTGGGAGAGGCCTTCCAAGGGTCCTTGAGCTGTTGGGTTTCAGCTGGGAAAGTCTGCTGGGCTGGGTGGGAGGTGTAATGTCAGGGTTACATCCTCTGTCCCCGCTCCTGGTTCTGAGCTCCCAGCCTTCACCTGTGCTGTTTGGGAAGAGGGATATGCTGCTGTTCCTCGGGCGTTTGCTGGTCTTCACTTCCTTTTCACACGCATCTGAACTGTAGATTAGGCTGCTTGTCACTGAAACGTGTTCCCAGTGGGAAGGGGAGCCAGCAATTATCCCTCCTGCCAGGAGTGCACTTTCCCACAGAGCCTGGTCTTTAGGGCAGGGAGCCACTTGCTGCCTTGAGGCCCCTTCTGGGTTTGAAGACAAAAGCAGAAGCAGATCCTGTCCTTCCTGCAGTCATTTGAGGGAAGATCAGAAAAGCTTGGATGGGGAATTTGGATTTTTAGTCCTCCCTCCATGCTCCTGGAGGTAATGGTCATGTTTGTGTTGGAAGTAGACTCTGCAGACTTCCTTGTGTAAGGTGTCCCACAGCAGACAGGACAAGGTTTCTGCTGAACCTTGCCCCATCCCTGGTGTTTCCAGCTTTGTAGACTTCAGGATTGCTATCCAGAAAAACTTGCTTTGGAGCTAGTGCATGATGCTATCTGCCTTCCACAGCATGGAGGGGACTACATGGAAGGATAATGCTGGAGACTGACTGTGGTCTGGAATTCACATACAGACTATCATCTCCCTTCCTCTTAGAACTGTTCAAGCAGTTGGAGTAAACTTTAGCACCACAGTTCTCCTCTCCCTCCATGCTAAAAGGAACAGGTCGGAGGCAGTGCACACTTCTTCGGTTCCATGGATTCTCTGCTCCACGGGTGAGCCGGTAGGAAGATCGCACGATACTGGTCCTGCCTGCTGCTGGCTCTTCAGCACCCTCTGGTGTTACTGGATCTGTCCCTCGGCTGCTCGTTTCCTCCTTTCTGTCCATTGCTTGACTAAGGAAGTGCCGAGGGGAGCAGCCTCGCAAAGGAGTTAAATGCTCTCGTATATATTCAGTTGCTGAACATCAGCCAGTGGCTGGGTTATGGACTTCTGGACCTCACGTAATTCCTCTTCAAGTGTTCCCCTCCTTTACTGTCATGCTTCTGTGTGGGCTGAAACCTTCCTTTTCATAGTCTCCACCTGGAATGATTCCTGATTGTTTTATTTTAATGTAGCTACTGTGGAACTAGAAAACTATCTGCCTTTTATTTTTTTTTTTATTTTTTTTTTTTTGGTTTATTCTCCTTCCTGTCTGACATATCCTGACAGTTATTTTGCAGAGGACACTCAGGTTTGAAGAGAATCCTCCTTCCTCCTTTTGTTGTCTCAATAGCCAGGACTCAGCTGGTGACATGAGGAAGACACAGTTTTCTTCTTTCCCTTACATAAGATGTCCCTGTTGTGCCAGCACTGCAGGAGCAGCATCTCGAGCTGGAGTTCCTTACAGTGAAGCATGAAACCCAAAGATGGCTCTTTGTAGTCGTACTGTTGTGAAATTTAAAAGAAATTTCTCAAAAATCAGGAAAAACATAAAATTTAAATATTCTGCTGTGATTTTTTTTTTTTTTTTTAAAAAAGCTTATGCCTGGCTCTGCTAATTAATTCTTTCCCTGTTTGTTGTTTTCCACTGAAACACCCTGCTGGGATGCAGATGAGGTCATCTCAATAGTCAGGTTTTGGGGTTTGCTGCATACGTCCTGTTATCGTGCATGTCTCCACCGCCCCATTGTTCTGTCTGCAGCACTAGCATTCATGCTAATTCTGTGCCTAAGCTCCTGACTTGGACTTGGCACACACTGTGGTTGCCATGCTGCTGACCCAAATTCCGGCTGCATTAGGAGAGGGCCTTCCTCGCCAGCTTGCAGACCCTCTGGCTCTGAGGGCCGCCATCAACAGTGCTTTCTGGAATTTGGGAAGACCAAGGGCTGTGTGGTGCTACCTGTGAGCAGCTGTTGGGAACCTGCTCCTGAGTGTGCACTGCAGTTAAATTGCAAAGATATTGTAGGTTGATTTTAATCCAACACGTGCATAAAGACACTGACAAGGCACCTGCCAGCTGACTGTGGGGTGTGTAGCTGCAGGTGGAAAAGAACCCTCAGCCAAAATGTGGATTTGGTAACCAGAGGCTTTTTTTGAGGTGGGGAAGAGTGGCCCAGCTCTAAATGTAGCTGTAGGGGAGGATTGTCTGGCTCTCTGCTAAGCTGGGTTGAACATAGAGGGTTGAACATACAGGGATAGAGGTCCAACAAACAGTAGCCAGATGGATAAGGCTGTGTGGGTGAGAACCTGAATCTGTTGAAACTAGTGGGGAGGTTTTACTTGTGCTACTGGAGAGGGTCCAGCAGAGGCCACAAAGATGATTCTGGGGTCAGAGCATCTCTCTAATGAGGAGAGACTGCAGGAGCTGGGCCTGTTTAGTCTGGTGAAGAGAAGACTGAGAGGGGATCTCATCAACTCACATAAATATCTCAAAGGTGGGTGCCAAGAGGATGGTGCCAGACTCGGTTCACTGGTGCCCAGTGACAGGATGAGGAGCAGTGGATGTAAACTAAAACACAAGGAACTTCACCTCAACAGGTGGAGGAAGAACTTCTTTACACTGAGGGCGGCAGAGCACTGGAGCAGGCTGCCCAGTCTCCCTCTCTAGAGACATTCCAAGCCCACCTGGATGCATCCCTATGTCGCCTGCTCCAGGTGACCCTGCCTTGGCTTTGGGGGGGTTGGACTGGATGATCTCCAGAGGTCCTTCCAAACTAACAATTCTGTAACTCTGTAAGCAGAGTTGGGATTTCTTCCTCTTTGTCTCCCTCATCATGGTCTGACACTATCCTGCTCTTTGTTCTTGTTTCCGCAGAATATCCAGAAGATGCTCGGTCTTGCTCCTTCCCGGGCTGCCACCAAGCAGGCAGGAGGCTTCCTTGGCCCCCCACCTCAGGCAGGGAAGTTCTCCTAAAGCACAGCCTTCATGGAAGGCCTGGCCAGTGCACTAGACTGCCTTTGGGAGGTAACAAGATGGGATTCCGCACCAGGCATCACCTGTCCAAACAAAACCAGGCTATGCAGTATTGAAATCATCATCCATTTGGAGTGTTCCACCAGCAGTTGATGGCTCATCAAACCAGGAAACATCTCTGAGAAGATAACTCGACCTTTTGTTTCTGAGAAATAAACGGCATGGGCATGTTAATTAATGAATGTGTCTTAATTGGGTGATGGAGCGCCGCCCGGGGCCGCGGGTTCGGCTCCATCCCGGCGGGCACGCCCCTGGATGGGGCGGGGGAAAAGCGTCGGTGGAGGAGGCGGTGCCTCTCGCCGCGGCGCCTCTCGGGATCCCACCGATGTTTGCACAGCCCCGGCTGCCCACCCTCCTCCCCCGGCTCTGCGCACTCGCTCCCAGCCTCGCCATGAGCAGCGCCACCGGCACCGTCACCATCCAGCAGCCCCTCAACTACCGGGCGGGCGCCCGCGTCCAGCCCGCCGACGGCGGCCAGGTGGAGGAGGTGTATGAGCCGGCCACAGGTACCGCCCGCAGCCCGCTGGGGTGGGGGTAACCCTGAGCCCGAAGGGTCGGTGCGCGGGAGAGCCTCCGCGGTACCTCTCTGCGAGGCCTGGGTGCCGCCTGTGCGGGTGTCCTGCACGCCCTGCTGCTCCAGTGCCACCGTGCTTTGGTGGCCCTTCTGCCTCCAGCCTTTCCCCCTCGTCAGTCTTTTAACAGCAGAAGCCAGCTCTCGTTGTCAGTCAGGCAAAAAATCCAGTGGTGCTTGATCTTGGCAAAACTCCACGATTTAAATATCTCTAAAGTTATTTATTTTTAGTTATCGGTGCCTAGGGTTCAGCAGAATCACTTCGAGAGTGTCTAACGACTCTGAGGAATGTGTAACAGAGTCCTGAAGATGGTGGTAGAAGTGTAACAAACTCCACGGGGAAAAAGAGGAATTTTGTAACAACTGGAGCTAATTAGTAACTGGAACGTGGCTGTGGAGGGTGGCAGCTCTTTTAATTCAGACCAGCTGAATTACAGCACTTTTTCTATAGCAAATTCCCAGAAATCAGTGTGAATCATGGGGGATGTTCTGTCCCTGGTATGGGTGGCTGGACTGAACTATTTGGGTTTTGGTGCAAGGTAAACCATGTTCTGAGCCCCTTTTCTGAGACTTCCATCTTATTTATCCCCTGTTTAAAACGTGCCCAGGTCGTGTGCTGTGCAAGCTGCCCTGCTCTGGTGAGAAGGAAGTTGATCTGGCTGTGCAGAGCGCAAAGGCTGCCTTTAAAATATGGAGTCAGATGTCTGGCATGGAGCGATGCAGGGTGATGCTGGAGGCTGCCAGAATTATCCGGGTATGTCGTGGGAGACAGCTGCATCTTTTGGGGAGGAGTGGTTCTGTCTGTGAGCTTCCTTGTGGGTTGTTGTGGCTGTTGGGGGCCTTCCAGCAGGCTTCCAGAGCTCCAGGAGAAGCTCGGGAGTTAAAACCCACCTTTGGCCAGAAGAGGCAGGAGGCTGCCTTGGGCAGGGGTTTGCTCTTATCACTGAATTCAGCGCCTGTTTGTGCAGCTTTGGTCTTATCACTGGATTCAAGGCCAGTGTGTGCCATCTCAGCTTAATTCTGTTGGAAGACATATAAAACTGAAGCCATCGGGTCCACATCTTGCAGGGCTTGTGCTTCTTTAAACAACTCCAAAGATTAACTGCACAAGATTTCAAAGCTAAAATTGCATAACTCGCATTGTTGAACTTCTGGCTTGTTGGAGGCTGTTGTCACATGACTGGAGTGTGTCTTGGCAGTAAGAGAAAATAGGAATACTGGCTTTTTTCAGATAATACACGTAGGAGAGGATACACTTAAGTGAGCTTTATCACAAACTTCTTTGTGACATAAGGTTCTTGAGCATCAGAGTTAATCTTCATCAAGGCACTGATCTGTGAGAACACAGACCTTCTTTCCCCAGTGTGTATATGTCATGAGAAAACTGTTTTCTTTCTGCCAAATTCCTGCTCCTGCCAGACAGCAGGATAATATTTCTGCCTGGGAGCTGGTCTGTCCCTAGCTGTGTTGCTTTGCCTGTCCTTCACTAAGTCCTCTGGTTCCATCCTGGTCTTGCTATTTGCTCTTCTTCTCAATTTAGTTCTGCAAACTCTAATCGTTGTTTTTGCTAGCCAGCTTCTAAGTTCGTGTTTGTTCATGTCTTAGATAAACAGGGATGTTAAGCAAGACTGGACTAGCAGTGAACCCCAGCACCTTTCTCTTTGACATTCCCCTGTGCTCAGTCACCACTGGGAAATTGATGTATAGCAATTGGGAATGACCCTTTTGGGGATGAAAGTTTCCCATGTCAGAATCTCGTTTGGGACTCATGTGCTTGGGAAGCAGCTGTCTCCTTGTGGAGTTCTACTATGGGCTTCCCTAATGTGCTGTCTCTGTCCTATGCCTCTCACAGGAGCAGAGAGAAGAAATTGCCACCATGGAAACCATCAACAATGGCAAGTCCATCTTTGAAGCCAGAGTGGACATCGACATATCCTGGCAGTGCCTGGAGTATTACGCAGGGCTGGCAGGATCTCTGGCTGGTGAGGATGTTGCTGGAGTTTGCTCTTTGTTCTCTGTCCCACATTCCCTGATATCTCTGATGGCACAAGGCCACCTTTGCTGCTGATTTCTCTAAGAGATGGACCATTCCATTTTCTGAATATCTTTGAGAGATCTCTGCCTGCTGCTGCTGTGGGCACTCACACACCTTCTGTGAGCTTGCTGGGGTAAAACCGTGTGTCTGTTCTCAGGCAAATCCGGGTCTGACCCCTAAAGCTCTGGTAAGAGAGGAAGGGCCTTTGCTCTTTTCTACCTTCTGGCTGTTTCTTTGCAGGTGAACACATCCAGCTTCCTGGGGGATGCTTTGGGTACACTCGGAGAGAACCACTCGGGGTGTGTGTTGGGATTGGAGCCTGGAATTACCCTTTCCAGATTGCCTGCTGGAAGGCTGGCCCGGCCTTGGCTTGCGGTAATGGGGATCTGCCCACACAAGCATCTCTTCAAACCAGCTCATCCTGTGGGGAAGAGTGATTTGGGGGATAAAGTCTAGGATTACCTTGAAGTGTTGAAGGATTAGCAGAACCTTCAGGCTGTTGCTCTGGCAGGAAGGGAAAGGAAATGAAAGCAGGAACATCTCAGATGTCAAGAGGGTGGGAGTGCATCACGAAAAATGCTCATAGCTAGGCTCTGTACCAGAAGAGGAAGGTCTCTGGAAATGTCTGCAGGGCAGGACCAGCAGTCCCATCTCCCTCAGCCCTTCCCAGCAGGAAGTGCACCCTTTTGCTAGTTGTCACTAGCTGAAACTGTTTCCTCCTCTTTTGGGGGAAACTTATGGCATCTGTTGAGACAAAGTCATTGTGTGTGGTGGGGATTTGTTTTGTTTTTTACCTAAAGCATTTGGGATGTTAATTCCATTTTGCCTCTTTCTGGGTTCCCTTAGGCAATGCAATGGTCTTCAAGCCTTCTCCCTTCACCCCAGTTTCTGTGGTGAGGTTGGCAGAGATCTTCACAGAGGCCGGGGTGCCCAAGGGGCTCTTCAATGTGGTGCAGGGTGGGGCAGCCACGGGCCAGTTCCTCTGTCATCACCCAGATGTGGCCAAAATCTCCTTCACTGGCAGCGTGCCAACTGGCATGAAGGTAAAGGCACCTTTGCACTCGAGGACACAGGGGGCCTGTTGTCAATATTTCCTTGAGGTTTTCCAAATGAGGCTTGTAAAAAAGGGGTGCAGGTTGGCATTTTTGGGACTGAGCAAGGAGGTGGCACGTACAGAGTCATGCTGGGGATCCAGTCAGCCTGCTGGTCTTGGGCATTTGATCCTTTCAGAGGAACCCCTTGGTCATCTTCGCTTGTTTACCCGTGGTTGCAGTGAAGTCTCTGAGCTGCCTAAGTGGATGTCGATGTGGGGAGGAGGGTGTGTAAAACAGCAGCACTGGGAAACTGCCTGAGTGTTTCTGGCAGTAATAATTCAGTTCAGCTGCATGCAACCCACTGTTTTCAAGCAAGAGGTTAATATTTGTGAATTTGTCACCCTCAATTTATTATTCAAAAATTAAAAGCCCCTGGAAGGACATCTAGAAATAAATTCTGATTTTGAAAGAGGGGAAATGTCCTTTGAATGCTCCCTACGTGTGTGCATGTGTGGGTTGCAGTGACACAGGTGCAGCTGCAGCTGCTGGCAGCTTTTGCTGAACATGAGGATTCCTGCAGATGCCTCCCCAGGTTCTGTTGGTTTTATCTTTAAAAGAACAAAACCCAGACTCTCTCAGGCTGTCCCGAGTCTGAACTAAGCACATCTAGAAACCCAGCTTACCCTTCATGCTGCTTCTCTTCTTGGTGAAGGGCCCTGCATGACCTCCCCCTTTGGGTCTCTCTTGCCTCTCTCCACCAGCCTCCCCCTGGCCAGTGGATCACTTGTTTCTTCTGTCCTTGTTTTCCTCAGATCATGGAGATGGCAGCTAAAGGGATCAAGCCAGTCACCCTGGAGCTGGGGGGCAAATCCCCCCTTATCATTTTTTCAGACTGTTCCCTGGAGAATGCTGTGAATGGAGCCCTCATGGCCAACTTCCTTACACAGGGCGAGGTGTGTATCCGTGCTGCAGGAATGGCCCTTGCCAGAGAGGCAGGGTGGTTTCACAATTGGGCAGCGGAGCCAGCTCGTGGTTTTCCTGGTGAGGGATGCCCTAGAGCTCCTATCTTGACATGTACTTCCCAGAAGGGATTAGAAGGGATGCCCTTGCAGAAGCCAGGGCAGGGTGTACCAGCAGAGCGTACCTTAGCCAGTGCCCTGTCCTTCCCAGACCTGGAGCCTCCCTGACACCCAGTACCCAGCTCAGCACAGCTGCTCCTGTGTCCTGGGCTCTGGTCTAACGCTGCTGGTGTCCTCTGGAGGGGCAGAAGGTTCCAGTCTGGTGTGCTGAGCTGCTGCACTATGGGGGTCTGTCCTTCCTCAATATGGGATATCCACACGTGCTGCAGGTTTTGTATAATCCTTTGCAAATTTGCTCAACGAGGTCATTTCTGGGAGCTGAGAAGTCAGCTCAAGGTCTCTTCTGCTGGTGACCTGATGCGTTTTTGCCACCTGGTGGCATCAGAACCACTATGTCCAACAAGGACTGCTCAGTGCAGCCCAGGGCTGCAGGGTAATCCTGTGTTCCTTGTTCCCAGGGACAAGTTAACTCTTGTAGCAGCTGTGGAGGGGCTTTTCTGAGCATCTCTGTAGCAGGACCCAAGCAGGGAAGGACCGTGGAGTGCTGTGTTTCCTATTCTGAGCAGCTTGTCCTGTATCCCAGGTGTGCTGCAATGGCACGCGGGTGTTCGTGGAGAGGAAGATCCTGGATACCTTCACAAAGGAGGTGGTGAAACGCACCCAGAAAATCAAAATCGGAGACCCACTTCTGGAAGACACACGGATGGGAGCCCTCATCAACCGGCCCCATCTGAATCGTGTCCAGGCCTTTATCAAGCAGGCCAAGGAGCAGGTGAGGTCGTGATGCTGCCTTGACTGCACTGAAAGCTCTCTCTCTGGTTAGACAAACTGATTGGCAGCTGCTTTCCAGCCCCGTGCTTTCCTAGTTAAGCTAGTTTTTTTTGTTGATGGGTGTTTTGGGCCACTAGATACACAAGTCTATGGGACCTGAGGATGCATCCTAGAGTCCTGAGGGAATTGGCTGAAGTAGTTGCCAAGCCACTCTCCATGATACTTGAGAAGTCAGGGTGGTCAGGTCCAGAGGAGGGCCACAAAAATTATCAGAAGGCTGGAGGACCTCACCTGTGAGGAAAGGCTGAAAGTTGGGGTTGTTTGGCCTGGAGAAGAGAAGGCTCTGGGGACACCAGATTGCAGTGTTTCAGTTCATAAAAAGGGCTCATGAGAAAGATGGGGACAAACTTTTTAGCGGGGCCTGTTGTGATAAGACAAGGGCCAGGCAGAGCTGCAGCAACTGGGCAGGGTGCTCCTGGGTATGCCTGCCTACCTTCCTCTTACCTCTTTCTCAGGGGGCTGAAGTGCTGTGTGGTGGGGACCTGTACGTGCCAGATGATCCAAAGCTGAAGAATGGCTACTACATGCGACCCTGTGTGTTAGGTATGATCCCTCCTGCTCGCGGTACTGTGGTCTTGTGTGTGGATGTGGCTGAGTTTCTTCTAGAGAAAGCTGTGTTCAGCATAACCTGGCTCTGTGTGTGTCCCCAATGTGGACAGGCACTTGCATGGGTGTACTAAACACCAAGAGAGGCTCCCAAGAGCTGCATCCTTCTGCTGTCAGAGGGTCTGACTGGAATTGTGCAGTTAGTGGCTTTTGAAATGCAGGATGGGACTCGCTCCTCTGCAGGGAGGCTGTGCAGTGCTGAGCACTGTCTCAAAGGCTGTGTGGGTTGCTGAATGCACAGGCTGTGCTGGTAGCTCTTCCTCCTGAGGCACATGTCCTCTGTCATGCTTCCAGGGAACTGCAAAGATGACATGACATGTGTGAAGGAAGAGATCTTTGGGCCCGTCATGTCCATCCTGCCATTTGACACAGAGGAGGAGGTTTTGGAGAGAGCCAATGCCACCAAATATGGCCTGGCAGGTGGTGTCTTCACCAGGTATGACCGGGCAGTGTTGCAGGAAGTGTTCTAGGGAGGGGAGGAGAAGGGAAATACTGCAGCACCTTGATGCTGCTCTTGCAGTGCCTTGGTATGGGCATCTTCTTCCAGAAAAGCTGGAGCAACAGATTGCCAAAAGGGAAATCTGTAAATGATGTATCTCTTAGTTTTTCCTGAAGTACTGGGTGGGCCTAGCTGTCCTTTGGACTCCTCCCAGACTGTGCTGGTGTGCTGCCAGCCTTCCTGCATCTCCAGGATGCACCAGGAGCCTGCTATGCTGCTCTTGGCCACTTGCCCTAATCTGCAGTGCTGGTGTCCTCGTCCTGCCCCCGCAAATCAAACCAAATTTTAGTGTCCTTGGGAATAGGTGCTACATCCTTGGAGCAGGGAAAGACAGAGTAGGGCAGGTCAGGCTCCAAACCCCACCGTGATGAGCAGGCCTTTTCTCTAGTGGGATATCATCTGTCAGGGAAAGGGGGGGATGAATGGGAGCAGATCCAGCTGAATTGCTCTTTTCCTGAAGGGATATCCAGAAGGCTCACAGGGTAGTGGCGGCTCTCAAGGCTGGGATGTGCTTCATCAACAACTACAATGCCAGCCCTGTGGAGCTGCCTTTTGGAGGATACAAGTCATCAGGTGAGCTCTGTCCGACCTTCCCTGGTACATACCTGTTACAGGGGCTGTGAGTGGCACCTGGCACTGCCTGGAGCTGCGTTCTCACTTCTGGCCCTTCCCTGCAGGATTTGGGAGGGAGAATGGACGGGCAGCCATCGAGTACTACTCGCAGCTGAAGACTGTCTGTGTGGAGATGGGTGATGTGGAATCGGTGTTTTAGGGGCTCTGGGTCCTGCTCAGGGGAGCATCAGCCAGCTCCTGCCTGTCAGCCAGGGATGTAGATGGTGTACCCAGCAATGAAGTACTCTAAAATTGTCAGTGCCTGGGGGGAACAGTGCTGGAGCAGCATTTAGCCACCCTGCTCCTGCAAGGGGGAAGGTACACACAGTGTTCAGTCTGGGGGCTTGCTGTGTCCTGCCTGGTGGACAATGGGAACCTTGGGGCAGGAGGCACCAATATGGCTTTTGACAGCTGCTCTTGCAGCTATGTGACGTTATCAGAAGCTTATCAGTGACCAAGGCCTGGCCCAGGCTGCTTCCTGTGCTGTGTGCCTTGGTTTTCATTGCCTTCCACCCTCAGTCAACTGAAGTTTTGGTTTCTTAACAGGTTGATAATACTCTATGCACATATAAGCTCTTGGACAAATTGATATCCTGGAGCTATAGGCTCTGTCTGTTGTCTGACTACATGAAAGCCTTAGGGTAGGACTGTTTATTCCCTCTAGCTCCCTTGTAACCACAAGTTTTGTTTTTTTCTATCTGTACCTTACTTACAAGTGGGACAAAATACTGTGGGAAGGGTTGGCTGATGCTGCCTGGGACAGGCATGTCCCTGAGAATCACCTCCACACAAGAATGGTAGCAAGCTCCAGCATAGGATAATGAAAGCTATTTTACTTTCTCCCTGTAAACTTACTGTTCTTTATACACATGATGAAGCAACAACTTTAAATGTTTGCCTATGTCTTTTTTTTAACAATCAAATAAATACTAGTCTGGAACATCTTAGCACAGAGTGACATAAATTGAGTGGTCCAGAAATGGGGCTGCTGCTGTGTGGGTTAAACAAGTTCCAAGGTGGCTTTTCAGTCACTAAAATCATAAAATCTAGAAAGAACATCTGTGCCTGACAGGCAGATTTCTGTAGTCCTGCAAAACCAAAGTCACTTTAGAATTCTGCAGAGCTTAAAGGAAACACTCTAAAACTTTAGAATGAAAATACAGAATTGAAAATTTCATTTTATTGAATGAGACAAGAAAAAAATCTACAGGAAATGAAGTGTTCTAGAAGAAAACAGAACAAAACTCCCTTTAGCTTTTTGGGCAGCCCTGCCCTTGGCAGACCCAGCCCAGGTGCTGGCAGGCTGAACACACTCCTGTGCCCAGTAGCCCAAGGAGTGCCACTGAGCCAATGGCCCCTCTCCTTCGGTTTTTGGGATCTGGAAAAAAGGCAGGTTTTGTCAGTTCAGCAGCGCATCACTGAGAGACTAGCCCATCCTGGAAACTGAAGGGGGAGCAGGAACTAAAGATAAATCCCAAGGCAAAACAGCAGGCACCAGCCCAGGCCATGTACCTGCCCTCATAGCATAGCTATCCCTGTTGGATGAGTGTTCTTCCCATCAGCAGGAAGAGTGTGCTGCAGTGTTAGCAGCCTGTGGACCTGCACCCTTTCCTCCACACCCCACTGGAAGCTTTATGCTGCCTCCCTGGTGTAAGCTGGAGCAAAGAGCCTCAAGGTCACTGTAGGAGACTTAAGATTCCACACACCCGCTGTGTGCTGCAGGGTAAAGACCTACCTCCCGTGTAGTAGCCATGGGCATAAAGGATTCTCCCAATGATCCAGGCGATGCCAAGCCCTGTGGCAGCCCGCTGGAGAGAAAGGAAAAGCATTAAAGATTTGGAGACTTGAGCAAAGTCGTGCAGGCAGCAGGTGCCAAATCTCATTTCACTACTGCCCTGAGCCAGACCAAGGGCCAGGATCTTGGAGGCAGCTGCTGCCCCAGGTCAGGAGGTGTTGCAAACTTCCACCTTGCCTCTTAATCTATAGCTGGCTCTCATTTTCCAGATGTCCCTGTGCTGCTTCCTTCCCTCTCCAAAAAGGAGTATTCAGGAAGGACCTGGTTTGTCTTTTGGGGGCAAAGATAAAGGTGTTGGCCTCTCCCAAACAACTGCTTCCTCCTGAGTTGTCTATATCTTTCAGTTAAAAATAGTCCAGGCTTTTTTGACCTCCTTTGGCAGGGCTTGGAAGAACCAGGCAGGGAGGGATGGAAGGACCTTTCCCTCTTGTGGACTGGAGGCTGTGAATGCTTCCCTTTTGTCCAGCAAGGCGCCCTTAGGGGAAGGAAAGGGGTCTAGTAGCTGCAACAGCAGTAATGAGTTTATTAAATACCTGTGATTCCCCTGCACAAGTACATTTTTAGAGGGGGCACTGCTGTGCTGTGGCCAGTAAAGGGGCTAACTGGGCCTCCTGCCCAAGTCAGGCAGCAAGAGCAGAGTTTTGTCACGCAGACCTGACCACAGTGTCACTTACCGGGTGGTAGATTCCACCGGTGGCTAAAAAGAACAGGAAGGCAGGATAAACTTCCAACCTGAAAATAAAAGTGAGGAGGTGGTGTTTGTGCTCAAGTTGCTTACAAAGGGGAAACTCCCAAAGGGCAGAAGCTGCGAACATCCCCTCCCAAGGGCTCTTTGGGCCTGTTGTGAGTCTCTGAGCTCAATGCTGTGCCTGAGGAAAGAAGGAATCTGAGCATGCACAGGCTTTTAGGGGCTTTCCCCAGCCTGTGCACGTCTCCAAAGGCCACCCACCCACTCTTTCAATTTTGTGCCCTAAGCCACAGCTAAACACTACCCAGGAGTTGTGTCTCCAGCACCCCTCTGATGTGCTGTTGCAGCCTCTCCACAGGAGCAGGGTTGACTTTGGCCTCATCCCAGGGAGACCCGGGCAGGCTCTTCTGGAAACAAGATTCCTTGTGTCTTAAGATCCACCCATGGAGGCAAGTTGCTTGGAACTGGGGAAGAGGAGGCTACTTCACAGCCCATCTCACAGTTTAAGGCACGGGAAGGAGCCAGTACAGCCTTTCTGCTAAGCATTACAGGGCTGTGTGCTGTCCTCAAGTGCTGAGCCTGAACTGGAGCACGTGGCAGCTGCACCTCTGTAGCTGTGGACCCTGCCCACAGCCCTGTGTGTCTCTAGGCCTGTGTTCATACATGTTACTCACGTGTTCTGGTGTGCACGCTGGATGCAGTTGAAGATACGCCCGTTTTCAGGGTCTGTGCTGTACATGGTTGGATACTGCCAAAAAAATAAACCAGCAGCAAAACATGAGCAGGCACAGTCTGGGCTTGGAGCCTGTTCTCCAGCACAGGGAGTGTGCCCTGCACACCTCTCTCCCCAGGGCTGCCTGGGTGCTTGCTGTGGCAGGTTAGAGCCTGTCTCCTGCCCCATGGCCCACAAAAGCTGTGTTGAAGGTCACTGCCTTTCCTCACCGCTGGAGCTGCTGCCTGGCTGCAGAGGCTTCCCCAAGCCTCAAATCCAGCCCTCTGTGCACCACATGCACTGGGTACATTTGCTACAATCCTGACTTGATGTAGTAGGAGTGGGATCACCCCAACAGGCACCTGGGGCTGTCCTTTTGCCCATCCCTGCTTGCCACTTCCGTGGTGAAAGAGCAAAGGAGCTCGAGGGTTTGTGCTGGAGCCAAGTGACACAGCAGCTCTGCCTGCAATCGCCCTGACTCACAATAAGACTGGCTGACCCCACCCAACCCACAGCCCTGCCTGGCTTAGAGGTTCCTCAGTGGATGCTGAGGGAAAGTCACCTTGAAACACTTCCTGTGACAGGACTCACGTCCTCCCCCTGAGTTTGAGAAACCCTCCCATCACTTTTGTTCCACTGACTCCTTTACCCCCCCCGTCAATGCTGCATCAGCCACATTTGCAGCCATGTGGTTTCTTGCCCACTGATGTTGCCCAGCTGTCTCAGCTTGGTGCCAAGTGCCTGATGTCCCACATCCTGAGCTCTGTTGTGCTGTCTGGAGAGCCATGACAGCTCCATCCCTTCGGCATCTGTGTGGTGGGGCAGGAAACGTCAGCAAGTCACCCAAAAAGAAGCAAGGTGTCACCTAGCCTGTCTGCAGCACCCCCAGCAGACAGGCTCCGACCTCCCCATCCCCATCCCCATCCTGAGCACTCACATCCACGTTGTACTTCTTGCGGGCCTTGCCCACCTTCACGGCGAGATGCATGACCAGGACGAAGCTGGCAGCCCCGGTCAGCATGACGTACCCATACTCCTTGGAGAGAACAGCCATCCTGGTGCTGTCAGAGAGAGGGAGCAGATTAATATTTTGGGGTGTGACTGGAGAATTGGCAGCGTACAGCGCACGGATATGCGTGCGTGGAAGAGTGGCTGAGCATGGATCCAAGACCTCCCAGCACGGGAACTGGCTGAAGGAAGAGAGAAATGGTGAGTGGGGGGATTTTCAGCTCTTGGAGCCAGCTGGGCATTAAGCAGCACAAAGCAAGAGCTTTCTGCACAGTTCTTGTCAAGCAAGCCTTAAAATCACCTAAGCATTAGTGGGAGGCGATGTCTAGAGGACACTAGTCCAGCCTGTGGCTCTGAGCAGGACAACAGCCATCAATGTGTCCCATCAGCTCTGACTGTGCTGGTTGTGTCCCATCAGCTCACACAGTGCTATGCTGCAGGGATACTCTGGAGAGAGGGAGAAAAAACTGATTGCTCATGAGCTAGGGGACCACCTTCCAACCCCAGAGCTGGGGGCCACCAAATGAAGTCAGGGAACACACTGGAAACAAACCAAGACAGGTGTTTTCTCATGCAGTGGGAACCAGACCTGTGGAACTCCTCGCTAAGGCACAATGTGAATGCAGGCAGTCCTCATAAACTCAACAGCAAACTGGGCAAGCTCTGGGAACAAGAGGTAATTTGGACATTATGATACAGAGAAATACAAACTAGCTTGGAAACCCCCTGAGCCGAAGGGAGCTGGGCTACATGAATGGTTATTTTGTACCATTAAGGTGAATACTAATAAACCGCACTGCAATGGCAATAGCAACCGAACCTTTTGGGTAAAGAGGCACTGGCCAGACCAGCAATGCTCGACCCCACAGCTCCCAGGAGCCCTCTCAGTCACAAATCAGTGACCAGCCCCAACAACACACTGCTGCTGGCAGTTACCAACATCTGCACAAGCACCTCTGTGGCAGGAGATACCAGGGCCTTTGTGGCTTTTGTTAAACAGTTCTGTGCTTCCTCAGGCAGCCTGAGACAGAGCCACAGAGCAAGAGGAGCATCTTGCAGCCTCTGCCATGCTGCCCAGCATCGCATGTTCTCCGTATTTCCCGCTCCCCATCCTGCCATCAGCCTGCCCTGCTCAACACGGAGCTCTCTGGCTCCCTCCCAGCACAAGAGAGCACAAGGGCCCTTCCCCACAACCATCTTGCACAGTTCCAGACCTCAGAGGTTTTCTGGGTGACCCAAGAGGGTGCTGCATGACACAGTTCAGCAGAAGACAGAAGAGACTTCCTTTTAGCACCAAGATAATTCCCTCTCCAAACCAAACACCAGTTGGTGCCTGTCTCCAGATGGCGTCTGCACGACTGCATGATATAGTGAGGTTCTGGTGTCTCCTGCTCTCTCCCCTCAGCACAATCTGTCAGTGGGGGGGAAAACAGGCCACCTCACAGAACCAGTGCAAACAGCCTTCCTGTCGCAGCAATGCCAGCGCCTCTCACAAGGGATCTTCGGGGACTAGAGAGCTTTATTTCTCATTTGGATGGAGCAAGGTGAAGACAACAGCTGGCTTTGTCTGCATGAAGTTTGGTAAAAAATTATCAGTAAGAACATTAAAAGCCTAGAGTAATAAAGAAAAGTCAGCGGCATGCACCTGTAACTGAGGTTAGCGCTTGATAGAGACACACTGAAAATAGAACATGTTCCCACCTAGTAGAGCAAGTTGATGGTCACATTTCCCCCTTTAAATTACAAGGTTGTTGGAGAACCAGGCATTTTATCTTTCAGCATTAGATTATATCTGGGGGTTTATCTTGGGAGCAAAGAGCTCAGCAGAGCATTAAGCCAGTTGAGTCATACAAAAGTGTACCTCAAGCCTTTACTCTATTGATTTGGAGCCATATAGAGCACTCCAAAGTCACCCAGGACCTTCTGCCTCTCCCATGATTGTTTCCGGATTCTGGCGCCCGGAGTGTTTCTGAAACCTTTGTCCCCAGCTGCAAGGGCTTTGCTGACATGCACCGTCACAGGCACAAGACTCGATTTCTACTTTCCATGCAGCGATGTTTCAGGTTGGAGCCACATGAACAAGAGATTCTGGAGCACGACAGGGCACAGAGCAGGAGCAGTAGTGCTCTCAGAGGTGCTTTTACTGCAGAATAAGGGTTCTTACAAGTTTACCATAACACTGCAGCTACTGTGAGTCAGCAAAGCGCATTAAGGCTCCTCGAGCAGACCCACGCGCAGATTCTGACAGGATTTCCCGTTTTAATCTCAGGCTTTCCAGGCTTTCTCTCGAGCCAGGAGAACCCTTTGTCGCCCCGTCCCCCCGTTCGCTCCAAGGCTGAGCCCTCCCAAGCCAGGCGGGGCCAGGCTCAGCCTAACCCGCCCGTGCAGGGGGGCAGGCAGACCCCCGCGCCCTGCTCGTCCCGCAGCCACCTTCCCCCGGCACCTCCCTCGCGTGGGAGGATGTCCCCGGCGCTTCTTCCATTTTCCCCACCGTCCATCGGGACAACCTGCATAACCGAGCCCTGGGAGCATCCCCCCCGTCCCCCCGACCCCGCTGCCGGGGTGCCCGGCCCCGCACTCACCCTGGGCGCTCTGCGGGACGGAGCCAGGGACTGAGCCGGGAACGGAGCTGTAGCGGGAGCGGGAGCGGGAGCGGGGCCGGGCCGCCCGCAGCACCGCCCGCAGGCGGGGCCCGGGGCTCGGCCAGGCACGATCAGTCTCACTGCGAGAGAAGAGCGGGACAGGGATCCCTGTGGCTCTGCAGAGGGGTTTGCCGTGCCGGTGTCCCCCGGCAGCTCTACGCGTGTCCCTAGCACACGCAGACATCGTTATCCCGCAGCGCTGCCCTGCCCGCTCCTCGCCTTTTTTGCCGTACCCATTATAGCTCAGACAGATCTCAGCTCTCGTTCTGAGTCTACAGTTTAATGGCTCTAAGTTTGGTAATTCGTACGGTGCTTGCTGAAATCTCCTGCTTTCCCCTTTCATTTCACCAGACGCTGCTAGTGCCGGACGGAGCAGCCAGTGATTCACGAGTGGAGATGCCATGCTTGGTTGTGTAAGCAGGTACTTGCCCTGGCAGTTCCCAGTGCTAGTGATAAGAGGGAGCTTGCTTGCATCTCACTTTATTCTGGTCTGTAGAGGCAATCCTGGCATTTTGACATGGACACACAAGCCATTTCCAAGAATACTTGGAGAATGTGTAAGCAATATTTTTTACTTAAAAAAAAAAATAAATCCTATTTTAGGGTTATGTGACGCCAAACCAGAGCTGGACTTTCCAGTTCTGTAAATGCACATAATTCAGTGGAGGAGGTACAGGGGGTCTGGCTGCAGAGGGACAGAGGGTTCTTCTGCTGTCACTGGTGTAATGGGGAAGAAAGTAGGAACCACTGGGATCCTGGGCCCCTAAAAGTCCTGGTTTAACTTCTTTGCCTTTCCACAGCAGAAAGTTCTTGGATTCCCTGGGACTCCAGTAAGCTTTCTATGCTGGTTCCAGTAAGCTTTGCTGGTCTTTCTGGCCAGGAAGAAACTGGTGACATCCCTAACTACAGCACAGTGCCAGGGCCTTTCCCGTATTTCAGTCAAGCCAGTGCCTATGTCCCTACTTTTCTTTGGTCTCAAGGTAAAGTAGGAGTAGAAATGCCTGGCACTGTGCACACCTCTCACTATCCCCTCCAAAATGAACATTTTGCCTGTGTCCTGAGTCCCAGTGGCAGAAGAAAAGTGGAGGTAGTAGCAAAGCAAGTGAAAGTGGAGCGCAGAGACTTCCTCCTCTTGCAGTGTTATTTCACTTCCAAAAAAGAAAAAAAAAAAAGGCATTTAGAGCGGGACATCATGTGGGAAATCAGGCAGGAAGGGCCTGCCTCTGGTTCCCACAATGAGAGTTCAGAAGGGCTGGTCCTAAGTGGCTGTTTCTTCTTCCTCCTCCTCTTCCTCCCCCTTTGAAGCATGGATTTTGTAGATAACAGCACAGATGCCGGCCAGCCAGGCTGTAATGGTGCCAGCAAGGAATATGCAGAAGCCAATGAGGCACAGAAAGATGTAGTCTGTCTTGTGTAGCTGGGTCAGGCAGGTGAAGTGAAGCTGTGCCTCCACTGCCTGCATCCTCAGGGCTCGCAGGCCTTCTGGGGTGTAGCAGGTGATGTTGTCAGCATCTGCAGAGGGAGAAGCAGAAGCAAGATTCTCCAGCCTGTGTCTAAAGCTTTAGTGAACAGGAGTCCTGCTAGAGAAATGGTGGAGAAGTTTGCTCAATGCCTGAAAAATGTATACACACTTCACACCCCTCTGTCTCAGTGGCTTGGGCAAAATCTGAACAGCCAAACCCATGCTAGACCCATGCCAAACCACAATTCCCGGGTTGCCAGAATGATTTCTGTGGTGTTGCCTCCATAGGAAGATATTGCCCGCTGGATTATGGCACTGCAGCAAACTGCTGTCCCTGCACTGCTCATCTCTGCTGATTGAGCACTTTCATCTTCATGTGAGAGCACTTGTGTGTGTTGGTTTTCTCATTCTCAAACACATTCTGAAGTGAAGAAGCCTAAATTATGCTGGAATAATGAGGCTGCTGCTCATTTGACAAGTAGGGTGGTTTGCAGTTAGGCACAGCCTTGCCTACTTTGTGAGAGAGGCAGAGGCAACTCATCAATGATTCAGTTCCACTGAAATAACAACTATGCCCTGTCATATTGAATACCTGCAGTGATAAAACAGGTGCTGGCTGTTCCCTCTCAGGCTAGTGAAGGGTGAGTGTGGTGCCTTATAGAAGCCAGCCATGGCCCTCTCCTTCCTCTGCAGGTTTGGAACCCCCCAGACACTGTGCTGGACACAGGCTGGGCACTGCGTGGTGCACGGGATGGAAGAGCCTCAGGGAAAGGGAGCAGTGGAGGGGAATGAGCCACGGGAGACTTATATCCCATGTTGTTATATTGTATATGGCTGAGTGACATCACTGCTGTTCACAATGATCTCACTAATGGTCCTGGGTAAAACTTGAGAGCTCTTATCTCTCTTTTACTCAAATCCATCCAAACTTGGGCAGCTTTGTGTCAGCCCCCAGGCTGCACAGATCCAGCTGAGCCTAAAACATGGGTGCACAGGGGTTCGTGAAGCATCAGTAGCTTTTTGAAGGCCAAGGTGGGGATCTTCTTGCAGCAGATTCCAGGGCTCTGTCCCCATGTCCCTTTGCACTGGATCCATCAGCTCCTGGAACAACCCTCGGTTTAGGGCTGCCTTTCCCTGCCCATGTGTTTGTGATACAGGGTGTCCATCCTGTGCATGCTTTCCAGCAGCCCTCCTGGAGGCACACAGCCTCCTGTGGACTCTCCCACAGCATCTCACCAGGACAGAGCAAAGCTCAACAGAGCAGGGAAGTGAAACAGCCTCATTGGCTTCCTTGGTTTCTTTGTATTTCCCATTTTCCAGAGCACAGGGTAGGGATCTATACTCATACCTTCCAGTCTTTGCTGTCACTGCCTTTCCTGCTCCTACCCTCCCCAGTTGGCTTCAATGAGCTTTAATCTCCTGTTGCAGGGTTCAGTGGGTTATCTCTAATCTCACTGCGAAGAACTGTACTTTATTACAGTGTTCCATAATTGCTTGTAATCTGTATGTGGAAAAAAACCCACTTTACTGCCTATAGGGAGCTTACTACATCTAATAAAGACAGAGATATCTTTAATTTGGTTCTTTCCTAACACCAGCACCCCTGGTTTGTGCAACAGCACAAGATGGAGCCCTCAGATGACATGCAGTGGCACAGCCCCATAAACTGAACTTTGGGCCAAGATAACAGAGAGCCCTCTCCATTCCACACAGATCTGTGGGAGCAGGGAGGAGAGAGGTTCTGCTCACACAGCCCTCACCTGGAAAATGAATGTTGCTCTCTGTCATCCAGGTGATGAAGTCCAAAAAGGAACAGTTGCAGTGCCACAGGTTGTCACTGAGCCCCAGAAACCTCAGGTTGGGCAAGTCCCGGACGGTGCTGGTGTCCAGGAATGTTAAGCCTGTCCGGCTCACATCCAGGTGCCTCAGCCAGGTGTTGTTGGCAAAAGCATCCTTCTCGATGGCCACAAGGTTGGGATTGTCCGAGATTTTCAGCACCACCAGACTGAGGAGGTGTGAGAAGGTGCTGAAGGTGACCTGGGTGAGGTTGTTGAAGCTGAGGTCCAGATAAACAAGCTTGGCCACACCAATGAAAGTGAAATCCAGGTCATCCCCCAAGAGGTTCTTGCTGCAGTCCAGGTACACCAAATCAGCCAGGAAGCTCAATTCCACTGCCAGCAGGTACGAGACATTGTTTGCCACCAGAATCAGCTGCCTGGTGTCCAGAGGGATATCTGCAGGGAACTCCTGGAACTGCTGCCCGGTGCAGTTCACTTCCAGGTACTGACAGCTACACCTGCTTGGGCAGTTGATCCTCTCTGATGCCATCCCCATCCCCAAAAGAAACATGAGGCTCAGGGGCTGTGGTCTACCCAAAGGAGACATGGTTTGAGACATTCCAGGCCGCTCAGCCCTTTGGGGGCTGCGAGCCGCCCTATGAAAGCTGTGCTACCCTCACAGCCATGCCGAGGAGGTGTCCGGCTGCAAGGCTGTTGGGAAGCACTTTGTGTCCGTGTCTCATCTGACCCCTTGGCAGAGTGCCCAGCTGGAAACTGAGCCTGGTTTTTACATTGGCAAGTGTGGAACAGTGGCTGGAGTGTCTCTGCCAGGTGACACCTCCGTGATGTCAGTGGCTTGCAGAAGCTGCCTGGTTTCGGGGACAGTGCTGTGACCTTGCTGACCTGCTTCCAGCTGAGTGGAGGTGTGGGAAGCTGTGTGTGGGATAAAAGTACTGAAACTATGTAGGGAGAGCAGTGAACAGTGCAAATGTTGTCAGAAATGGTGTCACACTGCAGTAGGTGCTGACTGGTTACTGATTAGGAAAGAGCCCCGTGCAATGCTGCACTGGGTTGGCATCGTCTGATTGCAGGAGCCAGGAGGTTCTTGTCCCACCTGGAGTACTATGTCCAGGTCCAGGATCCTCGGCACAAGGAAAATGTGGACCTGTTGAAGTGGGTCCAGAGGGGCCATGAAGATGCCCAGAAAGCTGGAGCAACTCTGGCAAAGGAAGGGGACAGGATGAGAGAGCTGGGGCTGTTCAGCCTGGGGAAGGTTCTGCGGAGACCTCATTGCAGCCCTCCAGTACTCATTACTTAAGCCTTATCCAGGGCTTATGGAAAAGAGGGAGTTTTTACACAGGTAGATGGTGATAGGACAAGGGGGAATGGTTTTAAACTAAAAGAGGAGAGGTTAAGATTAAACATTAGGAAGAAATTATTCTCTGTGAGGGGGGTGAGGTACAGGTTGCCCAGAGAAACTGTAACTACCTCATCCCTGGAAGTGTCCAAGGCCAGAGTGGGCTTGGAGCAACGCGGTCTAGTGGGCGGTGTCCCTGTCCATGTCAGTGGGGTTGGAAGGAGATGATCTCCAATGTCCCTCCCAGCCCCAACCCCGCTGTGATGTCCCCACAACCCTCCGCTGTCAGCCGCGTCCCAACGCACCGCGCTGGCCCCGCCCCGCCCCCGCCCCCCCGCCCTCCCCGCCCGCCCTCACGGCCACGGCCGCCCGGGGGCTGGGGCCTCGGAACCACGCCCCGCCCCCCGCGACGGCGCGGCGACGGATAGGGCGGGGGGGGGCTCCCCAAGCCCCGCCCCTCCAGCGGCGGCGCGGCCGCCTGATAGGCCGGCGGCCCGGTGCGGGGGACGGCGCGCCGGTTTATCAAGCGGCGGCGGGCGCGGCGCGGCCGTTGGTGTCCGTGGGCTCGGGCCGTCGCCTTCCATCCGCCGCCGCCGCCATGGAGACCATGACTTTCCCCCGCTACAGCCCCGACGAAATCATCAACTCCCTCCGCACGTACGTCCTGACGGGCGCCGAGGGCCGAAACCTGGTCAAGAGCGACCTGTTCGGCACCCCCAAGGTGGGTGAGGCGGCGCGGGGCGCCTCCCTTCCCCCCCATCCCCGTGTGTCACAGGGCGCTGCCCCGGCCCGTGTCACCGCGGGGTGGGTGCCCCGGGGTTGGTTTGGAGTCCCGGGGCTCTCCTCGCCTCTCGGGCCTCGCCGGGAAGTGGGGGTGGTGTCATCACGGTACCTGGCCTGTCTTTCCTAGTTCTGTGGGAACTGGGTTAAAATAGCGGCAGTGGTTGGTAAAGTCTCATAGTTCCAACAGTTTGGCTGATAAATCAGTGCTTTAAACCGGCCCCGGCTTCTAAACCCATCCCTGCTTCACCCTCTTTCTTCTCGTGTCGCTCCGACCATTAATGTTGCTGTTAATGAGTGTCCTCAGCGGAAGAAAAGTGGCTTTAAAGTGGAATTGATGCCTCAAGGTGGCTCCCTGTGCTTATGCCTGTGGAGGGAGGGGTCTGGCCCTAATTGCTTAAGAAATGACAGGATGATGGTTTTTAAGAAACAAAATTGATAATGGATTAGAGCTATAAATGAAAAACTATTTGGCTTATAGGTATTTTCTTTTCCCGTTCGTTTTAGTATTGTGATGAAGGGCACTCTTTGCTGCAAGATTATAGTTTCTGTGACTTTTTTTTTTTAAGGTTTTTGGTGTCACTTGATTTGAAAACTGCTCAATGAGCAACAATGTAATGAAAACTGGGCCTGGCATACATAGTCAGGGCTGTACTTGTCTGAGCTGCCTGCTGTCCCTTAAAACTGAATCATGAGCAAGTATTGCTTGAACTGCAAAATATTGAAAAGTGAAACTTATTTGTCTTGGTGGCTCAGTGAAATCGGCCTCCCTGTGGTAAAGGCTGGACTAGTTTTGTGGCCTAGCCTGGGAGCCCTGAATAATCAAACATATGGAATACTGATTCATGTCCTTTCTTCCTGCAGCTTGACGTTTTACACCTGATTTACATGAGAATCCTGCAGAAGGTGTATGCAATCAACCTGGAGCACTTCTACGTGGTATGGCTGTGGTGGCAGGGTAATGGAATGTGAAAGGAAAAGAATATTGCCTTTAACGAGTGTTGAAGTTTCTCACTAGCAAATGGCAAGCAGCCTGGTGTTTTGTGTGTTGTAATTGCAGCAATGGGAGCTTAGGAATTCTGCCTCTGTTGCAGAAAACTTGTGTGTGAAGTGCCATGGGCACCTGAGTTTGTGTTCAGGGCAGTTTCTTAGACAGGAGTGGGATTGCAGTACTGCAGCACAGCCATCGGCATGGCTCGTTAACCAGAGGTAAATGAACCTGGGAGCATCATCTGTGGGCTGTTGCTGAGGCCTTGAGAAGTTGCTTTGGTCATTGCTCTTCATCTGGATATTAATTTCAGCTCAAGATACCTGTAGGAATAATGGTTTTGTGGCTGTGCTGCCTCTAGGTCTGCTTCTTTTCTTTTTCCATGGAAAGTGGACTCCCTGCTTCACTGTAGGAACTAGTGGGCATGAAGAGGAGCTCACTTACCTCTGTAGGCTGTGAGGACAGGCTTTGGAGAGCTCTCTCCTTTTGTGGTTAAGCTGTGAATTTTGTTATTTGAGGTACTGAGGGTGCCAGAAAGGTCTGTAAAGTCCAGGAAGAACTGGACAAGCTTAAGAAGGGACACCATGTCCAGCCTTGAAAATACATACTGTGTCCTTGGGCAATTGCCTTTGCCCACAGCTGGAGGAGGTTGGACTGATCTAGAAGGAAAGTAAGTATTGCTTTTAATATTTGATCATCTTCATTCTCCATTAACTGTGAGAAAAGTAAGGAGAGGCTGATAACTCGCAGTGAACAAGGTACTTGGTCTTCTGTCTATGTTAGGCAAGAACTGATGCCTGAAAATGAGAATAAATAGTGTTGTCTCATGGCATTTTTGGATATGCTCTTCCCTTTCAGTTTATGTGCACAAGGTAACTGTTCTTCACAGGGCATGACATTACCTGGGGAACTGTATCGTGAGATTTAAAATATAAGAAAAATGTGACAGTGTACCACTACTTTCTCATTTTGACTTCCTCATAAAACAGTTGAGTGTGTCAATTTTGGCGTGTTTAAAGAAAAAGCTTCTTGCTGGTAGGTGTGTAAGGCAGAGACTGTTGTCCTGCACCAGTTATGAACAAATGACAGCAGAGTTTAGGTTGAATTCCAGAGTTTGTAATGTTGCTGCTTTAGTTATTGTTGTCTTGTATGTTTTTCGGCCAAAAATGACAGTGATAAACTTGATGACACTTTTCAGCCTTTAATATATGTTCCCTGTGGATGGGAAGACAATCCTCAGAGAGTGTAACCTATTGGAATTATCTTATGCTGTGGAAACCTGTATAGTTTTTGTTATAATTATTCTCTACTTACGCACTGACTCTCTTTACTCTTTAGATGCCAGTCAACGTTGACATAATGTATCCACAGATATATGATGGCTTTCTACCTGTCTGCAATTTGTATATTCACATGTAAGTAAAGGATGCTGCATCTGTTCAGTTGCTATTTTTTGTAAAAGTCCAAGTTTTTAAAAGCTTTGGGGTTTTATGCCTTTGTGCTGATGGTGATTCCACTGCTTGCTGGCTTTGAGCAAAGTGAAATTTGCAGATGAACAGGGGGCAGCAATATTTGATAGAGCAAAATTCCTATCTTGTAAAGATGAATGGGTTAAATAATCCAGCCTCACCAAGCTGGAGCACAAATCCATACTTGGAGTGGCTGGAGGGTCATCATTACCTAGAGCAGAGATCTTATGTTCCTGTTGTGTGAATTTGCTGTCTGAAGTCTGTTGGAATCTTGTGAGTGTTACAGACTTTAAGCTTTATTTCAGTTGTAAGGGGAGAATTGACTAATAGTTAGGTGTAGGAGTTCCCTAATTAAGCTGAAAAGTTGTTCTACAGGCGAGTATTTGGTCAATTGAAATATCTGAGATGCTGTAAGAATGCAAACTATCAATGCTGATCAGTGTGTGGAGTCCTGCTGTGTTACTCTCCTGAGACTTGTGCTTGCAGTGCAAATGCTCTGGGGTGAGAGGACAAGACATGTTTTGTAGTAAATGGTTATGGCACAAAAGCTGAGTAATGGTCACCACAGATGAGGTGTGTCTCGTTTTCCTTGCAGGGAGCGCTTGCTGCCGGTGTGCCGGATTAATGATTTCCAAATTGCTGATATTTTAAACCCAAGTAAGCAAGTGCATTATAATTCTTGGGTTTCCTGGGGTGGTGGGTGTTGCTTGATATCCAGGTGCTTTTTATTTGGCATTTCCAGATGGACATCTAGTATGGTACCTGGGTTCCAGCTCCTCTTCTCACCCTTGTTGTTGCCCTTTGACAAGTTGGTTCTACTGAGAAGTTCTTTTGTAGGCTGATCCAGGTCAATAACTGAGGGCAGTTTTAAATGCTGTGAGTCTGTTGAACTACTGGTCTGGAGAGTGGACTGTGACACACTTAAAATAGTGTAAGAATAGATGGTAATGAAAATTACCCTGACAACTTTGGAACTCTGTAGGATTTCTTATGCTGATGCCTGTGTAGGAAGTGATTGGATTTTTGCTTCACCCTTTTAAGTACCCAGCTGTGGTGACTCTGCTACAATACAAACAACCTGGAAAAGATTGTTGTGAAGAACTCTTTCACTTCTGGATCTGTCTTGAATAAAACATATTTGTAATAATCTTTCACATTGCTTGGAATAAACCCAAGAAGTCCCTGCAGTTCAAATTGCTGCCTTCAGTTAGTCTGAGAGTTACAGAGAGGTTATCTCCTCGGAGTTGTAGTTCAAGATTGACACTCCTTCTCCCTGCCTTCTGTTTTAATGGGAGGCTGTGTGTTAACAGTCTTTTACCCAGGTGCCATTATTCATTTGCTGAATTGGACAGAACTGCTAAGAGTTTCCAACTAGCTTGGTGCTAGTTTTTGTGTAGTCTGAAATCTTTCCAAGGTGAGCAGGGGAAGAGCTAATTCGAATTCTGTTTTGTAATTTCTGCCTCTTCTCTGAATTATATTTTGCCCAAGTTTTCATAAGCAATTGCAATGCATGTGGAAACCAGCACAGTGATATCTTGCAACTCCTGTTTCAGAAACAAAGAGGACTGTTCGCTTCTTGAGTGGCATCCTTAACTTTGTAAACTTCAGAGAATTCCGGCGTCAGGTCTACTTGGAGTTACAACTGAACTATGTAAGGCTGGGTGCTGTGTTACTCCAGATACCTATTTCAGTATGATTAATGTTAACCTAAAAATGGGAGCATAAAGGCTGTGGTTTAACTTCATGTTTATGTAACATGTTGGAATTTTAAATGTAGCCAAGTAGTACACAGGAAGGTACCAGTTACTACTTAGGATATTACTGAAAGGGTGGGTTTTTTTTTCAATAATTATTTGATAGTTTAGCCTGGTAAGTGAAGGATTGACACTTTGCATTGTTTTGAGAAAAGATGGGTGCAATGGTCAGTGGGCTGAAGCTTGAATTGTAGGTGGCTTCTCTTCTGGATGTCTCAGGAGTTCAGAGATGCATTTCATGCAAAATAATGATGAGCAAAGCTAACAGAAGCTCAGAGAGAAGCTATATTCCTCTAAAATAAAAAATATCTGAATATTTAATTTGCAGAAAACAGCTCTGGAGAAACACCAGCAACTGGAGGCTGCGAATCGTGAGGCAGCAATGAAGCTGGAGAAACTGAAGTGAGTATGAGGAGTAAGCACCAGGAGAGGCACTACTTGACTTGCCTGTTCAGGCTGGATCAGTGGGACAATGCCAGTTGTGTGAGGTTCAACAAGGCCAGCCAAGTGTGGAGTCCTGCTCTTGGGACATAATAACTCTGTGCAATACTACAATCTTGGGGAAGAGGGGCTGGAAAGCTGCTGGACAGAAAAGGACCTGAGGGTGCTGATCAACAGCAGATGAACATGAGCCCAGGTGGGCAAGAAGACCAGTGGTACCTGGCTTGTGTCAGCAAAAGTGTGGCCAGCAGGACCAGGGCAGTGATTGCTCCCCTGTGCTGGGCCCTGGTGACACCACAAATCCTGGGTTTAGTTTTGGGCCCCTCACAACAAAGACATTAAGGGGCTGGAGTGTGTCCAGAGAAGGGCAGTGGAGCTGCTGAAGGATCTGGAGCACAGCTGAGGAAGCTGTGGGTGTTTATTCTCTGCAGGCAGAGAATGAAAATGAGTTTGGGAATATATGTCTGCTTTGAGAGAATCCTGTTATTTGTATATTGGGGACTAGGGTGAAACTTTTTGCTGTTACAGTTAGTTTGTAATGATGTCTTTATCTCTTCAATAGCTGTAGGAAGCCCATTTTTAACTTAATAGATGGGTAAAGTCATCTGCCTTAGTTATTTGACGTGTTTGCCACAATCTCTGTTTCAAGCCATTTAGTCCTGCTGCCTGTGTCTTTGCACCATTAAGTTTTGTTTTTGTTTGTGGGTAATAGGATGAAGAGATGGCTAGTTTCCAAGACAGCTTTCAAAACAAAGTGTTTTTTCTGACAGCTGCTTTTGGTGTGTGCTACACAGGAGGTTTTCTAGCTAGTATAGGTCTACCTTGATACAAGCTGTTTCTGTGGCAGGTAATATTATTCAAATTTCATAAATGAAAATCACCACAAAAATTGATGGGAGTGTTGTTCTTTTGTGCTTTGCTTAACGTGATCTTTGAACTTAGTCCTCTTTTGTGCTTGTACCACTTCTTGCCAAAATAGCCCTTTAGATTATGCTTCAAAGTCTTGCAAGCAAAGGAAAATAAGATGTATTAATTTGAGACCGTCTTGCTCTGTTTACTAAAGTTACTGACTGTAAACTCTCTGGAGAGAGTGATTGTTGTATCTACTGTACTCTGGCTTGACCGTAACGATGCTGAAGCTGTGCAATATCTTTATTTCTCACTTAGCACCGTTCCAGCTGAACATCAAGAAGAGGTCAAGCAGCTGACAGAGAGCATTCGGGACCTGGAGCACCTGCTAAGGCAAGACTATCGCCGGAAACAGGTATCATCTTGTT
Organism: Manacus vitellinus; assembly: GCF_001715985.3. NCBI lineage: Eukaryota > Metazoa > Chordata > Aves > Passeriformes > Pipridae > Manacus > Manacus vitellinus. Next base: position 1,996,739 of record NW_021940565.1, read on the forward strand.
ATATATTTCTCTGAAACGCTGCTGTGACTTCGAATTGTGGCTGTTCCTCACTTCTGTTGATTTTGTTCCCTTACCTGTAACACAGAGGGTAAAGGAGACTTTTCTGACTTAAAGGTCGTTGCAACACAGTGCTGTGTCTGGCCCCTCTTCATTTTGCTTTAAGGAATGTGAAACATTCTTGAAGTCAGACTTGGGGAATACAAAAGTATATTCGACTCTTTCTTTTGGAAATGACTTGGGAGATACCTGTGTTACTATTTGGAACTGTGATGTGTATTTTTCCTTTTGTTTTTCCATCTGAATTTAGAGAGTTGGAACAGGAGGTGAGCCATGGCAAGAAATGAGGCCTAAGAAGGGTTACCCAAGGGAATGCCTGGCAAAAAGAGTGGGGTTAATTGCAGGGGTAACTTTTCAGCAATGGAAACTTGCCTCTAAGGTCTCATGAGTAACCTTTTCAGCTTCTTTTGGGAAAAAAAAAAGCAATAATCTGTGGTTAGGGTTTTTTATGTCAAGTCATGTCTCTACTATTAATATTATTAACCATATGCTTGACTTCTATATTATTTGGAACTTTAAATTAGATTTTTTTTTTTCCCTGAAGAACAGGGCCTCTGTCAAAGAAGGTTGTGGGGGTGTAATAATGCTAGGGTCAGTAGGAATAGAGGTAGTCAGTCTTATCCCTGTTCCTAGCTACCTACTGCTGGCTACACCCCTCATGCTCCCAGTGGCATTTGCAACAACATCCTTCTTTCCTGCCTTTGAAGTCTTATAGACTGCAGTTTGGTCTGCTGGTTATGACACTCCAAAGGACCCATAAATGGGATTTCTCTTGTAGACAGGTCTGATAGAAAGGTAAAGCAGGTAGCAGTTGCAGAGATGCTTATTTAAAGCTTGTTGCTTTTTTAGACAGCTCTGCAAGAAGTGATTTCACAAAAGAAGATGGATATTGCTGAGAGTACCCGAAAACTGGTGAGTACACCTCTGTGTAGGTGCAGGATGTAGCTTCCATCTCAGATCAACTAATAGATCACCTCTCTTTCTAGGATAAAATTTTTCTTGGAGGTAGGTAACTTTCAGGTGGTGATCATTAATTTTCTAAAGAAAATGACTCAGCTTAATTTTTCCCTTCCATGGGAGCTTTACTGCAGAAGCTGGTTTTGTTGTTAACTTTAAATACACATCTCTACCATGTCAAGCTCTCTGTGTTCAGGAAACTGATAAAGGGCAAGAAATCTGGACTTCTGAGATGCCATGGGCTTACCTTAAGTGCACAAAGTGGGCTAATGAGGCAGGACTGACCTCATTTGTGGAGACAAAACAGGAGGTTTTGAGAGGTTGCACAGGAAACTTTTTGCTCTTCTACTAGGCTAATAGAGCTGGCTCTGAAACCCTCCAGTGACTGCCTAGGTGAGGTATTCTGAGGGAGAGTTGCTAGTAATACACCAGGCTGGATGGGGCTCTGAGCACCCTGGTCTGTGGAAGGTATCCCTGCCTATGGCAGGGGGGTGGAATGAGATGATATTTAAGGTCCCTTCTAACCCAAACCATTCTAGGATTAGCTGGCAGACTCCTTGTGGAGTACTAGTTAACTGCAGTTCTTGTGACTTAGTATTTGCACCTCTGTAAGCAAGTTAGGGAAGCAAAATGGACTGTTATCTGCTTTGAAATGTTAATGCTGTATAGAGGAATTTATTCTTAAAACCTCTTAACGAGGAATGACTACAGAGCAAAGAACCTGTCTAGTTATAAGATCCTGGCAAACAATGCTAGACAATTCCTCTTTGTTCACCTAATTGCTAATATTGAAAGTGTGTTTGTCTTGTTAACCAGAATGACCTTAAAGTGGCTATGGCTACTTTGAAAGAAGAACAAGAGCAGCTGAAATCAAAAATTGTGGAGAGTCCAGAGGAGCTGAAAAATTACAAAGAACAGATGAAAGAGACTGTTAAGAAACTGAAGAAATCCAAGGTGAGGTCTCCCTCTGTCCACACAAGGAGGTATTCTATTAGAAAAAGCACATGTTTTACTGAGCTGTCATCATCTAGAACTGCTTCTTGAATGACATGTAGTAAAACATCAACAGAACAGTTGTTAGTCCGAAATGAAATCATAACTTCAGAGAACTGAAGGTTCATAATGGAGTTGGTTGTTTATTTTTGATTTTTTTCTTTGTCTATTTTTGGTTTTGGTTTTTTTGCTTGTGCTGGTGGCTTCTTCTTTTAAGCAGGATTGCAGTCAGTGCTACTTTTTCCTCAATGAGTAATTGTTTATTTGTGAGGCTAGATGTAGAACTCTGGAATCTGTAATGTACCTGTCTGGCTGTTCGCTCTCAAGAGATGACAATATTTGATAGCTCCCAAATGCCTTTGGATTTAGAATATGTGCTTGGTAATGGTTCTGTTATCATTCACTGTTTCTGGAATTGATGGCTGTCTCCACTAGTATGCTAATCACTGAGTTCCCTTCCTAGCTTTTTTTATTTTATTTTAATGTCCAGTCTTTTAATTTTTGTGGTTCATAAGATTGTTCATACCTCTGTAGGTATTTTTGTTCCAAAGGTGTAAACTTAATATCTCATTTCAGTAACTGTTAAATGTTACTTCTAGTGTCTGGTAAACAATGAGGGTATGGGTATAAAAGTCAATATGCTTTAATTCTATATAAAATAACTCCAAAGCTGTTTATTAATAGTCTTTTCTCTTTAAAGGAAGAAATTACTCAGAAATATGAGAGTTACAGAGACTTAGTTGAGATTCTGCCATCATGCCAACTGGAGGTGCAGTTATACAAAAAGAAGATGGAAAGACAAGGAGCAAATGTGGAGAGACTGGCCAGTGTATTATCAGAGGTTTGTATTATCCAAAATTACATCTGATTAGGGTGAATTTAATGTCTAAGCAAGACAGGTGATCATCAGTAGATGTCTGTAGTGTGAAAGTTTCCATCTCTCCTCTTCCCTGTAAAGAAGGAATTTGGAAAACTTGAAAATGTCATTCTTTATAATGTCAGTAAAACATTGCTGCTGCTTTGCTGTGTGGCACTAGCTAATGTACTATGCACTAGCTATTGACCACTTTGAATAGTCAAAGCCTTGGTTGCCATAGAAACCTGACCTAAAATAGTTTGAACTGTCTTGGGGTTGTTGGTAAGAAATGATGGAAGAAGAAGAGTGAAATCGAGTTTCTTCTGCCTCGAGAGTGGAAACTAAGAGCAAAAAAATTGCTGCTTCAGGAAGAGTCATGTCTTAAGTGCCCTTACTAATATTACTAAGGCAGACATTCTGTGATGAAGTGTTTGTCACAATACAGTACCTTGCTATTTGCTACTTGGTTTTGGGAGAATGCAATTGTTAGAAGCATTTGAAAAATGCTGTGCAGTCTTCTTGGGTATTTGTATAGCATGTGTTCCAATTACCCTGGGCAAAGAGTTAGCAGAAGTCACAGTAACTTCTGAAAGTCATTTTAAGTAATGGGATCTTGTCCATTTGGATGTATTTATAATCAGATAAAGAACTGGTATTTCACTGGGAGAATGAGTTAGCAGTCATATTTCCAAAAAGCAGCAACCTAGTTCTAATCTTAGTACACTAACAGGGAATGTTATCTTGATTATTCTTCCCTTATCGAATTTATTTTTGTCCTTATGTACTCCAGGTCAGAAATATTGAGGACCAGAGTGACAGTGCCCAGATAGAGCTGAAAAGGGTGAAGACAGATGAAATGTCCCTAAAGAGACTGGTCACTGCAAAACGTGAGGCGCTGGCTACAATCGAGCTAAAGATACAAAAGAAGCGTGAAGATGTTGAGCAGCACAAGTGCACTGTGCTTGAGTAAGGATGAGTTGATGTTTCTGCCTGATGCTGCTTTATGTCTTCTTTATGTGCTGCCAAAGTTCATGTCTGGTACAAACACACAGCTTAGCAGTAAGAAGAAAATGAGCAGTGTGGGACAGCTTTGTATGAAGACCAGTGATGCTTCAGGCAGGGACTTGGGGTCTCAAATCAATAATTGCAATGTGACTTGACAGCAATTCTTTTATTGGAGCACTAATTTAATTTATAATGCTTATTCTTGATTCTTTTATCTTCTTAAAGAGAATGTCACATTGGGATAATTTTCCAACTTATCAGACTTCAACAAAGCCCCATTTGCCTTTCATGAATTTTTCATAATTTCCCTTGCCACTTTTGCTCATTATCAAAGATGTTCGAGACCCATGGGGAAATGGGGCTCTCATCTTGGAGGAGCATTATCCTGACATGATGCTTCTGAGACAAAAGGAAAAGTGTCATTTGATCAAAGCCTCTCAGCCCCTCTTCCTTCCTCCCGTCTGCTAAAGGCAGGTTGCACGGCCGTGTTTGCGGCACGTCAGTCACTCCTGCAGCAGCAAACTGCAGCCTTGTAAGGTCGTGGCTTCACTCTGAGATTAGAAGAGCTGAACTGTTATAGAGAATTTATTACATAACGATTTTTCTTTTTTTTTTTTTTTTGTACATGGATAGAAAAGGGAATGTGGAAAATTATTGGCTGAGTAGATTAACCGTGACAGAAGAGAGCTTCTTTCACAGAGCTGAGAGAGTCAAGGAAGATTTAGTCATGCTTAAGGTTTGTGTGGTCTGTAGAATGGCAGAAATATTCCCAGGCTGCCTTTGCTCCCTATTTAGTGTGTTGTACCAGCTAAAGGAGATTATTTGGAAGGAAAATAGGTTGAACATTAGGAGGAATTTCTTCACAGAAAGGATGGTTACAAATTGGAGTGGTCTGCCCAGAGAGGTGGTGGAGTCAGTGGCCCTGGAGGTACTTAAGGAAAGACTTGGTGCCCTGGTCTAGTTGTCATGGTGGTGTTGGGTCAGAGGTTGGACTTGATGATCTCAGAGATCTTTTCCAACCCAACTGATTCTGTGGTTCTGCGATAAAGAACGAAAATAATATAATCTAATGCTTCTTTATGTCAAAAGTTGCCGCTGATTTCTGGTTTTAATGTGTTAGGTATTTCCATTGAGTGATAAAATTAGATACTTTGATAAGCAAGAGGGGAAGGGAGGTGACCTTAGTTTGAAGATAAGAGTTTTTTTGGTGAATAAGAGAATGTGTCCTGACTGTTCCCTTGAGGTAGGAAGGTGTAAGTGGGCTCTTGCTAAGTACAAGTTATTTCAGCTATTCTTTATAGAAAGCTGTTGCTACAATTCCAGCTGTATTTATTGTACAAATGCTTAGGGCAAACTGGTAGGTGGGTTTTGCACTTGAAGTCAGAGTAGATCCCCTGTTCCCACACTCACCCTTTGCTGATGATGTGGCAGCTCAGCTGGAGCTACTTGGATCTACCTGCATGCTGGGGAAATATTATTTGGTCCTTGGGACACAGTGGAATGATGGACTGGAAGTTGCAGGTAACAGATGTAGATGTATAGGATTAGAGTTTGGTGGGGTGGGATCCAGGGATAAGGAAAATGTGTGACATCCAGTTATGCTGAAACATCAAGTGCAGCTGTGTTGCTTTTAACCTGCATCACTCCAAGACAGGAAGGCAATGTCCAGCTGCCTGTTGGGTTTGCTCCTCTGAGGTCACTTGAGTTGCCTTGATTGGCAGCAACTGAGGATCTTCAACATCCTCCTTTAACTCCACTTTGAATTTCCCTTCTTGTACCTAAGTTGTTCTAGTTTAAAAATTGGATTAAGTTCCAAGCAAGTAAATTCTATACATTGTTTCTGGAAGCTACTAGTTTCATGCTCCTAAAATGAAAGCTTTGGTCCTGGTGGGGTTAAGCTCAATCTAGAAGGAGTCAAATGGCTCAGTACTAACTTTTTTCTCTCACCTTTAGATATTGTAACAAAGTCCAGGAGAAGAGAGGTGCTGTATTTGATAAAGTGATGGCCATTCACAAGGAAATCCAACAGACGAGGTACAAAATTGAGGAGCTGAAGGATAATGCTGGGAAAGAAGCAATGAAAACCAAGGTGAGGTTTCTTTACTCCCTCCCCACAAAGGAATCCTCTTTTTGGTAAAAAATAAAACCTGATTTTTAACTTGAGCTGTGTACATAAAGGAACAGTTACTGTAGTATGGGCAGTACAATAATCCTCTCAACAGCCTCTCTCAAACACAGGACCACTTGCCATATCACAAATACTTTCTTCCTAGAATTTTATTAAGATGTCTGTCAAACTCAGCTTTGGAAAGAGGCAGAAATCCTGATGGGTTGAGAGTGAGGGATCACAGTTTGCCTGTAGCATCTCATCCTATCTCTTCATTACTGAAGTACTGTCCATGCTGGGAAGTCACAGTGGCAGAGACCTTGGAGATGCAGGTTAACACAGAATGGGGCAAGGAGTGGTGTGAATACTGGGCTAGTGATGTTTGCTTGATCATCTTAGTGTTGTAACCACTAGAGTTCCAACAGAGTTGCAATAATGGGATTTTGGTTGTGGCTGCTCTTATTTTTCTGGTGTAACTCCCCTGTGTTTTGTGAGTGCTGCTTCTTAAGCCAGGGACTAGATACCTTTGAAATCACTTGAGTCCACAACATCACTCACTTAACATTTATGCTTGATAAGGATTTAACTTTGCTGATGGATTTTTTTTTTTTCTTCTTTATCTTCTCTTTCCAGGAAATACACCTAAGTTTGAAGGCTGCACTGGAGAAGTGTCATGAATCTCTCATTAAGACAGCGAAGAGTTTCGAAGCCTCAAGAAAAGAGAGAATTGCTGAACTAAAGAAAGGGCTGCTTAGCATTCAGTCTCCTGGAAGTAGTCACTAAGCCTGTCTGCACTTGTGTTCCACTTTCATTATGTTTGTCCTTGTACCTGAACTCAAGAGCTTGTGCTTTGCATGGGGTGGATAATGATTCCAGGCAAAAGCCAGCTTTCTCAAAAACCATGTCAGAACACGTTTAGCTTTGTAGGCAGATCCTGATGTCATGAGCTCACTAGCATGGATAAGAAAACACTCAGTTTCTATTGTTTCAGTCAGTACCTGGTTTTAGTGGTAATATTGCAATTCTTGCTAACCCCAAATTGCTCAAGACTTTAGACAGAATCCTGATTTTTGTAGAAACTGTTCTGTAAGCTTTGCTCTGGGAAGACCTGGTGCCTTGGTGTGGCCTGAATGTATGGACTGTTCAAGATAAGTCAGTAACAGGTGATATTCCACTACCATTACTCAATTAAGATGAAATCCTGACAGAGCAGTAGCATCCATGTAAATGCCAAGTTGCTCTCATGACAAATATTGGTAACTGTAAACACACAGGAGTATCATTTTAGTTAACAGCACAGTCCCACTCAATCCTTGAACTTATTTCTGCTCTGTGGGGTATTGAACCCCCATCTGTGTTTATTAAAATGTCTGTGTTAGGGTTCTTAATTCTCTTAAAAATTTTAGATTGATATTTTGTACCTTAAGTTGTGATGGCACCCAGTGTGCCACAGTGGTTTTAATTATTTTGAAAAATGTTCCTTTTTACAATATTTGATAAAAGGATTAATCCTTTTTCTCTTGTCTTTTCCTTCTCTGCTCTTCTAACTGACTGGGCATAACATTTCAGTTGAAATACTTTGCTTTGTACGTTTTTAGGAATGTGTGCTACACAGCTTTTTATGATGAAAGGAGGATTCAAACCATCTTTCTAGCTTTGATTCTGCTCCATCTCTTATTAACTAGAGGTGTTTGCAAGTCAGTCAGGGACAGCAGGTGATCCTTGCTTCTAAAGCTCTCACTGAGGCATCAAACCCTCCTATGGTTTTGCTCTGAGGTTTTTTTCCTTGCACTGTAGCATAGAATTGTTTAGATTGGAAAAGCCCTCAAAGATTGAGTCCAACCATTAACCCAGCACTGCCAACCCCACCACTAAACTGTGTCCCCAGGTGCCACAACTCCACTTTTAAATACCTCCAGGGATGGGGACCCCACCACTTTCCTGGGTGTGAGACATTTCAGAGGAAGTCAGTGTTAATCTGCAAATTTCAACCTAGTAAAAAGCTTCTCATAGTTTTCCCATTTCTGTCAGATATAGTCTGTGTGATAGGTGTGTGTGTGTGTGGCAGCACTTTATGTTTTTAAGTGAGCATACTCTTCATCCCAGCAGTTCTGTTGTGTTGTGCAGAGTTTGGGGAAAGAGTAACTGCTAAGGTGGTTGATTTCTTCCAAGAGCTGAAGATGCTGAGTATGTAACAGGCACAGAAAAATTCTCTTTGGGCTTCATGCTCTAGGCCACGTGTGGAATAATCATGTTCTGGGTATTGTACTTCAGAAGTGAGTTTTAAATTAATATCTCCTCTTGTGCTGTGTATTAAAACATTGTTCTTTACATGCTCCACTCCTTTGCCATAGCATGGATTCTAGTGTAACATGGATACTATCTGTGGGAAGGTGTGGCTTCTCATTGCAGGACTTACCAATGAACTTGATGCCTGTGCAAAATGCTGTGTTAATTTCTAGGTATCTCCAGCCTTACAGTACTATGCCATTTAAAGACAGATGACTTCATAAAGTTTTCCCTGAGCTTTCTTGTGATATCCCTACTTCTCATGTCAGTCTAGCCTATATCCCAGCTTGACAAGATGCTGGAAGCCAAGCATTTCTTCTTTTAACTTCTCTGAGAATTTTGGGGTGTGACTTAACTTTTTTTATTTGGTGATGCTGTAGAGATTCAAAATGGTATTCTATAGACTTGGTATTCTAAAAATATTGCAGTAATATCTCCTTGCTCATAAATGCTGTTTGGAGGCTGCACTCCACAGCCTGGATATTGCAGCAGCTCTTGGGAGATTCCCAAAAGCTTCCAGTAGATACTGCAAGGGATTACTCCAGCCAGCAGATGAAGATTCCTAGGCTGGAGAGATGATGCTTGTGTATCCCAGTGACCAGGAGTTTGCAGCCCAAAGAAAAAGCTGGATTCTGGTTCCTGCTCTCAGGAGTTTTGCAACTCTGGCTGTTGGGTAAAATAAAAGGCTGCAATTCATGAAGAAAGAAAACTTGATTCCCAGGGACAGATTTTTGTATTTCCAATAGGCTCTTGTGCCTTCACAGCCACCTGTCTATTTTTACCTAAAGTACTTATAAATAAAACATAAGCAAAATGTATTTTATCTAGAGATAATTGATTCCTAGGTGTGAGTCTACTGCTGCTTTTCAAAAAACTTCTATCCACCACAAACCAAATGGCAGTGAGGGGAATGTAGTGTGGCCTGAAGAGCAGTGAAGGAAGGAAGGATGGCTTTGCTAAGGCAATACAGCTCTCTTTCCCTCAAGAGGGCAGTGTTAGTCAAAATTTTCTTGTTGGTTTTTTTTCTTTTTTTTCTTTTTTTTTTTTTTAGTTTTTCTGTCTATACTACTGCTTAAATGTGCAGCTTAATTTTTTTTGCACATGCTCAAGTGTAATACATAATATACGACATCAATTGCAGCACGTTTGCCTTGTACTGCTTGGGCTGGCCACACTTGTTTTGGAATATGTTGAGTTACGAGCAGTATTCTGTAAGCAGCTTTTAAAAGAATTTAAACCAACATCGGTATCTCTGCAAATAGAAAAAGTAGTAGTAAGATGGGAAGTGTGTGTGAAGCTTAGGTTATGGCTTGGCACAGCAAGTGAGCACAAAACTTGAAGAGGCTGTGTGATACCTTTTCCCCACAATGCTGCTGCTTTCCTTGGGAAGGAAGGAATCCTCTTTATCACTCCTCTGTTTTACCTTTACTCCAGAGCGTGGCTGCAAGGATCTTTAGAGCTCTGTCTCTGAAGCCTGATTTCTGTTAGGCTTTGGGTGAGGAGAGCGGGGCTGGGTTAGGTGAGCAAGGTTTGTATTTTCACCTCTGAGACCCTCTTGCTGGGGTATGGGATGAGCTGGAAGAGGAGCTGATGTGCTGGCCACTTGGTGGGGATGTTGGCTCGGAGAGTGGCTGTGGATTCATGTTCCATTTCTGCCACGTGAAGCCAAAGGAAACTTGCTGAATCTGCGGCTTCAGGATCACAGCTTTGCAGCTCCACACTCATCTGTTCTAGGACTGGCCAGGACCAGGTAAACTAGAAGTTAAAACTTACTGGCATGTTTCCACCTGAGGATGTGACCCTTTTTGCTGCCTGTCCCTGATGGACTTTGCCCTACCGTGCTGTTTTTTTGGGTTTGGTCTCACTTGCTACATTGAAGGTACATGAGTGGAGCTGTTGAAATTTGGAGGTAAACACTCCAGGCAATGCCTTGGGTGAGACAGGTCCTTACATGTACCAAAACACAGTCACTAGAGGTGGATGTTGTTGACTCTTGGAGAAGGGAGGTTGTAGATGTGGGGTTTTTTTTCATCGAATAAAGCCTCAGTTTTATTACCATGAGGCTTTTGTCCCTTTTTCCCCCAGCAGAAAAGAGAGCAAGGTGTTTAAGGAGCACAGTTTCCTAATGGGTAACACATCATGCAGTACTTACTGCAAAAAAGATTTCGGAGGTTGGGACAGTGATATTGTGAAAGGCAATGCACTGAAAAATGTACTTGCAAAGAAAAATTGGCATTAGAGGAAAAAAATGTTGTTTTTGCAAGCTGCAAGTCCAACAGGAGAGGACTGGGCGAGGCCAGTGTTTGTAGAAAATGAGCAAACAAAAGGAGGGAAAACCCAGGTTATATTGAGGTTTCCATAGCAACACAATACTTTTCCTGGAAAACTCAAATGATGAGATCTAATCTATCTGCTGTTTAACTCTTGCATGCAGAGCCCTCTCCATTCTCGACTTACCTGTTCTTCACAGCACCCTCTCTAGTGATGAGTGTGCTGTCACTATGCCATAGTGGTCTCCTTGGGGAATGATGTCCCTGGGACACAGCTGTTCCTGTTCTGTTCCCCTGTTCCAAAGCATGTACAAAAGGAAAACCTTACGAGGCAGCTTGTGTGTGATGAACTGTGTGCAGGAATGACTTGCCAGGTGTGCTGATCCTGGGGAGCTTCAGTTCCCTGTAGATCCCAGAGAGGATGGGCTAAGCTGGTACTGGGAAGTGGTACCTGTCGGGCAGGTACATTGCTGAGGTGTTCCACAGCCTGCAGGGTTTGATGCATAAGGATGTGTTCTCCATGGAAATGATGCAGCTTAGTGCCTGTCTGAGATCTGTGGAAAACTTTCTGCAACCATTTGGAGAGTTCAACAAAGTAGCCTGTTTTAAATTTGTGCCTGACTTAAATTTATACGCAGTATTCTGCCAGCTGAAAAGCCTCAGATTTGGGGAATGAGAATCCTCGATGGCAGGGGAGGTTTCTTGTGGAGAAAGGTGGAAGGGTGGCAGCTTCTACCTGACAAAAAGGACACCTGAGAGAATTGGTAGCATGGCAAAAATCCATGAGATTACTATTGATCTCAAATACATAGAAAGCAGTGTATGTTCTTTGTTGAGAGAAGCAGAGAGAGTGGATGTAAGAGAATTCTCCTGGTACAACAGAGAGGGAGTGGATTCTATTCTTTGCCTTCTGCCCCTAGCAGCACCACCCTTTGCTCCATCCTTGCCTCTGCTGTAGGCCCTGGGAGGCAAAAGGGGCTTGTTCTTGTAGGGATAATGGAAGAGGGAGAATTGCCTCCCTTTGTACCTGAGGTCCCCTGCATGGTAAATTATTACAAAGAGAGGGTGGTAAGGGAAGGCAGGTATCTCAAATGGTGCTGAGTATCTTATCACAGAATCATGAAATGGTTTGGGTTGGAAGGGACCTTAAAGATCATTTTGTTCCCACCCCCTGCCATGGGCAGGGACACCTTCCACTAGATGAGGTTGCTCAGAGCCCTGTCCAACCTGGCCTTGAACACTTCCAGGGATAGAGCATCCACAGGTTTCTCTAGGCAACCTGTGCCAGGGCCTCACCACGCTCACAGGGAAGAATTTTTTCCATACATCCAACCTAAATTTCCCCTCTGTCAGTTTGAATCCATTACTCCTTGTCCTCTCACTGCAATTCCGTGAAATTATGTATGTATATTTAACTGTATCTGGGGTGGAAGAGCTCCAAAGGAGTGAAACTTGGATACCAACTTGCAAGCTGCTCTTTTACCCCTTGCTAACACAGTACAAAACCTGAGGGCACATGAAGATTTGGGGAGACTTCTACTTATTTCTGGGAACCCCCCTCTGCATTTCTGTTGGTTGAAGCTGGAGTGCTGGTCACGTCCTATGGCCTTTGTTTCTGCTGCAGGTCTTATGACTGGGGGTGCAGTGCTGGGGTGTGTGGCAGATGTGCAGAGTGGGATATTTTCAGTCCCTTTTGTTAGACCCACTGCTTGGGTGGCCCTAAGTGAAGCAGAGAGAGTCCAAACCTGTGTGATCTCCCTGGTTCTGTGCTGCCTGATGGCTTTGGGGGCAGAGCAGAGCCTACAGAGTGGTGTACACTGGATTTCTGTGTGTAGATGGGTGTGTTACAGCCTTGTAAAGGCCCCATCAGTGGCCAACCCCTGCAGTATTCAGCAGAAACAATATTCTGTTTTAATTGGTGGACTTCATGGTTTTTTTTTTCTCTCTGACTGGTTCTGTTATTAACCTGTTACTGCTTATCGAGCCCTGAAGATTTGTGGATAGAAAACAACCATCATTACGATATTTAAAAGAAAAACCAATTTGCAGGTGTTCAAAGAACAGTAATCCAGGTATGTGCCAATAAATAGGAAGCAGTGCTTTAATATCTCTTAACAAACCATCCCCCATCTTTAAACATTTATTATATTTCCTCCTATTTCTCCTGACAGCCACCTGTTCAACTTGTGACCTGTTTGTAAAAATCTGCACACCTTCTACCAGAGGGACACACGCACTTACAAACTTCTGTTCTGTGGGCATTAAGTAAATTATTTCTTTAAGATCATATGGCAGATCTATAATTAATTAAACCCTCCATGATATTAGCGCAAAATAATTTAGCCTTTCTAAAAAGGTAAATGTAATTTGCCGATCTGGTATTTGGAAGAATGCTTTCCCCAAAATCAATTCCTTTAGTTTCCAGAGAATAGAAATGAGAAGCAATCTCATTTTAATTATATCTCTTTATTGCTAACAAAGGAATGATTTATGCAATTAAATTAACTGGCTAGAAAATTATTCTCAGCTGGGCTGTCCTAATTCTTTGCTTTCTGAATTGCAGGCTCTTACACTTCTCTATGTAGATTAATTTTTCTGATATGCAAACAATGCTCCTTGTGTTCATTTTTAACATTTTTTATTCACAGCTCCCCTTTTCTTAGTGTCAATGACATGAGTAATATTTGTGCACTGCTGGGCTCTGATTCAGGCCTTTTTATGTAGAAAGATTGGGAAAAAATCTTTTCTTTTGAATCTCATTATTGCAGAGCAAGGTTTTGAAGTTTTCTTATCTATGGCTGAGAAACAGCAGCAGGAACATGGAGGGACTGCAAAGACGTCAAAGGATGCAAACTTTTGAAGGAAAATGTATCAGCACTGAGGAGACAGGTGAATTTACAGTTAGTGTTAAGTAAGCATTTTTAATGTATTCCTCTTAAACCTCTGCCTTCTTGCATCCAGGCAAAAAGCTGAATGCAAGGGGAAAAAAAAATAAGGCAGATTTATGCTGTACACAGACATAATAGGGAAAGAATTTGGGGTTTTATTTTTGCCTGGGATTACCTTGCAGCGGCTGGCCAGAACGTTAGCGAGCGATATTTGGGCTGAGGGGAAAATTACCGTGTAACAACACATTGTGACCATGTGCCAACACAGCCTGACATCCTCTGAATGGGGCATTGGTGTAATCTGCTGCTTTAAACCAGCAGTGAACATATTGCAGAGCACGTGTTGGCTCTGTCTGAGCTGTCCTGCCCTGTATCAGTGGAGATGTGTCAGCTGGTCAGGGTTTGCTGTGCTGGCACTCTTGAGCTGCTATCAGATGGCTTTAAACTGAAAGAAAGTAGGTTTAGATTGGATGTTAGGAAGAAATTCTTCACTGTGAGGGTGGAGAGGCACAGATCAAGCTGCCCCATCCGTGGAAGTGTTCAAGGCCAGGTTGGACAGGGCTTGGAGCAACCTGGTCTAGTGGAAGGTGTCCCTGCCCATGGCAGGGGGGTTGGAACGAGATGAACTTTAATGTCCCTTCCAACCCAAACCATTCTAGGATTCTGTGAAACAAAATCAGGGTTTTTTTCTGGGTTGGAATCCGGTGATTTGGGTGTGGAAAGGTCTGTGCCATTGGGATTCTGAAGGCTTTTAAAATGCTGTAGGAAGGATCAAGCTATGATGATTTGGACAGGACAGGGAAGCACTATGAGAAAGGGAATCTTTCTTCTGGGCTGTGTGGCTGCTGGGTGGGTGAGTGAAGGGTGGTTGATGCAATGCCTATTGATTTGCAGTTGTTGTTATCCTCGAGGATACCACTGTAAAATCAGCACAAACTGAATTTGCTTAGAAAGTGGGATCACACTTATTGGAAGAACCTTTCTCAAAGAACAGTTGCCCTTGGCTTACTGTCAAAGAATGATTTTTTTGTTTTAAATTTATTATTATTATTTTTGGTTTTTTTTTTTCCCCTAGACCTGCAAACTCTCTGCACTGGGTTCAGTTCTCCTCTGTGAATACCTTGGCTCATACAGGAAAGAATCCCTTACAATGCCTGAGGAAGATGCTGTGGGGTGTGAATTTACCAGCAGCCTGTAGAGAAGGCTTTGAGTTCAATACTATCTAGGCTGTAGGAATGGCTAGAAATCAATAAGATGAAATTCATGACAAATGCTACCTTTAGGGAGGAAACATCTGATTAAAAAAATGAGAAACAGCTGCCTAGGCAAGCAGTACTACAGGGAAGGGTTTGGGTTCATAGTGAATCACAGATAAGTGAGTCAGGGATGTGCCTTTAAAACGAAATCTTCTTCCTGGAAGCATTAATAGGAGTGTCATGAGCAAGTTGTGGGGTCGGAGGAGAGATATGACTACTTCTCTGTTTCTTGCTGAAGGCTGGCAGAATGTATCCAGCTTTGCAGGCTGCATTTCAAAAGCCAAAAATGGGAAAGAACTGGGAAATCACGATCTGTGGGATAAATAATGACAAGTCTTACAGAGGGAGAAAATTAAACTTCACTTACAGCAGGGGAAAATTAAGCTGGTACCAGGAAAACCTTAACCATAATTTTCAATGTTCACCTATCAGCCTGCCAGAAAAAGACCTTGAACCCACTGGATGTGCCCCTTGGTCCCCCAACTCCACCTGCTTTTACTCTTAACTCCTGTTAAGCTCCTGTTCCCTGCTACCTGTTTCATTCTACTTTGGTAGCAAATTTCAGGGGCTGGTACTGAAAGCTGCTTCTAGTGATGACAAAAGGAAAGGTTTGACTTCCCAGTGCCAGAAATCCTTTTGGAACAAGCAATGTGTGTGTAAACATACAAGGAACAGAGCAAGCAAAAAGGTGTGCTTGTAGTGGAAGGCAGTGAAAGATGAAGAAGGAAAATAAAATTTAAAAAACCCAAACCCAACAACTAACAAAACAAACAACCTCAACTGTAAAAAACAAACAAACAAACAAAAAATGAAACAAAAAACAACCAAAACAGAAATTGTCTCCTTTCATCCAGTTTGATGGCATGTTGGATCAATTATCTTAGAAAAGGGTATACTGGGACCACTAGAATGCTTTAAATGGTGGTCAGTGTAAGTTACAAAACTAGATCAGTCCTTTGCTTTTATCCTGTTGAAACCAGGGAGGTGAGGGCTGCAGTACCAGGAAATGTGCAGTTGCAGGTACATCTCCACGGAGCCACCGTGGGAGGGAAGAGCTGGAGAAAGCCTTCAAAATTCCAAAATGTTGGGAAATGCAGAAGTTAAGGTCACTTCTTACAGGCACAGACACATAATAGTAACCCTGTCCATGACAGTGACAGTTTCAAGGAGCCACTCCAGAAGGAACGCTGTTACAATCTGAATTCTGGACTCTCTGGTTCCTTAACAAAGGAAATAAGAGTGAGTTCCCTCCACATCCTCTAATAGAATTAATCACCTCTCCATGGACCATTTCCCAAATGTGCCAGGATTTAATTTCACAGCGAGTGCTATCCAGATGAAAAGCTGTGTTTGGTAACGTGGGGGAATCGCTCCTTTTGTAAAGATCTCTACTGCAGGTGGCCGTTGTTCCCTGTGCCTTGCTTGTTGATTTATCCCACAGAGCTGGCTGCCTGGGAATGCCTTTCCACTCTGGGATAAGATTCAATGCCTTATGAAGATACTGTAGATGTGTTCCCAGCAGGTACTTTTCTTCCAGATGAGGTGCTGTTCAGAGAGTAGTAAAGCAAAACTGGTTGGAATGTGACAGCCTTGTCCATTTGCCCACAGTTTCCTTAAAATAGGAGAGAAAATCACTAGAAAGGCCCACTTTGCTACTGCTTCATACTTTTCTCTTTCCTGTTATGTTTTGCCCAGAATTTTGTTTTTGAAATCTAGTATCTTCTACTTTTATTTCTGCTGAGGTTCTCAGGAAGCAGGATCCAGTGAGAGATGGAGCTTGGACTTGCTATAATCAGAGTAATATTTGAATAAAACCAATTTTCATGGGTTTTTTTGTCTGTTTCATTGTATAACATTAAAAAAATTAATGAAAATTTTAATAAGAATTAAGCAAACAGTTAATATTTCATTTTAAGTAATATACTTTTGTTGATAACCGATTCTGGACTTGGAATGAATGCTGAACTCGGAAGTTATTCTGGTTCACTGCACTGAAAGAGATGCAAGTACTTGGAAAGCTTTATGTTGACCTTGTGTCTTCATTTCTCCTGACTTTTCATTTCTAGTCTTTCCTATTTCCCAGTAAATTACTGAGAGATAGCTCCTAGCTGCATCTTGCGAGCAGCAGAAGAAATGAAGCAGTGTAAAATATAGATAATTACATACAGGACTGCTCAGTATATATTAGACTGTATAGCTGTGCACGTCTGTGCTCTGTCTCATTGCATTTCAGAGAGAAACACTGTGGAACAACAAGCTCAGGGGTTTTACACTCTGGCCTTTTATAATCTGTTTTGTTATTCTTGTCGAGAACCAGTTTGGAGCTGAATGATCTTAAAGGTCCTCTCCCACCTGAACTGCTTCTATGATGATTTGTGTGGCCATTGTGCCCAAATTGGCAACACCTGCATTGCCTGGGTAAAAGACAAAAGCCAAACAGCTCAGTGAAGGTTTTTGTCTCTGAATGTCATGAGGTTCCTCCAGCACACAGCTTGCCCTGCTGTTTCAGTTTTCCCTACCTGCTGAGATGCTCTGTGCCATCATCCTGGTCCCAGTGTCCATCCCTTAGGGATGCCACTGGTAACAGGCCACCAAAAAAATCACCTGGACTTTGTTCTGCTGATCACCAGGCCCAAATGATTTTACGCCCACCTTATTTGTGCCCGCCCTGAATTTTGTTCTTCCCCTTTCTGATCCAAATGAACTCTTCCTGCAGAAATCTTGGTCTCTAGAGCTATCTTGGCAAAGACTTGGCCGCTCCATTGATTCTAAAGGGCTTTAGCAAAATTTTAAATATGCAAATAATAATAATAATTATTGCTGGTAATAACAGAAGCGGCAGGGGATTTCTTTTTTTTTTTTTTTTTTATTTCTCTGTCCTCTTCAGATGCCACTTTAATGCAAATCAAACTTTGCAGATTGTGTTACCTATTGAAAAATAGTTTCAATTAGAAATTCAATTACACTGTCTTGGGGGGGATGGAACTGACAGTTACTTTGAATTTTGCACGTTATAGAGGGCTCCAAAGTGCCATAAATCTGCTAATTGATTTCTGTACCTGTAATGTTTGATTAGGTGTATTTTATTGTCTTCTCAGTTTTAATTAACCCCAGGCTTGTCAAAATGCTTCCACTGACAAAGGATATATGATGAACTGAGATAAACTCTATTAACAGAGGCTGACTTTTGTCAGTAATTGCTATCATGCCTGAGAGTTATTAGAAATTATCACACACAAAGAAACTGTACTTTTGGTAACAACTTTTATGGGCTGTTATAAATCTGTTGATTGCCCCCTACGCAGAGGAGATAAGCAACTGTGAATGACAAGGGGTCCGAAGGAAGATCAATCATTTTCTAGGTGTCTTATAAATATTAAGAGTGACAAAATGGGAAGAGTTATGAAGTCTAAGTGCTGAAAATTGAATGGATGCTAATGCACCTCTATCTGTTCCCATTAGGGATTGTGAGGACTGTTGAGACAAGGGCACAACCACCTCGGGATGCTCTTGGTTTTGGTGAAGAAGAACATCTTACCTTGGAGCTCTGAAGGCAAACCTGACAAACCATCTCTTAGACAAAACAGGAGAGAAGGGTTAATGTCTTCATTTTTAATAATGCACCCATCTGTAAGGGCTTTGTTTATGTAAGGTCTTTAGATAGAGATGTATACAGACTTACACAGGAGTCTGTACATAGATATTTTTGGGTGAACTGCAGCTTCATCTGTTGCACGTCTCTGCCCTTGTTTGGACTCTGGCCTTGATATTTGTTTGGAGTTCTGTGTGAGTGGGGTGTTGATGCAGGTGCAGTCCTGTGGACACAACTGAGATCACACTGAGAGTATCAACAGAGCAGCAATTAAGCCACACGAAGTTGTAAAAAAAAAAAAGAGACAAACTTTCTGCGAAGTATCTGTTAAAGTTGATGTAAATACTTCCTAGAAACACCAATACAAAACAACTATTTATAGTTAAGGTGATGTTTGTAAATTTTTTAAATATATATATATATCTAACTATATCTTGGGTGAGCACATACAATCCTCAGGAACTGCAGAGACCTTTTTTAGTATTTTCTGCCAACTTCTGTGCAAGCTTTGGACAGTCTTGGCTGCAGCAATTTTGAAATTGCTTTATAGATCCTCTGTCTTATTCAAAATAGTTATTTTAGCTTGATTTTTTTTTTAATCTACAGCTGAGAGGGTATTTTAAACTGAGATTTATTTTCTTAGCTGCTTTTTCAAAGAATTATCACAATGGCTTACAGTACAATTGTGTGAGTGGGCTTGGAGAAAGGAGGACCAGCGTAGAGCTTTCCCATGCAGAGCTGTTTTATCTAATAGCATTAGGATATTTAGCTTATTATTAATAGTTTGGTGAGCTTTTAAAATATGTCTGGAGCTTGCAAGGTGTGGATTCTCCCTTTTCTGCCCTAGCTTAGCCCAAAACTGAGTGAGTTGGCAAAGTGAGAACTATCACTGATTTCTGCAGCCTGACAGAGGATCTTAATGCTGGACTCCTGGCACAGCCTAGGAGGGATTTCCCATGGGATTCTCCCCTCTCAGCTGCTGTGAGAGTGGGGAACTCCAGCAGCGCTGAGAGTTGTGATCTGGCTTGATGTTTTGTGGAGTATCAGAAGAGTCCTGGACTTTCCACAGCTTGTGATATGGGAATTGTGAGTTGAGACCAGCACAGGAGGGAGAGCTAAGGATGCCCTGCTTGGAGGAGCTGTGGCAGATCTTTTAGCCTTGGTATACTGGGAATGGTTCTGCAGGCTGGAATGTTCAAACTGATTTGCTGTATGTGGTATCTGAGTGCTGCCCCCAGCCTTCAAGGGGCAATTGATGAGTTTAGGAGCTGCACCCTCCTTCTGGTTTGTCTTGGTTACATAGCTCTGTGCAAGAGATTCCATGCAAGTCTTGTGTCTGTGTGTGTGTGTCTGTGTGTGAGTGCACATATATCTGTATTCCCTCTTGGGGTATGCTGAAAACAATCCATTTAGAAACCAGGTGTCCTTGTCTCTCTTGGCATCTGGTTAAATATCAGCCAAGTAGGAGAAGGTAAATCCTAGGCTGCTTTAACAACTGCTGGGGCTGTGAAGCCCTGGGCTCCATCTGATGGGATTTGAAGGTCACGGTGGTTGCCCACGTGTGAAAGATGTGTCCTTATTCCCCATAGGTAAAACAGACCAAAATGATCTATCTGAAGGTGTCCCTAAACTGAGCTATGAGCTGAGACATCCGCGTTTCGGGCTGCTGAGAGCAGAGGTCGCTGTTGAACTGGAAATGGAGCCCCTGCACCTCTCCAGGGCCACCTTCTTTCCATTGTGCCCGTCTCCGAACCCGCTCTGTAATACCTCAGGCTGCTTTTCCCCTACAAAAAGACTGTGCTCTCAGAAGCACAGCACTAGGGGCTGAAGAGGTGCAGCCGAAGGAGAGTGCAGGACAGGACAGTTGAGCTCTGTTTCTCTGCAGTTCACTCTTGTCCTGCATTCCTGCAAACACATCCTGCAAATAACCTTAATCTGCAGCTCCTCTGTTTCATTCGTTCCTGGTTCCCAGCACAGTCTTATCCATAGCAGAATTCCCTTCGTTTAGCCCTGGTGACTGTCTATGAAAGGAGAAAAACTTGATCTGAGTAGCAGCACTGCAGGGAAACCCATATTTATTTATTTATTTATTTAAATGGGCTAATTGAGCCCCTTTTGGCTGTTCTGGAGGTTAAACTACTGCTGCTACACACAGGTGCATTCCTGCAGTGGGGTATCATCCTCTCCTGGGCAGGGCTCTGGCAGGAGGCACAGAGCTGAACACTGGGCCCAGCTGATCCTGACCTGGCTGTGAGTGTGTCTGCACTGAGTCCATTCCCAGACAAGGAGAGCTGGATGAAAATGCTCAGCTCCTTTTATGAATTTCCATAAAATCCCATAGGTCTCGACTTGCTGCAAGTTACCCAGGTGACTTCACATCTTATGCCAGCATTCCTTAGTGCCTGAAAGCACCTTGGCTTTTAACTTCATTGCTTCTCTCTGGAGAAAAAGCAAATGAGAGCTTCCAGCAGAGACTATGGATGCCTGTGCCTTTCTTCAGGAGGATGATCAGGAATGCTTGGCAAGGTGGGACATCCACAGCAGCAACAGCCTGGGAAGTAAACAAGCTGTGCTTCACATCACTAATTCAGTATTCACAGCAGCCTGAGATCCAGCAGTGTGTTCTCAATTGGTTTATTATGGTCAATACTTATTATTTATAGATATGAAAGAGACAAGATCTGAGCCTTTTGATGTTGTAAATCGATATAGTTCACTCCCTGAAACTACAGTCTGCAGGGCCACAAATCCTTAGTTAAAACTTCAGCCTTTTGCCTAGACCTGTAAACTTCTTTAAACTGAATACCTTCATCTTGGGAGAACCAGGGCTTTCATTAGTCTGGCCATTCCAGTACATCTGGGAATAAGCTATCCAGCATAAGGCACTATTTGCCTAGGAAGGTTAGCATGGTGTGGTTATTTTGGCAAATTCCACGTGGGTAGCCAGGACAGTCACCTGATATTTGGGTGGACTCGAGCTGTGCCACCCTTCTCCTGGAAGCAGAACTCTGCATTCACAGAGTGGGAGTGCAGGAAACACCGTGGTGTCTGAGCAACTTGCAGCCTCGTGTAATGTTACTGCACAAAAGGTCTGAGTTAATGATCCGGTTGATCTACAAGTCAACTGCATGACAATAGAAATTAATATTCACTGATGAGCCAGACTGAGAGGCCTTGAATTATTTTTTCCTCCTCTCTAATGGTTTTGTGTCAAATCTGTGGTGACTTCGTGTACCCGTGCATGGGTCAGGGGATATCTGGGGATAAAGGAGCATTTGATAAACTTCCAGACTCTCCTGCAAAATGCAGTGTAAGAAATCTTGTGTGAAACTGTCCAAGTACTGGGCTGCTCTGAAAATGTCTCCTACTACCAGTGATGAGCAGATGGAAAAGGAGATTCCTGATCAAATGTGCCTTTGTTTAGGGGACAAAATACAAGTAGCTGAGGCCAGATTCTGCTCTCTTTTGCTTCTGACTTATATTCAGCTGAGCTTGCACCGTTGTAAAATCACAGTGAGAGAAAAGCTGTTCATTATTAAGGGGAGAAGGTGGCACTTTTCTCTAAATTAACTGATTTGTAGTTAAAAACAGTTAAAAACAGGCTTGCTCAGTGAAAGCTGCTGGCTGTGGCAAGTCCCCTCCCTGCAGCAAGGAGGCTTCTGTCTAGCACACTGGTGGCCAGTCAGACTATGTGTTTAACCCAAAAACCCTAGTGTTAATCACTTGTTAATCACTTACTTGATACACAGGTGGGTGTTGGCTGGCTGAGAGCAGTTCCTCGATGCCTGGATGACTTCGGACATCTCTGCTTTTAAGGTTTTTCTCCTTCCTCAGGGTGGGCTGAACTAATGTCCTGTGCTGTGCCTGAGGGGAGAGGTTCCAGGAACAGTTCCCCATCAGCCTTGGGCCATGTGGGGGATGAGAACCTCTAGGGATCATAGAATCATTAAGGTTGGAAAAGGCCCCTAAGATCAAGTCCAGCTGTTAACCCAGCACTGCCGTGGTCACCACTGAACCATTTCCCCTGTCCACATGTTTTTTTAGTAATTTCAGGGATGGTGATTCCATCACTTCCCTGGACAGCCTGTTCCAATACTTGATCACCCTTTAGGTGAAGAAATTTTTCCTGATATCCAACCTAAACCTCCCCTGGTGTGACCTGAGGCTGTTTCCTCTCGTCCTGTTGCTTGTTACCTGGGAGAAGAGAGCAACCCCCACCTGGCTGCACCCTCCTGTCAGGTGGCTGTAAGAGAGTGAGAAAGTCCTCCCTGAGCCTCCTTTTCCCCAGGCTGAGCCTTCCCCTCTCCCCCAGCCACTCCTCATCAGACTTGTGCTCCAGACCCTTCCACAGCTCCATTGCCCTTCTCTGGACTCGTTCCAGCACCTCAATGTCCTTCTGTTCATAAGCAGCCCAAAACTCACCCAAGGATTCAAGATGTGGCCTCACCAGTGCCTGGAAGAGGGGGGGGCAATCAGTGCTCTGGTCCTGCTGGCTACACCATTGCTGATACAGGCCAGGATGCCCTTGGCCACCTGGACACACCTGGGCTCACATTCAGCTGCTGTTGACCAGCACCTCTGGTCCTTTCCAGCCACTCTGCCCCCAGCATGGAGCACTGTAGGGTCTTGTTGTGACTCAAGTGCAGGACCCAGCACCTGGTCCTTGTTGAACCTGAAGGATGCACTCTTCCTCCCTCCTTGTGCTGAGCACATCTTTTTCTCAGAGAAAACAAGGAGATGAGCTTGTCTGATCTCTTTGTTCTGCTGCTCAGCATTGGCAGGGACTGGATGTAGGTAACTTGTCAAAGGGTCAGGAATACTGAGCTCCTGGCCCTGCTTTCTGCTCTCCAAGGCCCAGTAAGGTCTGTGACATCCTCAGGCTGTCCCTTGCCTGCAGCTTCCCTTGCAGAGCCAGTATTTAGCAAAACTCCTCTAATAGCCTTTATGCTCTTAACCCAATTTCCTTCAAAACTGCCATATGCTGTGAGCTTTGGGAGGGATTAAGAACATAAGAAGGCTGCTCTTTTAAATCCCACGGAAAGGAGGAAACATGGCATTTTGAATGCCTGCAGGCAAGGAATAGAGGAATCTCATCACTTTGGTTTTGGGGCAGAAAAAACCCGCGTGCCCTTACCAAACTGAGCCTGCCTCCCTCAGCAAGCCTTTTTGCTAATCAGAGGAAATGTTAGGGAAGTCTCACTTGCTGGGGTTTTTTTTGTCATGTTGGGTGATGCTCTGAGATGCTCCTAAAACTTGTGAAGAAACAAGATCACGCAGAGGATTATGAGCTCCAAAGGAGAACCAGATGCTGCAGAGATGGAGTTGAGCCTCCCGCTGAGTAACCACTTCCCTCCATACCAGCAGGAGATCTATCCCAGCTGTTAGGGAGACTTTTGGAGGGTGCTGAGCCAGCCAGGTGCTGTCTTCTGAATCACTGCTGTGCCATGTGATTGGAGTTGGTATTTAATTTGGGAGTCAAAACACCTGGTACTGGGGGTGGTCCTTCAGGTGGGGCAAGGTAAGACAGACTTCATATGATGGGTCAGAGGCAGCTTCCTGGCAGCCATGCTGGCAAGGTGGTGATCCCATAGTTAGGTTTGGAGGGTCTACATGTGATAGGTTCAACCTTTACAGGGTTTGTAGGGTTGTGCACCCTCCACCCATGGAGTGGGGCATCCTCCTTGTTGGATGGCTCAGTGCTAATGCGTGCTGGTCCTCAGTCTGGATCAGCATGTGAGGATCTGGTGGCTGCCAGCTGGAAATAAGTCCTGCCTGGATCAGTAATGGGACCACTGCCCCTGTGGCCAGAATGCCTCCATGTGGATGAGAAAGAAGAGTCTGTCTCTATAGCTGTGGGTGGACTTCAAGCAGTGAAGCTGAAATACCAGAAGGTAGGAATTTCTTATATTTGCGTAGAGGGTCTGTGCACAGTGCATAAACAGATTAAAACTGGATGTATTTTTTCACCTGAAACACCTGCTCTTTGTTGTTGTGGTTTTTGTAGCCCTGTGCAGGGGGTGTTGCATCACAGCACTGGGATGATGAGGGAAATGGACTCTGTCTCCTCCTTTGGAGGTCTATAATATGAGTTATTCTGCATTTAGAGAGTGCCTGACATCCTTTGTCGCCTCTGTGGTTGAAGGACAAAGTGCAGTGATGGAAACAGTTCTGAGAAGCAAGATCCAGAGGTCAATTAGTGAATGAGCAGGGATAAGAAAATGGAGGTTGAAAAAGAGTCAAAGATATTTACAGCCTGCATGGCCTTCCCTCTCCTGGTGCTTTATTTTTAATGGCTTGCTGCTTTTACCTCTCTTTGTTTAATGAATATATTGCTGAGTTATTGGAAGCGCAAACTGCATCCAAAAGCAGGACACTCAGGGTTTATTATATTCATATAACTCAAAAACAGTCAAATTGATTTTTTTTTTTCTCCCCCCTCCTCCTCCACCTCATTTTTAAATCCTGCAGCAAGCTTAGTGGTAGTGACAGGTGTGAGACTGACAGCAGTGGAGATGAGAAGATGTGCTTAGGTAACAACCCCGGCCGTGGGTGGGGGGACAGCACCCTCTCCTCCTCACCTGGTGCCTTCTTCCCCTCCAGCCACCTCTCCTTGTGGCTTGGGGCAGATGCAATCCTCGGCTGGCTGTTTTATATTCTGTTCCCTGCTGCTGGAATGGTTGTGGTAAGGGAATGGCTGTGGAAGGCCCTGTCCCTTCCACCCAGTTCCCAGCTTGGCTTCATGCCAGCGTGGTCACCTGCTCCCACAGGGCAGGACAGTGGAGGTAGTCACAGCACAGTGTGAAACCTGCACCTCTGCAAAGCCTGTTGGACCTGGAGATCCTATGGTGGCTTCAGCCCCCTCTGGGCTGTGGGGAGTGAGTAGCTTGTGGGGGAAAAAAAAATTGAAACTATTTCTTTGGGTGGTCTTTTTTTTTAAGCATCTCTGAGAGTCTCCAGGTAATCACTCAGTCTTGGTAACATGTTCTGAAGTGGCAGAGGGGATATATTTGGTGTCTTCTGCCCTCTTTAGGGCACTTGTGTAGACCTGTAGCCTGGCTGCCTTCTGTGGGGGGAGTTCCCTTTGCTGGAACAGGGATGGAGATCGCAGCAAAGTGTAGGGCAGTTTTGGAGCCACCACAGCTGCTGGAGCCCAGGACTTTGTCCTGTGGCTACCCCACCTTGCTGATGGGAGTGCAGTACTGGTGGGCTTCAGGGGCACCCCTGCCCTGTCCTCCCGGGAGGGAAAGTGGGCTGAGGAGAAAACAAAGGGGTAGGGAGATCTCCGCTCCTGGAGAGAAATAAAGGAACCCACCCTCAGTGTGAAGCAGCAAGAGGTTTCCAGCTCAGCCCTGGTTAATGAGGGCATTTTGATCTACAATTGTTGACTGCAGAAAGAGCCTCCCTGATAAAGGGGGAAGGGATGTCCTGGGGGAGAGGGTCGCTGAATATGCATGGCCCCGGGTCTCTTTGTTTAGCTGATATCTGACTATATTTATTCTTCTAGATTACACATTCTGACTGCGGAACAAAGGGCTGGCAGGAGCTGCTCTCTTGTGCTTAATAATTTGAGTGAATTTACATTTCAATGCAGCCCTGCGCCACTTCCCACCCCCCATGGAAAGAGCAGAATTTCCCTGTTGCGGGGAGGGGGAAAAGAAACTCCCACCCCAGTGGCCAGGCTGGGAGATTTATTGAGATTCCTCTCTGAATTTATTCCTCGCGAATCCTGTACACGTGTGCCCACCCGCCTGATGCAGAGATGTTTTCTTCCCCGCCACCCCACTCCACGACTTTGCTCAGCGAACTCTGCCTGCCCCACCTCCCTGCTGAGCAGTGTGATTCATCCTCAAGTAATTAACCATCAGCAGTACAGAAAGTACCTGGCTAGGCAGAAGTGTGAAAACGCATCTACACCTAACGGGAACCGGACCGAAGATTTTCAGTTTGAGTGACACCCAGGGAGCTGCAAAGTGACAAAAAGGCAGAGTTGCCAAAACTCCCCAAATACGGTCTGGTTTCTATGCAATGTCCTTTCTACTCTACTTTGGGGCCTGAAAGTGCAAAAAAACCATTTGCTGAGTCAGTCAGTCACGAGGGGTGTAGAGGTGGCAGTTTTTCACTTGCCTGTCTGACCAGGCTTGGATCCCTGCCTGCAGCATGTGGTTTGACCTGTCTGGCTCATCTCTTGCTTCTCGGGTGAATTTTCCCTGTTCTGCATCTCCAGGCTTATCTTTGAGCGTGATTTTGTGTCTCTACATAGCACACTCAGGCACACAAGGCCCGGGGTTCCTGTGTTAGCTGGCACTCACCCCTTACTGAGCCACAATCCTGCATTTTAATATTAGGAGAGCTGCGTACTTTTCTCTGCTTGTCTGGTAATAACTTTGCAGAGACAGGGACTTTATAGGCTGACAACCTCAGCCTGCTACCCTGCATTTGGGTCTCTTACCACTAGCTGCTCTGCATTAACTCATTGTAACAAATGTTTAGCAGCTCCTCATTGCTGTTTCAGAGGACATCTCTGCTTTTCCTGAGCCCATTAGGAGCTGGGCTGTGAGGCCACGAGCACAGGACTTTGCTGGATGGGATTTATAGATTGAGATGTAGGTCAGTTAGTACCTTTTTTCCACTTGCTCTTCTGTGTAGTGCCCCAGGGTATCGTGTGGTGCAAAACGAGATGGACCTTTGCTGCTCTTGAGGCTGAAGGAGCAACCTTGGACATACCTAAGGCCAGCAGCAGCCTCTTCCAGAAGCTCATTCCATCTGAACTGGCTCCTTTGGGCAGCCAGAGGACAGGTACTTGTGTCTCTAATACTTTTCTTGCCATCTTTTCCCTTCTTTCTGAGCTTGTGTGGGATATGTGAATTCTTGAGCTGAGCTACCAAGGGTCTCCATGTGGGAGGGAAGCCTGCTTCTAGCTAGCTCCAAATGTGTGACCAGTGCCTTTTAACACGTTCAGTTCAGGCCTTCATTGAAACCTGAGCTGCAAAAGAACTTGGAAATGGGTTTTATAGCTGTTTCACCAGTTTTACACTGGAATGTGTCAAGCTCTCTGTGGATGTGCCTCCCTACCTCGATCAGAGGTGAAGCCTTGGCTCTGCAGAAAGCAAGGCAATTATCCTAATTTAACCAGTAAGAACTTGTGCATGTGATGCTGCTCTTACTGATAACCTTCCTAGGTGTTGGTGTTCTGCAATGCAGAATGCAGGAAAAAATGTTCAAGGAACATGGTAAAGAACCAGGACCTTGCACTGTGTCCTGCTCCAGCACAACAGAGGGTATTTCCTGCCCTGTGGAGCTTCAGTGTAAAGGGTGAAACAGTGGGTGGTTGTCAGCAGTTCTGTCTGAAACGCCTGCTGGAGCAGGTAGCTGTGTTTGTTTCAATGGCTGGATGTATACATTCATTATTTTTCAGTCGTTTTGCATTGTGTACGTGCACAAATGTGGAAACATACATATGTATGTTCCATATCGCACACATATACACAGTCTGTAATACACATGAACGCAATGCAGCATTAAATCAGGGGGTTTTGCTTCTCTTAATTACCTAATTATATTGATTTTTTTTTTTTTTACATTCTGTACATCTTGGTTTTATCTGAACTTTACAGAAGGTGTAAGCAATACACATCTTGTCACATCCCATTTTCACACTAGCGCTGTTGCTGTATGAACCATTGCTAGAAATAAAACACGACTAGAATAGTCAGCCATCTGTCTGGAAAGCACATGCGGTCCCAGATGGCAGCTTCTCTCCCGCTCGCTGGTAGCAGAGTCCTCTGTCTAAGGAACACGGCAGAAATGTGTAACAGTTCAGTGGGGATATGTAGGACGAGTGGTCCTCCCCCGGGCTGGGGCCGAGGGCCCTCCAGCAATGGAAAGGGAGGGAAACTCTGAGCACGGAGCCCATCCCTAAGGGGGGCAGGTGTTCATCTCCTGCCGAGCAGAGAGATCAGCTCGCTCACAGCAACCTCTCTGCGCTCAGCTCTGTGTGAATGAGGTTCCTCACCCTGTCTGTCTCTGCCTGTGAATGTTCCCTTGCAAGGGTGCAGCGGGGAGCAAAGGGACAAAAGCCCACAGAACCCTGGCAGGGGAAGCTGGAGGGAGGTGAAAACTCGTGAGCTGGTCTCTCTGCCACTGCAGGACTGTTTGTAGGAGAAGTGTCCTCGTCCCAGGCTACAACTTCCTCACGAGGGGAAGAGGAGGGGCAGGCATTGATCTCTTCATCATCACCAGAGATGACCAGTGACAGGACCCAAAGGAATGGCCTGAAGCTGTGTCAGGGGAGGTTTAGGTTGGATGTAAGGAAAAGGTTCTTCCCCCAGAGGGTGGTTGGGGTGCTTGAACAGGCTCCCTGGGGAATTGTTTGCAGCACTAACCCTGACAGAGCTTAAGAAGCATTTGAACAACGCTCTCAGGCACGGCACGTGGTGTGAGTCTTGGGGGATGGCCCTGTTCAGGGCCAGGAGTTGGACTAGATGATCCTTGCGGGTCCCTTCCCACTCAGCATATTCTGTGATTCTGTTTGTCTCCTCTGTAGGTCTGGGTACTTGGTTTGCAGGCAGGTTGGCCGCCAACAGCTGACACTTTCCAGCCTCCAAGGCTCTCAAACTCCCTCACAGAAAGTCTCCCTTAAGCAAGGAGTTGCTCTGTATTGTTCAGAACAAATGCAGTGTGGTGTTGTTGCCTGCCCATAGTTGGTGCCCCTTGTGAAATCACAGTGTGGGAATGTCTTTCCTGCCAACAGAGGTGAACAGGCAGTGAAGCACCTCCACTTAAGCAAAGAAAGCACAGTCATTTCTGCTGGACTGGGCATCCAAGGGTCGCTTTCACTGATCAAAATGAGCAGAAAAAGCCCAAGAATGTGAAAAGCACCAAAGTCTGGGAGTGACTTGGTGGGAATGCAGCTTCCTTATCCTTTGAACTTTTCGCCCCTGCATGTAGTTTTTAATCTGGCCTGCGGGAGGGATAAGGGATATCAGAACAGGTTTCTACAGAACTGAGGAACAATGAAGAAATAATCACAAAAGGAATGACAGTGCCTGGGAGAGGCACCCAAAGCCATCAGTCTGTTGGCCGTGACTTTCTCTACTGCCTTTAGAAGAGTTGAACAGTGGTCTCGTGAAACAATTATGAATTTCCTTATCTCTTTATCATTTTGCTTTGCAAAAACATCTCCTTCCCGGGTTCCAGTTTTGTGGAACGTCTTTCAAGCCTGTCTCCATTTCCTGACAAGTCTTTGCACCTTCTACTGACTTTTTAACCTCATGATACCTGTCTTTCCACCAGGAGGCTCGTGGATGTGGTATTTTACTGTGGAGGTTGGCATGAGTCCTTTTGTACAGGGTGAAGCTGCTGTGGGCTCTGTGGCACCTTCAGGAGACAGCAGAGTTGTGGTTCAGACCAAAATGCTGTGGTGTTCTCCATCTGGGTATCGACCAGCTGTGTGCTCTCTGTGCTGAGCGAGGGCTGGCAGGGAGCCCTGTCACCGCCGTGGTGCAGCAATGATGGGGTGTGTGGGAGGTGTGATCAGTGGGTTTGCCCTCTAATGCAGTGCTTCCCTTGGCAGGGACTTTGTGGGAGCACCAGGGATGCCCCAACTTGTGTGGTCACTGGAGCTGCTGGTTCCCAGCTGTCCCCTTTTATAGAATCGTGGAATGGTTTGGGTTGGAAGGTACCTTAAAGACCAGTTAATTACAACCCCCCTGCCATGGGCAGGGACACCTTCCACTATCCCAGGTTGTTCTAAGCCTTGTCCAACCTGGCCTTGGACACTTACAGGGATGGGGCAGCCACAGCTGCTCTGGGCAACCTGTGCCAGGGCCTCACCACCCTCACAGGGAAGAATTTCTTCCTAATATCCAATTTAACTTTTGCATTCACGTGGTCAGGAGGAAAGACAGAGCATCGAGGAAAGGTCCTGCTGAAGCTCTGCAAAGGGTCAGATTATTTTGCAGGCAGGATAAAAACAACTGCTTATTCCTTCCTCTCGGAAACGATTTTGCCTTGGCCCAGCTTTTGCAAAATGGAATTAGAAAGCCTTGCTGAGCATTGGGAGCTGGCGGGAGCCATCACTCAGCCAATTCATCATAATGGGAGCCTGGTATCTAATAAGCAGGTAATAAATGTGCTAAGTGTCCACCTTCAACTTGCCTGTGTGCCTCCCCACCGTGGCAGACCCTGGGCTGCAGCTGCTGACGAGGAGACGTCACCCAGGCTGATGAGCAGATGATGCCAGGCCTGCTGGAGCGATGCCTGTCTGGCTTTTCTCTCCCAGCCACAGGCATGGCAGGGGAGAGCACAAGCTCTGCAGGGCAAGGTTAAGGGGAAGCAGGTTAAGGTATGAAAGCTTCATCCCATGTAAATCAGCCCTGGAGGCAGTGGGGCCTGTCTTATTTCTGCAAGTCAGGCAGCAGGCTGTGGTAGAGAGTGGGTAGGGTTTCGCTTTGTCGTGGAAAAACTTTGCATCTTTGGTTGAGGTACTAAAATTGTGATCTTTCTGGTTTTCAGTGCATGAGGTGATGGAGAAAGGTCAGCTTGATGGAGGTGCTTAGGAAGTACAAGAGAATGCTGAGTCAAGAAAACAGGATGATGCTCCCCCCCTGCTCTGAGAAAATAGGAGCAGGCTGTGGTACCACAGAATCCTGGAATGGTTTGGGTTGAAAGGGACCTTAATGATCATCTAATTCCCTGCCATGGGCAGGTACAGCTTCCACTAGACCAGGTTGCTCAAACTCCCATCCAACCTGGTCTGGAACACTTACTTCCAGGGATGGGGCATCCATAACTTCTTTGGCAGCCTGTTCCAGTGCCTTACCACCCTCTGGAACGGGTGATACCAGGAGGATTTGGGCCTAGAATTGAAGTCAGAGAAGCTCTAGGGAAGCCTGTGTCCCAGGGAATTGCCCATCCCACAGCCTCTGCTGTGCCTCAGTGACTGGGTGTCCTTGATGCAGGAGTTGGGTGAGGATGTGTGATCGTGGAGGAGGTGACAAGTCCAGAGGAACAGATCCTTCCTTGACCTCAGGGAAATGTGGATCCCAAGTGGCAGTCAATGGGGACACATGGAATTGCAAGGGCCTTTGATGGCATGAGGCAGGAGGGACTGGGCCATTAGAGTGATCTCTTTGGTGGGACTGGAGATAATTCTGCCTGGAAAAGATTGCAGGAAGGGCAAACAAGGACTCATTTACATCCTCAAATTGAGAAAGACCTGCTGGGACACGATCTCTGGGACCACCTCCTGTGGTTGACAGCTCCCTGCGCTGTCAGTCTTCTATCCTTGCTGGGGCTCTTCCCAGGGCACCCACCAGCACACGGGCGATGCTGCCCTCCCTGGTCCTTGCTGGTCCTGCCTGCCTGGCCTCTGAGCAGGAGGTCACTCCTGCAGGGACCCGCTCAGCAAAACGGGGAAGCCCGTCCCTATTTGTCACTGAGCGCTGGGGCCTTGGAGGTGAATCAGATGCACTGTATTAATAGATCTAATCATGGCAAGCCTTGGTCGTGCTGGATGTAGCAATCTGTTTCCTGGCTGACAGCGGGCTCGCCGCGAGCAGGAGGGAGAGAAGGAGGAAGAAGCCTCGCCTGCCCCCCGGCTCGGCAGGGCAGGACCTTGGAGGTGGCTGGAGGGAGTTTCTTTTCGTGAAATGGGAGGGTGAAATCCTGGTCTCGTGTTTGTTGGTGGCAAATCCGATGGAGCAGATCGCAACCGGGCTCGTTTTAGTTTTTGGAGAACTTCCTGTGCTTCCAGGACTGGGGTTTCTCCTTTTCTTGGTGATCTTTAAAGAGCTCTGCTGCTCCTTTTAGCTCTCTGGCATCCCCCAGTTTTGCATTTGTCTTCCTTGCTAGTGCTGTAGTTGGTGCCAGTGCTGGCTGGTGTTTCAGACCAGCCTGAGATCAATAGGGGAGCACTTGCAAAGCATCATATTAATTGAGTCTTATGCTAAGAGCCCTTGTGCTATTGATTGTAACAGTAACTTCAGCTGGAATTTGGGAAGCACTTACTTGAAGTCGAAAAAATGAGAAGAAAGCAGAATGCTGGGTGATTGGATTGACTTCATTTCCAGCGGATTACACTGTAATAATTGTGTATGTCCAGTCTGCTTTCATTACTTGTCCCTCTAATGAAAGTACCAGGAATGCTTTCAGATTTCAATATGCAGGATTACAGGGTTTGCTTGGAGCAAAGCACCAGAGTGCACTGACTGGGAGCAATATGAGAGACTTTATCTTAATAACCGGCAGAAGATACCCACTCGCCCTGCTGTCTGCCCCATTCACATCCTTTTCTTTGCTTTCCTTCCTCTAAAAAAAGGAAACAAAAATGCCAATTACTGACTGAGAACATGAATTTTTCATTGACCTCCTGTAATTCCCCACAAAGCTGAGGAGCCTGGAAGGTAATGAAATGAGATTTCTTCAAAGAACAAATGAATGAGAGGAGATGACTGTCTGAACCAAAAGTGAGATGAGGGCATTGTCAAGGGCCTGGCTTTGGGGTGAGGGAAGGACAGGGATGCTCCGGGGTCAGGAGGGCTAAGAAAGGGATGCTGCTTTTCCTTCCAGCCCAGGGGTAGCCCTCTCTGCAGAGAGGTAGCAACTGCTGAGATTATGGGATGGTGTGGGATCCCCTGAGGGGTTGGGGCAGCTTTAGTGTTGGAACGTGCGGGGCTGTTGTGTTCTGGCTTTGTTGTTGTTGTTTTTTCCCCTCTTCTTTTCTGACATACAGTCTTCCACTTTTGCTCTTGGTGTGGGTTGAGGTACCCCAAATACACCCAGGCTGAGGGTGCTTTGGCTGTCAAATGTCAAATGCCATGTGTTGCAGAGATCTTTGCAGATGGTCTCTGCTTGCTCACAGCCCCAAGCTTGGGGTCTTGCCACCCTGCTGGGGCTTTCAAGGACTCTTGTTGTTTCTCATATGCTGCTTTGAAATAACCTAACAAAACCTGCTCTTAAAATAATTTATTATTTTTTTTTAATAAGGGCTCCCCCCACTTTTTTTTTGTTTGTTTTTTAAAGATGCTGTCAAATTGCACTTCTTAAGATTCATGGTGGATCTCCTCTGCCTGACTCTATTACCCAATTTAAATACACAACAGCAAGAGGGGTTGAATGCCACTGTGTTAACATGGTGCCAGAGACCTCTGTGAGGTTGTTTGTTAAAAGCAAATTGTACCTGTTAAGGGGCTGGGAAGGGGAGCACAGCTGCTGTTAACTGCTTTACCAAATTGACTCTGACTCATTCGTTTCAAATGAAAATTGAAATGCTTTTGACTTCTTCTTTTTCTTCCTTTTTTTTTTTTTTATCCTTCCAGTGGCAAATTTGCTTTACTTAACGCTAAGTGGGGATCATTTCTTGTGATTACTGAAAAATGCATCATAACTTTTGATTACGCTGCTATTAAGGATGCAGAATGGCAATTGCTGCTGCTTGCAGAGAGGGAGAGAGAGGAAACACTGCTGGAGGAGCTGGTGTAACCCTTTGCTATGCTGAGGGCTGTGGAGAAGGTGTAACTGCAGCTGGTCTGGGGCCACAGGCTCGTGGGGCAGGACCTGGGGGTTGAGTTTGGACTGAGTGGAAGTGGACACAGACACAGGTGACCTTGGAGGGATGCAGTGAGGGCTGGAGCATCACTGAACTGCCATGGCTTCCCAGAAGTTTGCGTTTTTCAGGGGTTAATGATTCTCTCTTTAAATGAAAACACCTTGGGAGACTGTTGTTTGGAAGAAGGAAACATTTTAGGGGATGGAGAGGGAATGTTTCTAGCCGCAGGATAAAGGACACACATCCCAGGGTTGTAGAGACCCTTCAGTGGGATGGATGTTTCTGACGGGGGAATTTGGATTTGTAGTGGGAGAATGGTGCAGACAGCCTGGGAGATGCAGCAGGAAGAGGGATCATGGAGTGCTCAGGGACACCATGTGCAGTGCTGGGAAACTGAGGCAGGGAAGACACGGTGGGAGGGTGAATTGCTTTACACTGCAGTGTGGTTTTCAGCAGCAAAGGCTTGACCTCAGGGTAAGTGCCAGTGAAGCTGAGGAGCTTACTGGAGGTAATCCCCACTTGGATGGGAAAATACACTGTGGGCCACAGAAGAGAGCCCTTTCCTGGCTTAGGAAAGGTGTAATCAATGTTTTTCCTCCTGCTACTCTGCACAGGGTCTATAAGGAGAGCACGTGTGGACTGGTGCAAACGTGTGTGTCCAACATTGCAGAGGATTTGGGTGGTTACTTGGCTTGGGAGCAGAGTAGAGGGGGTTTGGCTCTGCACTGTCAGCCCACAGAGGGATCACGGGAATGAGGCAGGGAATTTTTTGTGGTGGGTCACTTAGATACATTTCCATTTGCGGCCCCTTTCCAAGGGGTCTTGCTTCACTGTTTTTTCTGCCTCTATTGTAGCTCTCTCAGGGCACCAGCAGCTCTCTGTGGCCGCTTTAGCCTTGTTTTTTCCACTGGGAACTACGTTTCCCAGAGTTCCAACTCTTAAAGGGCTGATGTGCTGTACCAGGCAGCGCTGAGCTGCCTCTCAGGAAACGCAAGAACAAGAAGTGTTGTAGCCGAGGCTTTACTTAATTAAATAGCAAGCACAGAAGAGCAGCCATAGGTGCCACTTGTGATAGGTTTGGAAGATGAGGCTCGCTTAAGAATAAGGGAAGGTTCCATTTCTTCCTCCTGCAGTCCCTGTTGCTCTGGGGAATGCTGTGGGCAGCTGCAAACAGCTGCTGGTTCTGTCTCCTGCCTTGAAACAGCAGAGTTGTTAGTGGGAGTGAAAGGATAGGCTGGATTTACAATGCTGTGTTTGCAGGTGAGCTCTGTGAGGCTTTCAGCACACTCGGGAAGGGCTCTCTGCCCTAGCAACACTTGCCTGTGAGCCTCCTGAAAAGAGGAGCAGCACTTTGGTGGTGCTGCCAGGCTGGAAAAGTTAAAGGTGGACAGAAATGTGTGGAATGATTGGAAGCAGAGATCAGCCTGTAGAACTAAAAAGGGAGAAATGTAACAGCTACCAGTATTGATGAGACAGCCAGTGCCCTCCATGGAGAATTATGATTTCTGCTTCATTTTCTTCCTCTCTTCCATGCACCAAACTGAGCTTGATAGCAAAACAGATGTGACTGGTCCAACCAGTGAAATCAGGTTACAGGAAGGGGCCTTCCTAGAAAACACTGGCAGCTGTGTGGGTTGGATTTCTTGGCTAGAGAGCACTCGAGGGATCATACCTTTACCAGCCTGTCCCCAGTTGGAGGGGATCTAAACCAGTCCTTGCAACCCACCAAGTAGGGACTGGCTTTGTCTTGGGAGAACAAGGATCCTTATGGGTTGAGGCTGTGGCTTGGCACATGCACTGAAGGTCAGCCAGTCTCAGCATTCCTAAAAGTATATACATACAGACATACATACAAATATGCATATACATATATATGTATATGCATGTGTGTGTATATATATATAAAATACATATATATATTTTTTTGCTGGCAGCTGAGATAAAAGGGATATAATGAAAATGTAAACGAAAAACTTTACAGCAGGCATGGCCTGACAGAGGGAAGATTGATATCCCGTGATGCTTTGTCTTGATGAGACAATGAAAAATAACCACCACGGCAGCTGTGTCAATATCAGACTTGGTAATGCACCACTAGCTGTGGGTTTTTATTTAATCCGCTTTGCTTTAAGATGATAACGGTTGTTACTTTTCAATGCCTGTCTGTCAGCACCCTGGCATTGCAATATTCCTCCGCAGCTTTGCGAGCGGGTTTCATTTATTTTAAAATACCATTTCACACACTGCTGACTTTTAACAGTGTTCCATGTGAGTTTGGGAGATTGAATAGTGACAGAAACAACACTTTTTATGAGAATACAGAATATTAAAAATGGGGCACAATATACAGATGGCAGTTTTCACTACAGCTTGTTTTTTTCCCCCCAACCTGCTTCTGCTACTCGGCTTCCCACTGAATGCATTTGTAGTAACACCATAAATGTCACTTTCGCTGACTGCCTTTTGGCATTTTATTTAGATGGGAATTCGGTGGTTGCTGCTGCTGCTGCCACCACTGCATTGAGCTCTTGTTTTGCAGGAGTGCCACTGTGCACATTCCTCTTGCATCCGCTGCATTTTCCATCGCTCGGATTCCAGGGGCTGCCAAAAGAGCGGCCCCAGCTGTGTCAGCGTGGTGGTGTGTGTGGATCTGTGTGTGCACACCTGTGTATCTCTGGGAAGGTCACTGAGAGCCATCCAAGAGTGGTTCCTACAGGGTGAAATACTTTTCTTTCTGCTTGGCTTCTCTAAGACTCTTATCTTGCCAGCAAAATGCAAAATGGTTTGCTGCGGTGATGGCACCAAGAGGCAGATGATATCTGGAGTTAGTAACTCTTGGTTTTAACTCCTGGGGCTCTTTTGGCTGCTTTCTGCCTAAAAATCTGGCTACTTGCTTTAGCTCAGCTGCTGTGGTGTTGAGGGAGCTCTCTCCCCTCCAGGTTTCCTGGGGCAAGTAACACTAAAACCTTCCCAAAAGGTGATACAGTCAGATGACACATCCCTCTGTGGGCCTGGCTGCTGCTCCTGTAGCTGTGCAAATCTCAAAAAAAATCTCCAGAACTTGGTGCCTAAAGAACTGTGATGGGTGACAGTCCTTGGCAGTCCTGATCTCTCTCCTGTCACAGGGCTGGAGACAACTGCTGGTCTCCCAGGTGCTTTCCTGGGGGACCATGTAGTCTGAAAAGCAGCAGGGAAAGGGGTGAGTGAACTGAGGACTTGCTTTGATTTTTTTTCCCTCCAAAATATTTGTGTCTCAGAGCAACTGGAGATTACTAGTGATCTTCTGAATCATCCCTCCTTGTTGGGAGCAGACAATTACGATGGCTTTTGCCTCATTGTGGCCCCCGAGGGAAGAGAGTGAACTGCTGCTTGTCCCCTGGGTGCTGTGGCTCACCCTGCTGCCTTCAACTCTGCTCTCTCCCTCTCCTGCACACCAGCCTTTTGGGCTGTGATTCTGGAAACACAGGAGGGTCTACACCCATTGCCATATTTATTCCCAATCAGCACACAATTCCTTCAGCGTGGGGAGGAAAAGCTGGTACAAGTCTTCTCCTTGTTTTTCTTACTCCTGTTCCCACTGCCAACAGTCCTATTGATAGTCTGTGACAACTCCCTGTCCTCGCTCTCCCACGGCTGTGGGATCCATGGGTTATGCTCCTGCCTTCATCTTCTGATACTACAAGACACCAGAGTGTTTTTGAAGACATGCAATTGCCTGGTTGCTCCTGTTCTTTGCATACCTTTGGAAATGTCTGAGCCTCTGCACATCCAGGTTGGAGCAGTCTGACTGAGTTGTAGGGAATGCTTGTGGCAGAACCAGGAATCCTGCACCTTTGTGGACAGAAAAAATGTTTTTGTTCGAAAGATGGAAATATTGATTTTTGATTAACATGGGAAAGGAGGTAATGCAAAAATTTTTGGGGTCTGTATTTGTAATTTTGAGAAGATGGCTGGTTGCAGGGAGGTTTTGCCCAGAGAAGCTGTAGATGCCCCATCCCTGGAAGTGTTCAAGACAAGGGTGGATGAAGCTCTGAGCAACCTGGTCTACTGGAAGGTGTCCCTGCCCATGGCAGGGGTGTTAGAATGAGATGATCTTTAATATTCCTTCCAACCCAAACCATCCTATGATTTCTTTATTTCCTACCTGTGTACCCCATAGAGGTCCTTGACATCACCAAATACTTCATAAAGTTCTTTCAGTGTTTTGGAAAATTATAGAACTGGGATTATTACTTTCGTCTCTGTGAAATGCTTTTCTTTTAATCTTTGAGCAGGAGGTTCATTGTACAGACATACAAGGCCGTTACATAAAATATAATGACCTGAGACACTATTTTCCCACCCTTCCTGTAATATTTTTGCTGTTACAGATTGTGTTGCTGCAGGACTAAGTGCACCTGCATTCCTTGAGCCCTTCTGGGAGGCTGGAAATTTGTCCTTCTCTATTCCACTGGGACAAAGCTGCTATTTCTGGCTTTGTAGGTTGCAGTGGCATCAGACTTGCAAGTGGTGATATTTTAATGTACATAAAGCTGTTTTCCAGTGCAGGCTGAATCTTCTCCCCTCTTCATCCCGAGGGAGTGTGTAGCAGAGGGTGGGAGGAGCAGGATGAGCCATTACTGAACAGGTTGACTTTCTAAAGAAAATGTGAGCTGTTTGAAAATGCTCCTACATGTGCAATGTTCCAGGCAATCCTGGGAGATGGATGAGCAGTGAGAGCGCAGGTGAGGCAGGCAGAGGCACAAGAGAAAATGCTGCTTTCTTGTCTCTGTCCCAACAGAAATAATTTCCACATAAATAGCACCTATCTGTTATTTAACACTTAAATCATCAAAGTGTCCATCAGTAAAGGGTTCTTTTGTGCTGGATGCTCAACAGATATAAAAGTGTGCGCATGGGGAAGCATGGAGATGGTTTATGGCTCCTGTTTTAGGGCAAGGAGATGGTGCAGGTGACCTCTTCAGAGCCCTTAAACCCCATTATCTATTCATCATCTATTGCAATGCTTCACTGTTGCACAAAGCTTCTCCTACATTTCACCAGATCTATGGTCTGGTTTCCTAGAGTGAACTTGGGGAAGCTAAACTTTCCTCCTGCTGTCTGTGTAAAAATCACTCAACTACACTTGTGTATGTGTTGGCACTGTGTAAGTCATTAATAATGTTGTATTTGCATGCCCTATCAAGAAAAAAAATAATAGTGTGCCTTTAGCCTGATCCCTTTTGGCTTCTTGGACACAAGGCAAGATGGATAACGGGGGAAAAAAAAAAATCTTCATTATAAGCTTGATGCCAGCTCTGCATGTTTTGGCTCTACTGTAGCATTTCCTAAAAATATTACCTTTTTCTTGTTTGTCTATTTCCTGGAGCCACAGTGTTTGCCTAGTGCAAATGGATGCCAATGTTAATTTAGTGTTTCCCCAGCTCTACCTGGCATGGCTGTGCCAGGGAACATTGCTGAACTCCAGAAAGCCACGTGTAGTGTATGACTTGCTCCTCGCAGCTCCAAAGTGGCTCCTTGACAAGCAGTATAGATTAATTAATCTGAGATGAAGAAAGGAGGTCCCTTAACATCCCTCTCCCTCTGAACATTTGTTTGCTGTGGGGCTGGCCAGTGTCACTTCATGTGAAACAAATGGGGCCGTGTGCTGGGTAAGGGGATGTTGTTAAAGCTGGGTGAGTTATGGTGACGTGGGAATCACAGGTCACATCTGTGCCTCCACTGTGCACCAAAGGAATGTGCCTTTCCAGTGATGGACAGAGTGCCTCGTGTGCCCTGGAAACCTGTCTCTTAGCTCCCAGTGGCATTTTTTGAGCACTGTGGAGGCAGGAGGAGCACCAGACAACAGGATTTTCTAGGACAAAGTGGAAGGGGTGCTGAGGCATCTCCTGGTTTGAGCTCTCTCCATAAGGTGCAGCTTACCTGTGTGAGGTGCTTAGAATGGATTCTTGGCATTTTATAGGTGAACACAGTTTTGCCTTTCATGCACAGGCCCCATTTCAACTCTGAGGATGCTCATTCTCCTTGGAGGAGCCATGGCAAGTAGCAGAGAAGTTTCTCCCTTTGCATTATTTCTTCAACAGGAGGAAGTTTTTTTTTAGCACAGAACTATTAGTGCTGGGGTGGTAGGTTGGGATTTCTGGAAGGGAGGCTTATTGTGGCTTTCCACAGCAATTGCTGGGGTTGTGGGTACAGGAGGACCCTGACAAGCTTTGTTCAGCACTTATGGCCCCTATCTGACAAACACCATGTCTTGTGCAGTGTTCTGGCTGTTTCTGCTTATCCATTCCAGCCCCTTGGCATACTGAGTCCCACGGGTTGTTTTTTTTTTTCACAAATATAATCCAAGACTATCTGGAAGTCCCAAACCACTTAACTCTGCACAGAAGAATCATACCTTTCACACAGATGTGGAGCTGTACTGATGGACTCTGACTTTTTGGGATGATCAGAGGGCATTTGAGCTTTCTGTGGTGTTTCTCCAGTTGTATTTATTTTGATAGCATGGTCTGCCATGTGGTCTTGGTCTCTACTGTGTGGCACTGACAGTCTTATCAGAGTGACAGTAATCCCTGCTTTTCTTGAAGATGATGATGAAACTGCTGCTGGCTGAGGTGGATGCAGAGTTTTAGGATCTCAGGGCAGTGACTTGGATATAAGTGGCCTCCACTAAGCTGGGTAATGAGGTGATGCCTGGGGATGCAGAAGGGTTTGTGGAAAAATGTCCTGTTTGATGACTCAGAGCTACAGGGGCCAGGAGAACAATTCAATGTGCTCATGGGAATGGATCTAGGATGGGATGTGATTCTTCCCAGCCCCCAGGCTGGGAGCTGTTCTAGGATTTCTAGGGGGCAGGAGGTGGCAATCTCATTCCAGGCCTGGTGCTGCAATTGCTGATTTTACATCTCTCCTTCACTTATACTCCTAATTTTGCTTGGGCTATGTGGACTGTAGGTGTCAAGCCTTGCACAAGGGTGAGAGAGTTGTGAGGAGAGCCCGGGGTGAATGGTGGGTGGTCAGTGGGCTGGACAGGTAGGATTAACCCAGCTCCTGCAGTTTCCATCCATTGTGTTTGCCAGGTAAAAGCACTCTAGGTAACTGTGCCACAGGTCCCCAGCCCTGAAGAGCTGGCAGTTTGCCTGCACTGTGGTCCCTCCACAGCATCTCACCCCTCTCCACACTGACTGTCACCACTGCAGTGTGTGGGCAAAGACAACCAGCAAGGGTTCAGAGCTGTAGCTGGGGTCAGTAGCTTTCTGTGCAGAGCACTGAATACCACGGGGAGTTTCCAGCCTTTCCATCATCTGTTGCAATACCGTGGCTATTATGGATAGCAATATGGGTACCTGGAAGCTCTTTCGTGGCAGTTGCTGTTTCAGAGGCTATTAAGCTTGCAGCTGAACACCTCTTTGTCTAAGCTAGCGCCTAATCTTTCACATGACAATATCTTTACAGCTATACCCATCTGGAGTCTGAGTCAAAATCAGATTCACTTTCACTTAAAACTGCAGATTTGGAGAATTACACTGTGTCAGCAAGGGGAGGGGGGAGGGATTTTTGCTGAGAGGATGAAGGAGATATCTCCTTATCTGCAAAAGGATACAAAATGGTGTGCTGGTTTTGGCTGGGATAATTTTCTTTACAGTAACTGTGTTTTGGATGTGTGCTGAGAACAATGTTGATGACAATGGGATGTTTTTGTTACTGCTGAGCAGAGCTTGCACAGAGTGAAGGCCTTTGCTGCTCCTTGCACTGCCCGACCGGTGAGGAGTCCAGGGATGCACAAGGAATTGGGAGGGGACACAGCTGGGACAGCTGGTCCCAACTCACCCAAGGGATGTTCTATACCACATATATGATGGTATAAAGTTGGGGAAAGAAAAAGAGGACCCATTTGGAGTCATGGTGTTTGTCTTCCCAAAAAACTGTGTGATGTGGAGCTCTGCTTTCCTGGGGATGGCTGAACATCTGTCTGTCCATGGGGAGTGGTGAATGAATTCCTTGTTTTGCAAGTGTGGCTTTTTTGGTTATTAAACTGTCTTTATCCCAACCCACAAGTTTTCTCACTTTTACCCTTTCAGTTCTCTCTCCCCCATCCCACCAGGGGAGAATGAGTGAGAGCCTCATGGGGTTCAGTTGCTGGCTGGGGTTAAACCACAACAAATGTCAGCATTAAATCTTTGTCAGGGAATATTAGGAGGGATAATGTCTTTCTATGTAACAAAGAAAACCAAACAAACCAGAGATAATGGACACTTATGTGAAAGCAAATGATCTATGATTTTTGTGCATGCTGGAATCTGGGTAATGGGCTACTTGCTCAGATGTCTTCTTTTAAGTTCATTAACTTAGTTCCACCCTCCACTTGGTATTTTAATATATATCCTAAAATACTACTTGCATTTCATTTCTATCCCCGTGTTTCAAAAGCTAGAACAGCTCAGTTCATAGGCTTACAGAATCGTTTGGGGTGGATATGATGTTGCTCCAACCCCCTGCCATGGCCCAGGACACCTTCTGCTAATCCCAGGTTGCTCCAAACCCCGTCCAACCTGGCCTTGGACACTTCCAGGGATGGGGCAGCCACAGCTTCTCTGGGCAACCTGTGCCAGGGCCTCACCACCCTCACAGGGAGGAAACCCCCTTGAGTTATCTCTTGCTTGAGCTCTGAGTATTAATATGATGTGGAGGATGAAATAGAGGTTCACATATTTTCCATGCTGCTCACTGCAGAGCTAGGAA
Source organism: Manacus vitellinus (assembly GCF_001715985.3). Lineage (NCBI taxonomy): Eukaryota > Metazoa > Chordata > Aves > Passeriformes > Pipridae > Manacus > Manacus vitellinus. The sequence goes on from NW_021940565.1 coordinate 2,039,298, forward strand.
ATTACTAACCTGACACCTTCCGTTTGTCTCTGCGTTTTCAGTTGTGTGATGCTCCCTGCCAAACAGGGTGAGTTATGGATGGGAGCTGCTGGGGTTTTAATCTTTGGTGCTGTGTGCTGTAGGCAGTTTTCAAAGGGCTCCAATCCTGTATTTCTGAGAGTTTTGCTGTTCAACTAGGGTTGTGCTGGAGAAATACACCCCCCCCTTCAGCTGTCCTTAGACTTTTAAGTCTCGTTTTTTTCCCAAATGTTCTTTTTCTTTCTTTCTTTCTTTCTCTCTCTCATGCCCCGTGATCCTTCAGTTGCACCCCCTCCCACTCCCTGAAGCAGCCCGTTGGAATCCACAGTGATACTCCTGGAAGGAAATGTCTGTGTGCTCCAGGCACAAAACTGTGGGGGTGCATAGCTGGGATAGCACTGGAAGATTGCAAACAGTTCCCGAGTGTGAATAACTCTCCTCCCCTTTGTGGGTTCTTTTTCTAGATTAATTACGTTCAGATTTCTCAAAAAGAAAGTGCATCTTCCCAAATACAGGATTTCATCCTCCCACTTGATCATCGCTCACGAATCCTGTTTTTTCTTATTTTTGTTGTTTATTTAAATTATATTAATGCGAAAAATTTCTAAATGGTGTAGCGAGGTTGTTTTTTTTTTTTCCTTCCATGGCTCTATTTGTATTGGAAGACAACTTGTAAAATGTGATGTGAAAATACCATCATATTTTCTAGCTATGTTTTGTCCTTCTGGCTCTGTGGTGACCCTCTGACCAACTAATATCCTCAGTCACTTAGATATCCTCATTATAACCATTAGGTTAAGTGCTGAGGAGAAAATGTATATACTGTACCTTAAGTTTCTAATCACAGAGGCAGAGTTTAGATTGGTGCTATCTTTTTTTAATGACCAGCAATTCAGTTTCTTGGATGAGGTAGTTAATTGGTTCTTTATTGTCTACAGCCTCAGCAAAGCTTTTTTCCTCTGGTGTTTGTGAAAACCACTTATCCTCTATTTTTAGTGTTATCTTTTTTTTTTTTTTTTTTTTTTTTTTTTGAGAGAGAGAAAATAGTAAAGTCTACAAAATGCATGTGATTTTGCAGGGTTTTAGAATTAAAAATCACTTTCCCAGTGCAATGAAACAAACATGTGTGAATGAATCTGAAAATCCAGCTGAGCTCTGAGTCCTAATTTGAGAAGAGGGGCCACTGGGTGTTACATGGTGGAGTGAAATTTAAGGAAAATTCAACTGGAGACTTTCCATTTGTTGCTGGTTTCAAGGACTTCACAACCACAGAGGTTAGAAGCTCATAATTGTTCTTTAGCACCTTTATTGTGGTTCTCATGTGTTCACTTGCCACCAGCAGCTGAAGCTGGGAAAAACTCCCTGAAATAATTTAAGAAAAGGAAATAATGAGGATTTGGAAATATTGCATGAGGGACCTGAACTTTTATCTGCTTGAGAGTGCTGGGGAACTGTTGTTTCATGGATCTGGCCTGAGGTGCCAGGGGAATAAGAGATGTTTGTATACATGGAATAGCTGCAAAACAAGCTGTTTCTTACTAAAATATGAGCTAGAGTGTCACGCTGTGCACTTAGATGTGGGTATGGTGTGTTGGCTGTCCAAGGACAGTCTTGTAAGGAAGGGAACCTGCAGTCAGACGAGCTGAACATGACCTGGTGTTCCTGCAAAGCTGGGGAGCTGAAGGGAGGCAGGGACACGCCAGTTAGTGAGTGTGATCCCACTTTAATGCCTCAGTGTTGACCTTGGAACTGGACAAACTGATTTTCTGTGGGTGGAGGAGGAGGGTTTCAAGTGTTGAAGTGCCCTTTTGAGTGAGAAGGTGATGCTGGGGACGTTGGTTCGTTATGGGCTGCTGAGGGCAGGAAATGCCAGGGCTGCACTCTCACCTTCTGGAGTGGAGGTTGTTTTCCTTATTAATCAAATTGAGGCCATTCAGGTCTCCTTTGAGCTGTGGGTTCCAGCCTTGAGAAACTTATTCCTTGTGGGTCACTAATTTTGGGGAGGAGAGAGGCATGACATCTCTCCCCTGGGAGTTATGGTAGAAAGGTCATGTGCAAAACAGAGAGAAAAGTGTTTGTTTCCTCTGTCAGGTAGTCATTTGGGGTGATCCCTCCTGTGCTCATTTAGCACAAGTGTGTTTTGGTGGTCAATCTAGCCCTTGGAAGTCTAGTCCTATATTAAATTTTTGGAAAGAGCCGCAGCTGGTTTTGTGTTCCTGCAAACACAAATGCCATGGAGAAAATATAGTGAGTTGAAGAAAAAAAAATAAAATTAATCCAAAACCTGGAAGGACTTAATTTGCTAAAAATATTAGTATTGGTGCAGCAGATGGAGGGAGTCCTTGTAGTTCAATGAGTTTGTCTCAGAACTTGTTCATAAAGTTGGTTTAGAAGAAGCTTTTTACAATGAGGGTGGTAAAACACTGGCACAGGCTGCCCAGAGGGGTGGTGGATGCCCCATCCCTAGAAACGTTCAGGATCAGGCTGCACAGGGCTTTGAGCTACCTGGCATAATTGCAAATGTTGTTTCTGTTTGTTGCAGGGGGGTTGGACTACGTGGCCTTTGCGGGTACCTTCCAACCCAAATTATTCCATGATAATAAAGCGATAACGGAATCAGTGCGAGACGGGGGGAAATTGCTGCACGGCGTTGTTTTACAGAGAAATAGTGTGAGATGAGGTGTGTTGTGAAGCATCAGTGTGCTGGGGCAGGTTTTGCACAAGGCAGTGTGTGAGGGGGGTAGCAGAAACCCTGGAGGGGTCCAAAAGCATTCGCAGAAGGAGCCTGGCTGACTGAGTTGCCTGCAGGAGTGGAATTGCTGCTCATCCTCGTGTGCTGGGCTGGCACAAATGTGCAGAGGAGCCCCGTGTCCTCCTGCACTGCTGGAGAAGGGTCCCTGGAGCTGAGGGCAGGTCTGAGCCTCGTAAGGGAGCAGCGATGACATGCAGAGGACCTGCCTTCCAGGCAGACTGCTTCCAGTGTGGTCTCTGTAGGAACTTCTCTTTGCATATTCAAGCCTGGGGTGGAGAAGCTGGTTTGCAGTCATTCTTAGCCCCACGGGGAGCTATGAACACTTATGTTAGCTGTGCTTACAGCACGTTATTCCTTAGCTCTGCACTTACACAGCACCACTAAGCACCTGCTAATGCTCTGGAGGATTTTTAACCGTGTATTTGATTAAATACAAATTGAGCCAGATATGCAAGGAAAATGTGGCTGTAGCCACACAAAACCTGTGTGTCTTACGTGGATTTTTTGTATCCAAACAAGCTCCTGGGGATAACATCACATTTTCTACCTATGATTGTCATTGTTGAAACAGGGTAGGACATGTGCCTACTCCAGGCATTAAAATTTTCGTTGTTGCTTTACAGGGGTTAAATAAAAGCAAAGGATGTGCTTCCTGATCATGGGCAAGTCCCTCTGACTTACAGCCATGAGGGCAAGAGCAGAGCCCCTTACATTTAGAGAGCAGTTTATAGGAGGAGCACAAGAGCAATGAAACAGCTTTGGACTCTGCAAGGTGCTGATGAAATGCCTCCCTTGCACTCTGTCCCACTGGGATCTGCTCTCACAGCTACTGTGTAAGTTGTTTGAAAATCCTGCTGGCTTTGTTGAGGCTTGGGGCAAGGTACATGCCAAGGCCTGGTGGCCCCAGGCTCATAGGGAAAGGGTTTTTTTCAGTGGAAATGCCCAGATGCTGGGTTCACCTCGTCCCTGGGTTCTGCTGAGATGGGAGGTACTGGTGAGGCTGGACTGGGAATGTTTCCCCTGGGAAGAGGCCACCGAATTGCGTGTGAAGGCCAAGGCAAGAGAAGGGCATCGTTCTAAGTAAATTGTCAGCCGCCTTTCTGTGTGTCCTCCCCTCGCTCCCGCTTTCTCCTCACCGACATATCAGCGATGTTTATTAAGAGATGACAAGTCTATCAGGCCTCATAAGCAGCCTTTCACAAGGAGGAGATCTTATATCCAGAGAGCATCATCAATCTTGTCTCTGCTCTGCTCTTCTGAGCAGCTGATAGCGAACAAGGCTCCATCGTCTTCCCCCCTCCTTCCCACCCCTTCCCCTCTCCTCCCCTTCACCAACCCTCTGCAGCACAGCAGGAGCCAGCAAAAGAGAGATTTGATTTGCATAAAGTATTGCTGGTAAAGAGAGGGGAAGAAGCAGAGAGAAACACAGTGCTGCTCTGAGAAAGCAGCCCCCATTCCTGGATTGGGGGTGGTCCAGGCATGCAGGGTGAAGTGCAGCATGACCTGCTGCCCAGGCAGCACACAGCTGAAGGCTGCTTCATTCTGGGGGGGATGAGCACTGAGCAGGGTCAGTGGGTAGGTAGGGGGTAGAAAATCCTCTCCCTAACTGAGACTAATGCTGTGCCAGTGGGGCAAGGTGAGGAGCAACTCTGTGGTCCAGCTGTGTCCTCATGAGTGTCTATCGCTGCTGCTCAAGGAAGGGCCACACAGAACCTGTTGCCCAGAGAAGCTGTGGCTGCTCCATCCCTGACAGTGTTCAAGGCCGGGTTGGATGGGGCTCTGAGCAGCCTGGTCTAGTGGAAGGTGTCCCTGCCCATGACACAGGGGTTGGAACCAAATTATCCTTGAGGTCCCTTCCAACACAGGCCATTCTGTGGCTCTTTAATCTTTACAGCTCAGTGGTATCTGTTGAGAGCTGTGGCTGTTACCTGTGGGCAGGGGCTGCTGGGAGAGGTATCCCATGCAGGGCAAGTGGGTAGGGCACATGTGCTGTCCTTTAGCATGCAAGAAGAAAGATCAAATCCAGGGAATAATATGCAAGGAGTCAAATCCCATCTCAGAGCAGGAACTTTAGTTTCTATTTTACAAAATTCATCCTCCCTTATAAGTAACTTTTTTTTTTTTTTTTTTGCACGATGTCCGCACTTTTGACACTTATGGTGAGCTGATAAATTGGAAAACCAAGGTTACCTTTTCTCCCTGAACAAAATTAGTTTCTAGTTATTCCTCCTGCCTCCATTTTCCACTTCCTCTTTTTTTTTTTTCCTAATTTTTAAAATTCCTTTAATCTCTTCTGCTTTTATCTGAAGCCCCTGACTGTCTAGGATTAGATTTTATGTCCAGATCCAGTCCTGAACAGCAATGATATGTTAAGAAAAGCTGCCCAGTGCCTCTTTACAGTCTTCTTCCACAGCTCTGCTCATGCTGGCAATGCCTAGATCTCAGGGGAGAAGACATGGATTTACTTCTGGGATCTTGTTATGTAGCACAGCAGTGAGCTTATTCCACAAAGTTTTTTGTTCCCTGGTGTTTCCAAGAGTTTTGCAGCGGTGTTTATGACAGAGAGAGGGGGCCGAGTGATCTGTGGGGGAGTGGGTTTTAGCCTGTGGCAGCTCTGAACTGAGCCTCTGTGTCCTCAGCTCCCTGTCTCCCTTTGCAGTAGACAGCTACAGAATCACCTTTATCAAATATATATATATGATCCCCCACCAAGGATTTAGGCTATCAGGCTTGCAAGTGTGGGACAAATGTTGACACATCATCGTTAAAAATGTTGCTAAACCTTGCATATCTGATGTGCTTTCTTTTTTAAACTAAAAACTGCAGACGGTACCCCAGATATATATAACCAGGATGCACCTCACCAAGTTTTGCCTAGACAGACAGTTTCTGACTGAAGATGCATCAGAAGAGCTGGCAATTTCAAGGAGTTCCCATTAAAACTTTATGACGAGAAATTGAACACAAACCTCACAGAATATTTAAAGCATTAAAACTAACCCGGTGTGAAATTTCCCACCGATCCCTTCAGGAGTACGCGCACTTCCAGGGGAGGTGGCAGGAGTTTATGCTCCGTTTTAAGACTCCTCGAGCACAGCCCCGACCAGGATGGCACAGAAGCTGCCTTGTGTTAACAGATCCTCATGGGACATGCAGTGGAGAGAAATACGAGGCTTTCTTGGAGGCATTTGGAGCCTGATCTCGCTCCCTTGAGCCCGGTGGGAAATTTGTTAACGCGCAAAGTGCCAGCTCGGGTGTGATGGGGACTGGAGGGTGCAGGAGGACTCTGCAGCTTGGGGTATGTACCTGTGCCATTGGCCCCAAGCTGCCAAACTAATTTGGCTTGTATTGAAAAAAAAAAAAAAAAAGGCTGAGGTAAAGAGTTGGGAAGAGGAGAGAAGGAGGTGGCAGAAAATGTCTCTCAACTGAGAAAAAGACTGTTAGAAAGGAAACGATTTGCCATGTTAATTATTTAGGCATGAAGGGATGGCAGGAGTTGCACCAAGATCCATTTGACTCAGTCTGGTGTTTGTGGTGGCTCCAGCACTGTGTGTTTTTGTGGAAGATGGAGGAACTTGTAGAGCAGGCAGCTGTGTGGGGTGACTTAGCTCCCATTCTTCTCTGTCTTTCAAAGGTCATTTAATGCCCAAGGGTTTATGTCCCTTCCAAAATTCTGTAGCATTATGATTAGGTGTCATTAAACTTGCTTTCTGTAATGTGCCAATATTACCCTTTGAATGCATACACATTCCCCTCTTGTCCTCTTCCTTGGGAGCAGGGAGGGAAGAGCCTGGCACAACTTGGACAGTGCTCTCAGGCACATGGTGTGAGTCTTGGGGATGGTCCTGTGCAGGGCTAAGAGTTGGACTCAGTGATTCATGTAGGTCTCTTCCAACTCAGCATATTCTGTGATTCTGTGATCTTTCCTCTGCCTTGCCCTGCCTGCACTCCCAGAATCCAAGGACAAGCCGTGCCAGCACTGCCAGCCCAGGTTTGCTGGCTGTGCTGGGGAGACAACAACTGATGCTGCGGGTTTTGGGTTTATGAGGTCTGTATTTTCCCAAAGGAAACTGCTAGTTAATAGTAGACCCCTTGGAGGCAAAAATACTCATTCCTGGCTTTGTGGGAAGAGCTGGACCTGCTGCAGCCTTGCAGCATCACTTCACTGAGAGAAGTGTGCTGTGTCCCTCACTGGTCCCTCTGTTGTGGCTCATCCTGGGCCACCAGCCAGGAGGGCAGGTAGCACTGAGGGGAAAATAGGTATTGCAGGTTCTCCATCACCACTGCAACTCTGTTTTGGTGTTAAAGTGGCTTCACATGCTTCATGTCTCTTCCCCTGGAGGAAATGGGCTCAGAGTGTTTCTTAAGCCCATGCAGGACTGGGCTATTGACATGTCTCTCCCTGCTTCTTTGCTATTCAGGACATTTAATTCCCTGGGCCAGGCTTTTGCTAGGAAGGGACTGAGGTGGCTGGAACAGGTCACCTTTTGCTGCTTGGGTCCATGCTGGCAGTTTCTCTGTCAAACAGGCTCGGTGGCTCAGCCCCCCTTGGGCAGCAATCCGTCATGGAGGGGTTTTCCAACCTCCTTGTGCATGCATGGCTGGGAAGATGGGCAGCAGCAGGTTGGAAGAATGGAGCTGGAATTACTTTCCTGTTCCCTGGGATCGACAGGTCAACGAGGGTCACTGCCAGGAGAGGCTATTAGAGATGCATGTGGAGAAGACCTCAACCAAGTTGTCTTAGCCTGTAGACCTTGCTGTGTCTATGCTGCTGCAGTTTGCTTTCCTTGGCAGCTGCATGGCAGGAGGCTGTCCTGAGCCGTGGAATGGGGCTCTGTGGACCACAAGGAGACTCTGCCTCACATAAGCAATGTCTGAGGAGCGTGTGTGACTTCCAGGAGACCCTGGATTTTGTGGAGTGGTAGATCTCTTGGGGCAAAGTGCCTTTTTTTTTTCTGGGAAGTCCCACTGCTGCAGAAATCGATCTGTGGAATCCTACAGTTTTTGTCTTGCTGCCATCAATGAGAAAGGAGTGAGAGTTTGCTCCGTTACTTCCGTTAGCTCTAAAACACCCATTGGCACCCTTCCTGGTTAGAAATGCCCCAGGAATGAGAAAGCCAACGTCTTGGCTGGTTTTTTTGCTCTGTTGCTGAAGTTTGAGCACAGCGCTGGGGCTTAAAACACCGCCACGGCTGTGGCTGTGCCATGGCCGACGGGCCCCTCAGCCATTAAAGAGCTTGTGGGAGCATTCCTCTCTCCTCCCAAACGCTGTGACTCACATCTGACCGCGGAGAGGAGCAGCTGCAGCCTCCAGGAGAGCCCGTAATGAGGCCAGGATCTCCAGCACGGGGCCTGCTTTCTGTCAGCTCTTGGAGGAGACCGCGGGTAATTACCTCTCCTGTCTGTTCTTCTCTGCTGCCGGCTTCGCTTCAGGTTCAAACGCTCGCTGACAGGGAGGAGAGTTTTCAGATACATAATTTAAAATTCTGATGGCATGTTGTCAGGTCAACATGCTGCAACATGGGAAGAGATTTTACATCCTAAGGACTCCAGTGTCATTCTTGGTTACGCTGCTCGTCTGGCGCTTTTTTTACCTGTTTGAAGCGTGCATGGTGGGTGGGTTGCTGGCTGCTTTTGGGTTTTCCTGCAGTGGGGTTGTAGCTGTGCATGGAGTCCTCTCACCAGACCTCTTGAGGTCTGTAGTTGTCGCCTCATTCTGGTCTGATGTTGGGAATGTTCTGTATTGAGCTGGAAGAGGCAGGAAGAAAGAAGGTGGAGAGGAAAATAGCTCAGGCTAGAGATCACTATAAATTCCTGCAACCCTTCCTTTACCTGATGTTAATAGGTTTACAGTGGTGAAACCTTCTTATAAGGCTCAATCTGATGTTTTGTCAGTTGTTTTTGTGTGCACAACCCCGACTTAGATTTAAGTCTGTGCTTTAGTTTGCCTCTGTCTACAGCCTGTGCTCCCAGTGCTGGGTAATGTACCTGTTGTTCGAAGTACCATCAAGTGTGAAGGGTGTTACCTGTCATCAGAGAGAAGGATCCTGGTGGTAATGTCTTCACCTGCCTTTGGCAGGGCTGGGGAAGGACCTTTGGCCATGTGAAGTGTGTCTTGCACTCCTTGAGGCACCTCAATTGCCTGGATGTCTTGCACAGCTTTGCTGGAAAACAAGCCTATTCAAATAGCAGGACCTGGCCTTGTTATGGATTGAGAGAAATGTTTCTTGCTCTGTGCTGCCAGACCAAGGACCTTTTTGTGGGGTGACTGTGTCTCCTGTCCTTTCTTTTGGTCTGGAAGGGAGCAGTTCCTGGCTGTCCCAGGGTGACTTGAGCTTGGTGAAGGAGTGGCACAGACCTTTGGAAGAGAAGGAGGAGCCCTAGTGTAGACAGATCCAGAAACAGCTGAAATAGATGAATATTTGAAGCTGGGAGGGGTAGGGTGGGTTTCTGGTGCCCATGAGCCAAGTGCAAGTGGGAGACAGAGAGAGGAAGAGGGCTAAGGAGAGTGACAGCCTTTCCCTGCCTAAGTGCAAGGGTTCAGCCTCTGCCTTGGAGTTTTACCCTGCCTGGTGCCAGCCACCTTCCCTGCCTCCGCATGGCAGCATCTGTGTCCAGCTGCCTGTCAGTCACTGGGGGCATCCTGGTGGAAGCTGGTGTGAGCACAGGTACACCAGACATGCTGGCACTGGAGCCAGGGTGGCAAGGCTGGCAGGGCTGCAGGCAAAACTGTACAATCCCAACAATGCAATCCCTGCTCTGTACTGGCTTTGGGGCCGTAGTCAGGCACGGGAGCAGGGTGGTGTCTCTGTTTGGAGTGATGCTGAAACCTGATATGGAGGGGCATGGCAGCTACAAATCAAAGGACTGGGACCGGGAAGGTGGCGTTTGGATTCGTTAGGGAGTTTTTCATTTATTCTCCCTTTTTGCTCTGCTCCGGGACTGTTATCCGTTCAGCCAGGAGGTGGCTCTGGAGCACGCTGTGGAGCTGGGCACAGCTCAGCGTGCAGTAGCCAAAGCGACAGGGAGAATCTGCGACCGTCACCAGTTGGCGATGAAAGGCAGATGGCCTTCCTTCGAGCTTCCAGACGGGATGCGTGCGTGTCCTCTGACACACATATGCAGAGGAAGCTTCAGTGCATTTCCAAATGCTCCTGACACCGTGTGCTCTGATGCAATGTTTAGGAAGTGGGGAACATGCTTCTGGTGCTGGTAACATAAGCTTGGCTCAGATTGTCCTTTGGGAGCGGGGACGACTCCAAACGCAGCGTCATACCAGATGCAGGCTGTTCTCAAGAGCTCCAGACCTGTGGAGAAAGTGGTTTTGCAAGGCAGCCGTTCTGAGACATGCAGAAAAGGAGCTGCCTTTGTGCTTGCCATGGTCCCCAGGGAGGATGTAGGATACGAGAAGCAAAGCAGGGAAAGCCTCAACAGAAGTACTGAGGAGCATCGCTGCTATCTAGGAAGATATTGGCTTCCCAGGCTTTGGAGTCTGTGCCAAAATTTATGCCTGGGACATATAGGGCTGCCAAGACTAAATGAGTTGCTCTCTGTCATCCTTGGGCAACTCTAGGCACCTGGCAAATGGAAAACTCTGGGCCTGAGTGCTCCTCTGTGAGGAGAACAAGATCACAGTAGCCCAGGGCTCTCCTCATGATTGAAGCTTTGAGGCGCCCTGGAAGCAAGGATTTCCTGCTCTTCTGTCAGTGCTGTGATATGGCTCCTAGTGGTCTCCTCTTTGCTGAGGATATATAGAGGAATTTGCCCTGGAAATCTAATTTATTCTGCACTTTGATCCTCCCTGGGAACTCAGAGGGGTTGGAAGAACTTTTGACAGCAAAAATTGGAATTCACATTTTGGAGGAGCAAGAGGTATGGTGAATGTCAGGCAGGTCAGGGCTCGTCAAAGGACATTTGAGATGGTTCTAGAGAAGAAACAGAGGTCACCTGGACCACAGCAGAAATGTGTTCACTTCAGTTTTGTGGAAGCTGGGCTCTGTTTGGAAGGTCGGGAGAGCCAGATAGATGTTGTGGGGAGCATGGAAAGGCCAGTGGGAAGCATGGCAGCTTGAGATTGAGGTGTGCTGGCAAAAGCTGAGTTTGAAGGGTTTTGAAGTCTCGCCTTCTGAAACCTTTGGATTCCAGTGACCTGCAAATGTCAAGGCAAATCTTGGTACTTGCTTACACAGGAAGCAAAATCTCCTGACCTTGTGCTTGGTTGAGTGGGAAGAGATGGGAGACTTTAAGGACGTGTCCCTGACACTCACTTGGCATGGTGGCTGTCCCATCCCCACAGGGTCTGACCAGCCCACGTGTCCCCAGGCGTGGCAGTTCCTGGCTGTTGGAATGCTGTGGTGTGAGATACTCTTGATGCTTTTTGTGTGCTCTGAAGACCTTGTGTCCTCTGACAGCGGTGCAGGGTCAGGACAGTGCCCTGGGGGAGCTGCCTTGGCAGGAGGAACAGTTGCTTGTGCAGATGGGAACAAGTTGTGCTCAGCATTCCTGTCAGCTGGTCGTGGGGAGCCCTGTGGTGTGGCACCAGTGTCCTTGTTCCCAGCTGCAATGTTAGGCTGCCACAGTTAGTGGCTGATTTGTGCGTGTGCCCTGGTCACAGGAATGGCCAGAAGTCACTAGGGCCGTGTTAGGTGGCTGTGTCATCCAGAAAGCACAGTGTGATCCCCTGGGCCAGATGCACGAGTTTACCTGGACTTCAGCAGGCTGAAGACACAACCTGGAGCAAGCAGAGGAGGGCAGAGCATGCTCACTTAAACCATGCTCCTAAGGGAAATGCAGGAATAAAGAGCTGTTACTGAGGTGAGGGAAGCCTTGCACGCTGTTTCAGAGCTTGTCATGCTGCACACAGAGCCCATCCTGCCCAGGACAGGGTCTGACACAACTTTGTCTCTTTACCTCCACTGGCCCAGCAGTGTTGTTGGCAGTGCTGGCCAGACATTTGGTGCCCTTTCCAATGTCTGGGATTATTGGGGATCCTTGCACTAACTTTGTGGGCTTGGAGATAAGTGCAAAATGATTTGCCTGTTGACCTGCAGAAATCTGTGGTGGGACCAAGGGCTGCAGCTGAATTTTAGCCTCTTCTGCTGATGGCCCATCTGCAGCCAGTCCCATTTGACTGGGAGACAGGGCCAGCAAACGGGCCCTGCTATGAGATACTGGTTGTGTGCTCTTCATATCCTATTTACTGAGGCAAAAGCCGAAGGAAGAGTGAGGGCTCTAACTCGGCTTTGGAGTCTCTGCTGGCTACTGACTTGAGCCAGTGCTGTGTAGAGTGGAGAAGGGGGATTATTCAGCACTATTGGTCCTAGTCTTCAGTCTGGGAGAAGACTTCTGAGGACAGACCCCAACTCAGGCCCTTGTGTGCTAAACAAGCTGGATCTAGGATTATGGCTGATTTGTTTCTCATTGAGGTCTGTAGGGCGAGACCTGCCTCTGTGGTCTGAGATAAGCTGCAGGTATTGAACTGAAAAATCCAAACTTCTTGCCATATTTCAAGATGTGCAGTGAAGCCTGTCTGCTCTCTGCTTGTCTATGGCTTCTCTGGGAGCTAGAGAGAAAGAGAAGAGATTCCCCAGGCTCCATGTGAGGTGCAACTGTAATTCAGTCTGGGTTGCTGGACCTGGAGTCCACTGTGGGCTGTTGGAGGAATATGTGCTCTGCTAGGGTTAAATGCTTACATGAAATCAATAGAAGTTTTATTGCCACCACGTGATTTCATCTGGAACTCTGCCACCTGTAATAGAAGCTGTGTTAGGTCTCCCCCCTCCAACTACAGGACAGATATATTGGTCTAGACAACTGAAAAATAGTGGTATATTGGGAGGCTGCGTTTTCATTATGTAAATGGAGCTCTACAGGAGGATTAATTGATTATTCAGTTACTATGGATCTGTCTTGGATGTCCTGGCAAGATGAGAGAACCTGATGGAAGCTCTCCAGTGATGTTATATGGTAGCACGAAGGAGTCCTTGAGCATCCCCTGCTCCCCTCCAGGCACTGCACAGCATGGGCATGTTGCTCTCCCTACAAGGGAATGGCTTCCCAAAATGGTGCAGGTGCCTTCATGACTGGTGTGTGTCCTGGTACAGGCAACAAAGGCTTGCAAGGCACAGTCAGAACCAACCTATTTCAGCCTGCACATGCTGCTTGAAGGGACTCATCTGCTGACTGGGTATTGCAGGTGGCAGCTGGAGACCCTCCAGAGGGCTCATGAGGAAATGTATTGCTGCAAGTGCTGGGAGCTATGTGAGATAAATCCACTTTTGGAGGTTTGCTGCCAGCTGAAAAGCAAGTGCAATGTGTTGTCTTAGCCCCAGCCCAGCAGGTGAACGTACAGAAACAGAGGGGCAATCATTTGGAAAGGTCAGCTGGGGGAAGGAGGGCACCATGATGGTGACAGACACAAAGATGTACTTCATAGGCAACTTGAGAGCTCTTGGGGTAGGTCTAATTGGACAATGTGATACTCCAGGTGAATGTAGCACTATTTAGGCATTAAGGTCAGTGTCCACAGCCTGAATATTTTGGAGCATGGATCAGCTGCTGATAGAAGTGAGTGATTTGTGCTGTTCTGCTCTCATTTCTAGGTTCCATCAGTACACAGGATTTTAAGGCAAAGAAAAGGATAGATTTCCTGTGTGCATACTGAGGTCTCCACTGCTGTCTGTGTCAGGTGGAGTGTCCAGGCATGGGGACAGCTCTGGAGCAGCTCTGTCATCTCCCTGTGGCCCTGGAGCACTGAGCCTTTTTGTAGGTAAGCAAGCAGGGCTACCACATCTTCATAACTAGATATGTCGCTTCTGGCCAGGCTGACACATTATAGCACAGAGAGTATTTTCTGAATTGGATATACCTGTAGTGCCCTGCACAGCGGTGGGAAATAGATCTGCACAGTCTGTTGGACTCAGGTTGCTGGAGGAAGAAAGGACAACTGTGGTGAGATGGATGCACTCACTTTCTCCTGTCCTGCTGCGTGGGATATAATTGCTTTATCCTTCTCTGTTCTTCCAAAACCATTTCGATACTGCTGCCCAGATCAAATTTTGTGAAGAACATTTTAAAACAAATCTTAGCCTTTGGCCTGAAATACATCACCTGTAGAAAGTTTTACAAACAATCCTGACATTTGGAGGCTGGGTGTGGAAAAGCTGTGATATTGGAAAAGTGGAAATTTAGATCCTGTTTCTTATGAGTAAGTGCTGATACTGGAACTGAGGGTGACGTATCCCCAGGTTTGGGTGGGAAAAATCTCTGGTAATTGGAATGGTTCTGGTGCTGAAAGTATGCAGTGGTTTTAGGAAGGACTGCTTATGCTGATGAAATAGGAAAACATGCTTCTATGTCTGTGCCGGTAAAATGGGGGAAAAATTAAAATTCAGCTGTTTCACTGAATGTAACACACTCTTCCAGGAAGTTTGCAGAGTGTCTTGCAATCCTGCTGAGAACGGGGCAAGAAACTTTCTGGAGCCCAAAATAAGGACCAAAAGACATGAAATTCCTCTTTTCCTATGAGAAGAGAACAAACCATGGCCAACTACTCCCTCTTCATGGGTGACAGAATTGTACTGCACTGCTGCAGTGATAGCTGTGAGGTGGCTTTTTGCACGCACGCCCTGATGGTGTGAAACCAGCAGAGGAGACTAATTGTTAGACTCGCAGGTCTTTGGGTCGAGGCTTCCACTCAAGCTGGAATTTATCTCACTTATTTCATATATCCTCGCTGATGCTTTGCTCAGTATTGGCTGCGTGGAGGCACCTCAGCTCGTGCTCTGTGTTGTTTGCAGCTCTTGTGCATCACAAGGTGTCTCTGCTCTTTTTCTGAAGTCACCAAGCACCAGGGATTTAAGTGCAGTGCAGAACTTTGCAGACACGATGCTTGTTTGCAAGACAGACATGCATTTCCACATCCTGTCTTATGGATTCCCGAACAAAGATGTTTACAGGAAAAAAAAAAAGTGCACTAATGCTATAGTAGGAGGAGGGAAGCATAATGTATTCTTCAAATGTTTGTACGTCAGCAAAATGCCTGCAAACCATTCAATAGATTAATCCTGTAGCTGGCCTAAAAGGAATGGATTTCTAGCCATAACTGAGATTGGGAAAAATTGATTTCCATGTTCTTGTTGACTGAATAAGATAAAAACAACTGCCTTGGCACTCATTACTGGGCCAAGAATTCAGATCTCTGCTGCCAAACTGCAGAGCTGGGTTGAATACTAGAACCAGCTCAGCTCAAGAAGTGATGAAAGGGGACTTTTCAGAAACCAAATCTTGAACATTTCCCATTGTGGAAACAGTACTTGCAGGAGAGCATGACTGCTAGAATACGTGGTGGCTTTGCATGGATGTATGGCTGAATGCTTTTGTCTTTCAACCAGAACTATAAAGGCACTTTGCTAATCAAAAGTGTGAGAATGGGGAGAGGATCTTGATTTAGGTTGGATACTAGGAAAAAGTTTTTCACCCAGGGGTGGTTGGTCACTGAACAGGCTCCCCAGGGAAGTGGTCACAGCCCCAAGCCTGACAGAGCTCAAGAAGCGATTGGGCAACACTCTCAGGCACATGGTGGGATTGTTGGGGTGTCCTGTGCAGGGCCAGGAGTTGGACTTGATGATCCTCATGGGTTCCTTCTAACTCAGTGTATTCTATGATTCTAATCTTTCTATATGAGAGAGTGGCTGCTAGAATTTGGTGCCTGCTTTGTCTCCTGGAGGCTGGCTATTACTCTGAACCCTTGAAAACTATCTTAAACTCTTTGGGTTAACCACAGCTTTTGGCATTCAATTGTCCCTCACATCCAGATTCGGAAGAGGGAAATAGTGGTTGGTCTGTGTTACCAGTGAAAGTGCTCAAGTGTGTGCTGTCCAATGGGCTTCTCTGAAGTTGTTTCCTCTAGCTCTGGATGTAAAATTTCATTTCAAAAGGCAGTTCAAAATTAAAAATGTGTTCAGGTTTCAGGGAGGACATTTGCTAGATTTACTGTTAACCAGCTCTTAGCAAGGGGAATAATGAGCTTATGCCATGGCTGGGTTGGGAATGCTCATTGTTTTCTTTGTCTCTGACAAAAGCCAGTAGACAAGATGGGAGAAAATGCTGGCTAGGACAGGAGATGACATCTACAGGTGGGACAGCTGTGACATACTCTCTCCAGACCCATCTGTGTTCCCCATATATGGGGAGTCCCCAGCTGTGCTGGCCTGGTCTTTCCCAAGTTCTTCCAGGCTGGATAAGCTGCATCCTCATGCTGGGATGCTGTGTGGGAGAGCTGACCTCCAGCTCAGGGAGAGATGGGGGCAGCCATGGTGTTGGCATGGTTCTGGATCAGCAGGATGCAGCTGGTAGCATCACATGAAGGAATTCCTGTGCTCAGGAGGAGTGCAAAGCCCTGCAGTGCAAGAGATGCCACCTGGGAAATACTTTGCATCTTTTTGTTCACCACAAATGGGCAATGAACGGGATCTTCTCAGTCAAACCTGGTATCCAGTACATCAATTTTGATTGATCAGTCTCCAAACATGACCAAGGAGTGGGACAATGTGTTCAGCTTGGCCTAATTCTCTTTCCCACTTCTGTATTGTTTTTAGAACAGTTGGCACAGTCTATAAAAGTCCACCCAACCCTCTCTTCAAATGCTCGAGATTGAGAGAGGAGATCTGTGCTTCGTTGTTACACCATTTCAGGATAAAACATTTCCTTTCCCCTTGGGACTGGTTTCTACTGGAGAACCCTCATGCAGGAAGTAGAGGAGGTAAGCAATACAAACTTAGTCTGAGGTCCTGCAAATGCAAACATCTCCCAGATCCTCAGTCTCTTGTGCTGCGGATTAGGCCCGTGTGAAATGGTAAATCCTCATCCTAAAATTCCTTTGGCAAAGTGGGAATCATGGCAGGTTTTGACTGACTGCAAACAGATCACTTGATAACTCTCAGTCTTATTGACATAACTCCAAAAAATATGCTGCAAAGTGTAAATAATAAACGTGTAGTATCTGCACTGGAGCAAGTAAACACCGCCTGATGTTGTCTGATATTTCACTGGCAAGGTGTCCTCAGCGATGCTCCAGCAGAATAATTTTCCAAGCGAGTGGCTTGCGTGACAGGTGGATGTGCTGAGCTCATGCAGCCGGTTCTGGGGCCGGCACAGCTCCGTGCTGGAGACGGGAGCACACGGATACCACCGCGGGCCCCCTCCCGCCGGCTCCCGGCAGCTCAGCGGGGAGGTGTGAGGAGGTGCCTGGCGAGCTCGCCTTGGGCTTGCTGACACGGGTGTGTTGCTAAAAAGCTTTTTTCCTGTGTGGTGTGGATATATCAGCTTCTGAGGCTGGATGACACGCTGATTAATAATTCATGCTGGCAGTATTGACTGTTGGGAGCTAATCTGAGAGCGCCGCCGTGAAAGCCGCTCGTACCCTTGCCCTGGGTGAAGGAGCTGTCTTCCCGCTCAGGTGCTGGGGTTATGCAGGAAAGGCAGTCTCCTGATGGCAAGGTGGCTGCTGCTGCGCTGCCAGATCCTTTCCAGGCTGGCAATTATGGCAGCCAAGACTGCTCCTTGTTATCCAAAGCATGCTCCTCTTCTCCTGCTTCTTGGGTGTCACAAAGTGGCTGGAGAACCCGAACTGTTAAAGACCAGCTTTTACCATAGTTTGTAATTTGCAGATGGACTCTTGTGACTGCTGTCCCAGAGGTGCTGGGGTTGAAATCCTTCTGTGATGGGATGGTCTCAGGGCTGAATTTTCAGCTGCTGCTCTGACACATCATTGTGTGTAGGCGCAGTTTGTGATCTTCACTGGGGGGGTTGCAAGGCAGGAAAGAGTATCCAGGCTTACCTTGGCTGGCCAACCTACTGAAAGGCTCAGAGGGGCCTTGGGAACTTGGCTAGCAACCACCAAGAGGTGGATGTGACTTCCAGAAACTGGGGAACCACGGTTTGCATAAATGTGAATTCTAAAGGAAGGGGTGGCTTTGAATGCTGCTGTGATCCTGGATGGAGGGTGCCACCCTCATGCTGTGTTGTGTCTGATTGGCAGAGGTCTTCCTTCCTGACCATGTGGAGACACTGGAAAATCTTTGAGGTGACCCTAGGGCTGTACAATAACAGTCTGCAATGTCTTTGATCTCAAGTGGCAGACAGGATCCCAGTGGTATGTGCCCAGGAATCATAGGGAAACTGCTCTCAGCTCCAGCACTTGGGGAGCCCCACTAAAATCTGCCTTTCCTCTCCCCTTGTCCCAGTGCACAGTGTAACATTGCACTGACTTTCCCAAATAAGATGTAAAACTGAGCTGATGGGCTTTTGCAAGCAAAGCTCTGTTAACGAGAGCAGGGATGTTAACCTTGGATCTCTGCCCAAATTGAAATGGATATAATCTCTAAAAGGCTCATACCAAAATGAAATCCACTTACAAGGGAATGTGTGTCCCTCTCTCTCCTGCAGTGCTGATGTGTTGAGCACAGAGGGGACAGAAATTAGTGGGTGAGTGAATTTGGTGGTGAATATGGTAGGAACAAAACCAGGCCTCTCTGCATGAATGCCCTTCTGTCTTCTAAGAGATTCAGCAAAAGCAAGCTGGAATCAAGAAAAAAACAGCAACCCAGACCAGATCCTGGTTGAACTATCTGTTCTGATAGATTTTGGAATAGTCCTGAGCTGTGCTATCTTTCATGGGAATACCTTACTCTTGGCACTTTCCCTGGGATGCCACAGTCCCTGGGCCAGGGTTGTGCTGTCATCTCACTCTGTGTCATGGACAGTGCTCCAGGCTGGAGCAAGGCTCCAGAGCAAGGCTCAGAGATGGTGTTTCTCTGTCCACTCTGGTCAGGGGTAAAGCAGCCGGGTTCCTGTGGGCTGTAGTTAAAAGGAGCCCTGGGAACTACTCACCGTGAATAAAAGCTGTGCACCAGGAGCCTGCAGAGCAGATATGTGTAGTAAGGTGGAATAAGCTGGGTGTCTGCAATAGCAGTGCAAGCACTGGCTGCTGGGCTCAGAGGACTGTGTTCTTGTGCTGCAGCAATGCATGATCTCTGTGCCTTGGTCATCCAGCAACACTGGACCAAATTCTGGGAAGACACTTTCAGCTTCACCAAGCATGTGTTCTGGCTAATGCAAATGTTGCTTTGGAGATGCTGAGAGGTTTTCCTCCCCCCCACCCTCTTAAAAAGAGCATATGTTCTCACTACTAACAAGCAGGTTTGTGAAGAGTCTATTTTTAAGATGATTACAGGGTATCAGTAGCTGTTCCAGTGTCAACTGTCGGTTTTGTTTCCTTGTCGGCAGTAAACTGTTGGCAGGTTTGTGCACCAGAGGTTTACTCCTTCCCAGCTGTAATTGCACGGAACAGAAATTATCACTTGCTCTGTGCATGCCTCTGCTGGTTCATCCCTCTGAGCCTGCTGTTCACAAGCAGCTCCTCCAAGCGCTTTCCACCCGGCGAAGGGCTGTGTTGTGGCATCTCCTGCTGACCTAAGGTAAGGCCTGGGTAGACCTAAACTGCAGAGGTGAGACTAAATGTGGAATTGTAATACATGTCTACTTGATATTGGGACATCCCACTTTGTTACACAGAGAAAAAGCCCAAAACCCAGTTCTTCTCCCAATAAGACAAATGCAGAAACGATTTTTTGGTGGCAGTTTTCCCCATCTGCTGTATAAAATTATACCTACAGCCCCAGCTGAGATCTTCAGGGTGCTGAGCATGGGTGATCTGGTGGCCAGGTCTCCGAGGAGCTGGTGCTCTTCAGCTTGTATGTGTGTCTGGCACATAACTCAGTCTTTCTGCATCTCAGATCCCTGTTTGCCTGGCAGGCAGAACAGCACAGCCAGACTCCACCAGGCTTTTCTCCACATGGCCACCGAGAATCCGAAGTCCTCTGATGCTCTCGTGAAAGGGGATGTGCAGTCCTTCTGCTACAGTCAAAGCTGTGTTTGCTAGAGGGCACTGGAGTGTTAACTCACGCCATCCCTTCATCCTGCTCCCACACTGCTCAACCAGAGGTGACTTATGGAGGAGGAAGCAAATAGGATCCTTTATTGAGAATTAAGGAAATGGCATTGTAAGCACTTGCATCCTTTCATTATTATTTTTTTTTAAAGAGTCTAAATAAGCCCATGATTTGTGACTGCAGCTCTGCACACAGAGGTGACGAGGGAGTGCAGTGGGAAGTGTCAGCTAGTGGGTGGAGGTTAAGGAAGTCCCTTTCCTTATCCTGCAGGGCACATCCAGTAGGAAACAGCCACTTGAAGAATACTTGTTCCTTTTCCCTTGACAGGGCTGGTGGCTGGCACTGTGTTGATGCCTGGGTGTGAAGTCTGCTCCCTGCCCTTCAGTGGTGCAAGTCCTTGGCACACCTCTGGGTTTAGACTCAGCCCTCTCCCCCATCCTGAAAGTTTCCAAGTGCCACCGAACCCAATGGGAGAGAAACAATTGTTGTGTTTCCCAGGCTGACACCTCCCACTGAGCATCCTTCCCTGCAGGAATGGCAGTCCTCTCGCGTTACTCTGGGGACACACCGCCTTGGTGCTGATGGGACCAGACAGGATCCGTCACTGTGCTGATGTGTCTCTTCCACAAAAAATCCTCGATGACACCAGTGTCTGAGAGATGAGGAACAAAGAACAAACAAATAAAAATATCTGCTCCGTTTGCTGCCCTCTGGTCATCTGTCATCCAAATCTGCAGTGGGGAGTGTGGAGAAGGGCTTGGATTTGGGGGTTCTGCTGCGGATATGAGATGGGTTATCTTTTTTCACCAAGCCTTGCAGGCCAGAGTGCTGCTTCTGCTGGCCTGTGGTTGTGGTCTCTCTATCCCTGGTTTTAGCTTGTTTCTGGTGTACAGGCTCCTCTGACTGGTATCATAACCAGTCCCTTGCAGTGGGGAAAAGGGGGGATGGGGCAGGACTTGGTGTGGCTTGTGCTGCAGAAGAGGTGTTGGAAGGACCTTGCCAAGGTTGTATGAGTCTGTCTCCCTGCCTCAAGGTAAGATCAACTCTACCTATGTCATTGCTAGACTAATCTGTTTTTAAAGACCCCTGGGGATACAGGTTGTTCAACATCTTCCAGGACTTTCAACAGGAGTAATGTAACAAGCATAGAAAGAGTGGTGGGGGTTTTGTTTTCTTTTTCTTTTTTTCTCTTCCTTGCCTCCGTTTTTAGCCTGTTGTTTATGTTCTGTGGTGGATGTGGCTGGGAAAACCTTTTCCTTCATGTTTCTAACAGGCTGTTTGAAAGCTGCTCTCTAATCAGTGAGGACCAACTGGGATGGCTGTGCTCCTATGCAGTGTGTGTGACAGATGTGTCACCTCTGGGCTCACTCTCTTCAAATGGTCCATTTCTGTCTCAAAACACGGTGGCCAAAAACAGAGCACCAGACTTATGATGAAAATCTGCCCTTTAAGGTAAGAAGCTGAGATACTCTTGCTTGAACAAGATGTATGGGGAACCTTGCCCATCTGAGGACGCTGACATTAAACCTTCAAGGCATTGTGGCCTTAGCTCTTCAGAACAGCATGTCTCATTCAACTGGGCAGGGAGATTTCTCCCAGATGTGCTTTTCTGCTTTAAATTGGCTGGCAGAGTTTTTTCCTCTCTTTACATAGACAACTGCTATTTGCCATCTTCAGCAGCGAAGGTGCTTTAAAATTGGGCAGGTTAGTGCTTGTGAAACAGTCTGGGCTGTTCAGTTCCATGGGATTTAAGAGTGACTTATTGTTTGTGTCCTGCAAATTGTTTGCTTTGCCTGGAGGGCATTTCACGTTTAAACTTCAATTGTTTGCTTGACACTCCTTTTGTATAAGTTGTCCAAGCTGAGAGTTGTGTGTTCTATACCAACCTCTTCTTGTCTGTGATAGCAGTATTTTGGGACCTGCCCTGATCATAGTTTTGAGTGGCACCACTCTGAAGTGTGGTGCTGGGGCTGCCTGATTTGGAGAGAACAAAGGAGATGTTGGAAAAGACAGTGCATCAAACTGAGGTAAGGAGACTACCAAGATCAGGACAGCCAGCCTAGAAACATACAAATTATGCAAGTGTAGCTAGACTAAAACCTTGCAAAATAAAGTCTTTCTGGCCTCGTAGGCTATCCTCAGGCAAATGATTTTCTGTGGACCTCACTGAGTTGTGCAGAACTGGCTGAGCAAAACAAAACACAGCTTCCATTCACTTGAGAAAACAAAACATCCAGTTCTTTAAAAATGCCCCAATCTGAGTAGCTGCAGCCTTGGAAAATAGCCTTAAAAATAAGCAACCTGTAGCTTTGACTAATTACACAGTAAGGCCACCACACTCCCTTCCACAGGCAGGTGAAGCAGGCTGGAAATTAAAGGCACCGGTGTGGTGAGAGCAAAGCTTGCGATGATACCACTGGGTCTTGTCCCTGGGCAGCTCCAGTTAAGAAGGAAATACATCCTCAGGCTCCAAGTCACCTGCCTGCTACTGGGACTGCTCACTGGTGATGACATTTCAAATATGTTTTAATAACCAGCGGCTGTTAATAAGCACCAGCTACTTCACCAGCTTAGATGCATCTCTTTAAATTTAAACAGGATTAGATAAGGTAGGGAGATTATTAAATACCCAAATGAACATTAAGCAGATATATTGGAGGCTTAACAACTCTGCAGCAGATTGTTAAATTGCTCTAAATATTTCCCTACTAGTCTGGGGGTATTTAATTAAAACAACCCCTCTAGTCCTGTGTAATGTGCCTAGAAGGCTTACAAGCCCTGCACAGGGCAGGACCCTAATTGGCAGCGTTACCATAAAGCTGAGCTGTGCTCGAGGACAATTAAAAAAACAACAGCACCCCCCCTCCCCACCCCACCCCACAAACCACCCCAAGCCCCTCTAATTAGTGTGAGAAATGACGACAAAACAACTCCGAGTGTCTCCAGTGACAGGTGCACAAATAACAAGGCTGATGAAAGATTTTGCAATTAAGATTGCGCTATGAAGATTAATGGGATATTTTCATAAACTGATGTAAGATTGCCTATAACCCAGTTGCCTCCACGTAGCTCTGTCTCCTTCTCACCAGCCCTTCTGTATCTCTTATTTCTCAGATTCCCTTCACCCCTATTTTCTGTGTTGGTGTGGCTTTTCATTCTCATATTTTTTTCCCAGGTTTCTGATGTTTCCTAGTATTTCCCTTCTCTTGGTGTTGTCTAAATCTTGGTTTTCCTGTCTAGTTAGGTTTCCTGGCTGGGGTGGAAGTGGGGGGTGTCCAGATGGGCCATTTCTGTGGTGTTACTTCATCATGGGCTGTGTTTGCAGAGCTCGAGGTGGTGGGTGACTGGCAGATACTTCCCAGGTTATTCAGCTCTGGTGCTGCTCATGGTGCTGCTGCATTTGACAGGAGACCAGAGGATGCCAAATTGTCTTTCTAGCCTGGTTTTCCAAGAGGGTGAGATTTCTACCGCTGTGCTCATCAACTGCTTTCCCTTCCCATTTATTTATTTTTGAGTGTTTTTTTTTTTTCCCTTTTTTTTGGAGCTGTGTGGTTTCCCTGGCAGCGATGGATCGTGATCTTGGAGGGGTTAAGCTCCTGCTAGTCACGTGAAAAGGCATGTCTGGGTAGCAAAGGGAGATTAACACCCTGCTGGGGAAGGGCATGTGGTGTATGATGGACCTTTATTAGCACCCTGAGGATCCAGCTGCAGGGCACGTGTCTGGCTCTAGAGCCACGTGTGCCCGTGGCCTTCTGAGGCCCACGGGTCACACTGCCCCTGCTGCTTCCCACTTCCCAGCATTGTCTCCCTTGAGTGTGCCGGCAATTCTATTAACCCAGATTAAGTGTGATACAACCACTGCTTGGTAGGAAACATTAAACTGTTGGAGAAGTAAACCGAGAGCTGGACCAGACACCCCTCCCCATGCATCCTTCGAAGTGTGAGGGAGATTTGTGCCTCACACCAGAACCCCCTCCTTTCCCAGAGGCATTCGCCTGTTGCTGCCGTCATTGCTACTCTGTTACTCCTAATTGCCTGTTACTCTTGATATCTCCAAGGCAGACTAGTACACGGGGGAATTTACATTTTTAATCTAGTGAAAGCAAGGATTGGCAACGCAGCCTCCAGTCCTGGTTTTCTTCCTTTCAGCTGCTACCATAATCCAGGTCTGATGTCCAGCTTTTCAGTCTGTCTGCGCCTACTGGCTGCCCCTCCTCCCTGCCCTTCATTTTCCTTCCTGACCTTGTCCTCAGCCCTGCCAGTGGCTTTTTGCTGTGATTTTCCTGTGAGACCTCAGACGGCTTTGTTAGGACAGGGGTTCACAGGCTCTGGGGGCGACACTGGGGACATTAGTCCTGCCTGTTTGGGGTGGGCTCTTTCCTGCTGCTTGCTTTTTCCCCATTGAAGCATCTCTGTATAAATGATGTGTTAGAAGAGATGCCTGCCCAAACCTGCAGCCCTGCTCCCCCCAGGGCCCTCTCACCAGCCAGGGCCCCAAGACTGCCCAGGACACAGGGAGCTAGGGGTGTATAATCCCATGTTCAGGGATTTTGGAGTAGTTTTACCTGGGCCCCCAAAACCAGTACAACCACTTCCACACTGTCCTGGTTGTTAACTCTGCTGGGCAAGCGTGTAAACAAAACCTCAGGGAGTTGCTGTTTGCCTCCTGATTCAGAGGCTCTCCTCTGTGTTTCCCTCTGCCTCTATCCCTAGCAAAGGCACTGTAAATTCTTGTTTCCCACAGTTTGTGGACAGTCTTTAAATGAGTTAGCACAGGGCCAGCCGCTTATTTCAGCCACTTCTCTGTGCAGAGGGATGCTGTGCACTCCAAGTTCTGACACCCTTTGTCAAGCATCCATATGAAAGCCTGGTCCAGCAAAAAGGCAGGAGGATTCAGTTTCCTAAGAAAGAGGCACTAATTGGTGGTGACACAGAAATGTAGTTTTTCCTGAGCATGGTATGTGCCTGACAATATTCCTCTCACCAAAGCAAACAAGCAGAAATTAGGGCTTTCTGTCTCTTGTCCATGAGCCTTTTTGACTTGATATCTTGTTGTCTCTCCTCCTTTTAATTGCTCAGCTGTTGTCCTATTAGTGTCAACGCTTGGCGAGCGCAGGGGTTACAGCTGAGATGCTCTGGCTGGTGTTATGCGAGGTGTCAGCCTGGATAAATACAGTGGTTCTTTCTGTTCTCACAAATCTCCTTTCCCGCTCCCTCCTCACCTTCAAGATGCTGAAAAAAGCCAGGAAAACGTTAGTGCAGCCTGTGGGTAGCCTTCCCTCCCAGGTCCCCCTTGGCTTGCTGGCCTTTGCAGCCCCGCTCTGTGTGTTCCCAATGTGACTCTTTGGGGCTTAATGGATTGTTGCTGGGTGAACTCCAGAGCTGAGCTTAGGCTGGAAATCAGATATGATGAGCAACAAGGCTGGCTGCAGTGAGATGTCACTCCTTGGTTTGGGGTTATCAGGATCCTGTAGACTTGGAAAACACTCCGAAAACATTCCTAGCAGAGGTACTGCCATGGTCCTGTCTCGCTGGATGTGCAGATCTGCAGCCTGACCTCCTGGTCTTGTGCTTTAGCCTCATCTCTGTGTGGTGATGCTGAGAGACTGGCAGTGAGCTGTGTGCTTTTTATTCTCTGTCCTGGTGGTTGCACTGATGCTTGATTCCAGCAAATTAACCTTTTGGGGGAAGTTTCCACCTTGTTAGCTTCTTGTCCTGGCCACTAATAACTCCTGAGAGGTCAATGCTTCCCAGTGATCTGGAGCAGCCAGGTAGCCTGCCTTTTGTTGGTGGGTATGTAGGGCAAGGATGGGAAGACATTAGAGTCTACTTTATGGGCTGACCTATCCCTTGCTGCTGCAATCTGTTGGGATGTGCCGCACACGAGGTTGTCCTTGGAAAGCTCGTTTTGCCAGAAGCTGTACAAAAACATTCTCTTTCTTCCTGGAAGAAGCACAGTCGGTGCCAAACCAAGCCTGCCAAGGAGCAAGTCCCATTGCCCCAGTCACCTGTGGTTGTGCTGTGACCTCTGTTGCTGCCTGGGGAGCTCAGAGCAACGTGTGGTTGAGCCTCCCTGCTCCGTAGGGACATGGAGATGGTCCAAATGGATGTGCCCTGACCAAAACTGCCCCTGCAATCGCTGTCAGAGAGGTCTCAACAGAGAATAGAGCCCAATGTGGTAAGAGGAGATGCAGCAGTAGCGCCTCTGGGGACTTCTTTGCTTGGTCCCCAGCCTGGACAAGCCCGAGGTCCTGAGGAATAAGAAGGATGCAACTCTGCCTTTAAAGGTGCTTTGAAACAAGCAAGCACGTGGGCGGGAAGGGAATTTGTGTTGCAGGGCAGATTTAATTCCCGGTATTTTATAACCTGAGTGCCTTTTACCGGCGTGGTTTTACTATCCCCTCCCATCCTAATAGCTATTTTATAAATATTATTATGAAGAAGTCTTGGTGGTAATGCCAAAGGGAAGCTGGGCTTTGTTTTATCTGAATAGGGCTTGCTTCCAGCTTGGGATAAGGGCTGTAATGCTGCAGAATGAAGCTGAGCTGGAACAAAAGGAAATCTATTCATTAACTTAAATCGTAGTAATTTTAGCATGACCCAAGAGGAGACTGGTGAATCTAACCCTCTATTTTCTCACATCCTTCCTAGCAAGTGCCTTTCTTTCTCACTGAGGTTTGAGAGCTGACTCACTTCTAGACTGGAGTGAAATCTGGGGTGGGTATTTTTTTTCTCTCTAAGATTAGAGTCAATGCTGTTACAACAATTACAGTGGAAAAAGAAATGATTGTCATTGTTGATTTTGATGTGTAAAAGCTGAACTTAAGTTGTCCACTTACCAATTTCCTAGTTGTTGCCTTTTTTTTTTTTTTTTCCATGCTTAATCAGAGGTCTCTGTAGATGCTGCTGCCCACCTGTAGTAGGAATCACAGCTGAGACCTTGATTGCTCAATCCCTTAGGTTGTTAGATACTCTTTTCTAGGGAGGTACCCTTGCATTTTGTAGGACTTGGAATTTTGTGGTGGGGGTGAGAGGTGCTAATGAGTGTTCAGGGAGGAGTGAAAGGGTCCTGCTGGTGCCAAGGCAGGTGAGACCAGCTCTGGCCACCTGCAGTGTGGCCAGGCTTGCTAAGAGACCTGGGCATTTCCACCATGGGCCACAACCAGAGCTCAAATTCTCTCGGCAAGTTTTTATTGCTGGATGTTGGGGGTTTTTATTTTTTTTATTTCAGAAGCAGCTACAGCTGTAAAGATAATCAATCAGAGGAACAAACCAGAGGAAGAGGAGGGAGTTTTTGGGGGGCAGAGGGCAAGAGAATTGGGGATGCAGGAGGTCAAAGGTATCTCTGCTTTCTCCATCTCAGTTTCCCAGTCTGTAAAACGGGGGCAAAAGAGCTTGATAACTTACATAAGAGCTACTGGCATAGAGTATTTTGTAAAGGCTCCCAAAAAGCCTCCTGGATGGCAAAGCACAATGGGAGCACAGACAGCCTCATCACTCAGACAGCAAACTCCTACACGCGAAAACGCGAGCCGGGCGTTTGACGTATTTGCTACCCAAATGCCAGCAGGTGACGAGCAGATGGGGCTGCCGGGCGCTTGTCTGAGGTCTGCCTGAGCAGAAGGTGGAGGGGGAGTGGGGATCTGAGTGCTGGGGCTTTTTTTTTTTTTTTTTTTTTTTTTTTTAATGTATGTTGTCGAAAGCTGACACGTGGTTCTCACCAAAGATGTAAAAATAGAAGCCGTTGGCTTGCGCGGGGCTGTGGCACGGCACTGCTTTATCTGGGAGTTGGGATGTCATGCTCTCCCGGTTATTTATAGGTGGCAGGCAAACCCTGGGAGGAGGACAAGAGCGAAAAAGTGTGGAAAACATTTCACAGGGTGGTTTTGGGCTGTGGTGTTGCTTGCTGGGAATCCTGGATCCTTCTGATGGTTTCTCTATCAATCCTGCAAGGACCAACACAGGAAGGAGGCTCCATCCTCAGAGGGTCTCTTTGCTCTGATCCATGTGCATGACCTGCCTTGGAGACGATGTGGATTTAAACCCATGGGGGAAGAAACAGGCGAGTATTGAAGGAGTTGATGAAGAGCTGTGCAAAGGACAGAGGCAATGAGCAGCTTGATCGACGTGTTGTGTTTTGGGAGTGGGGATCTGCTGTTCTGGTGGGTGAACCAGCTGAGCAGTGCATGTACCAGAGGGTTATGTCTTGCTGCAGCCTGGAGTCTTCTATCTGAGAGCCCAGTAGTCTAACAGTTTGTAACTTCCCATGCTTCTGTTACTCTTGAAATCACAATTATATGCCCTGATGCAGCTCTTGGGATGAAAGGGGATTAAGTGTTGAAAACCCCAAGATACACAACCCTGGAAACTGGTTCTCACCACAGATTCCTCTCCTGAGGCTTTGGAGCTCTGCGTGTGTCCATGCTTTGGCCCCTCAGCCCCAGCACAAATTAGGAAACTGGCTGATGCTGCAGGGGCAGGATGGCCAGGCTGGGCTGTTGGATGGTTTGGAGTGTGGGGACAGACAGACCAGGGTGTGCAGGCTCTGTTTGTGGATCTGTCCACGGGCCTGCTGAGAGGTGAACTGAGAGGTGCAGATGGATGTGGGGATTGGTGACCTCCATGAGCTTGGCAACTGGCTTGTTGCTTCACCCTGCTCAGCTCCTCTGACACAGGAGAAACCAAGGCAAAAGAGTGAGTCTGAGAGCCCAAACTCCCTCCTACCTGGAAACATGGAGAAAACCCCCTGTGCTTCCCTGGGAAGGCATCCAGGCCTTCCCTGCCCATCTAAGGCTGGAAAAAAACCCCCCAGAATCCCCTTTGGGCTTCCTGGTGAGATTGTCCCCCTCCCTCTCTTTATCTGTGGCAGCCACTGAGAATGAGATGCCCAGGGGTCCCCAGCATTGGTGCTGATTTGATGGGGAGGGGGCCACCACACCTGATGGTGGCTTGGAATAGGAGGCAAATGATTGCAGCTGAAGAGGTCGTACACCACTGTAATCCTGAAAAGAAACATTATGATTCATCATTCCTGATGTAATGTCATCTGTTTAATAAAGCCGTAATTCACTCTGTACTCATTTTTAATGGGGCTATTTAAGTAACGGCGTTGAGTTTTCTCTTTCCCAACTTCCCCCCACTCCCATACTAAGTAGGGTTTGGACTGAGCACTTGGAAAGAGCTATTGGAGCCCAAGACTTTTTTTTTTTTTTTTTTTTTTATATTTACAATATCTTTCAGGCCATAGCTGAATGGGGTATTATTTATGTCAAATCACTACTTACCCTGAAATATGTGGAGAAGGAAAGCCAACAGCTGGATATGGTAATGAGTAAATAAACCATGTGTCTCTTTAATGATAGGGACATGAATTTGTGCCGCATGGGGAAACGGCCGGCGATAAGATGTCTTTGACTGGGGCTGACCACAGAGCAAGGGCACCCCAAAATTTATGTGGCTGGAGGGCTCCCTTGGCAGCTCGCTGGGAAGAGCGATGGTCTGATGGTTTGGGGTTGGCTTCACTGCCTGTTCTCTGGAGGGGTGTTGTCCACACTCAGGCACAGCAGCATTTGCTGCCTCTGGCTTGGTGGCACGGCGTGATTATTCCCACAAAAGACCTAGATTTGGAGGTGGTTTCTGTGGATGTCTTGGAAACTCAGAAGGGTCATTTTGGGATGAAGTGGTGGGAACAGGAGTGACTGTGTCCCCAGTCCAGAGTGAGAAGGTGTAATTGTTCCTGTGTTGCTTTTTTTTTCCAGAGTTATTTTCTGTGTGTGGAGAGAAGCGAGTCTGGGCACGTACATCTTGAATGCAGGTGTTTGAACACCTACAGGTGACATCAGTTGTCTGTGTCTTTGCTAGGACAGAGTGGCAGGAGCCTTTCTGTCTCTGGGGATGTGCTACAGGGGCAAATCCAGCGAGTGGGTGACTGATACAAACAGTTAAAGGAGATGG
This sequence comes from Manacus vitellinus, assembly GCF_001715985.3. Classification (NCBI taxonomy): domain Eukaryota; kingdom Metazoa; phylum Chordata; class Aves; order Passeriformes; family Pipridae; genus Manacus; species Manacus vitellinus. The sequence continues at coordinate 2,068,974 of NW_021940565.1, forward strand.
GAGGTGCTGAAGGGAATTGCCTGAAGACAGCAGAAGGATGAAGACAGTGTTGAAGTAGGTATGAAATCTTTGAATTTCTTAATGCATTCAGTCCCCTGCACAAGGGACAAAGAGGTGTTTTCATTTTGTGACAAATAGGGGTTTGTGTGAAGTTGGTGCAGGGTAAAGCTTCTACTACAGCCTTTATCCCACAGCCTGAGTTCCATACACCTGGACATATGTGGAGGTGGTGGGAGCTCTTGTGGCCAAGAATCCCTCTGTTCTCTGTGAAGTAGAGACATGGGACAGAAGGTCCCTGTCTCAAGGAGCTGATGCACCACTGGGTGAACAGTGGTCTGTAGCCAAGTGGGCCCCTTCCTCTAAGAAGTCGTTGTATGCCTGGCTCTCCATGTCTGTAAGAAAAATAAGAACTGCCAGATTGGATGGATCATTTCTGATATCATAAACTCCTCTTGACAGTGGCCAAGAGCAGATGCTCTGGGAGTGTATGAGAGCACTTATGGGCAGATCCTTCCCACTATGTCTACCTAGCTTTTGGCAGCCCTTGATGTAGGGACTGCCCTAAATAAAGGAGTCTCTTAATGTCAAAAGAGACTTGACTTTCTGCATGAGAATTGTTTAACCTTTTGAAATTAATGTGCTCACCGTGCATACAGTTTATTGAAAAACCAAGTAATTCCTGACCTCTACCATAGTCCTTCTGAAAGAGAACCAGAAAGGTGACTTTTTAGAACTCCTTCTAAGATGCTTTGATTTGGTGTAAAAGGGCCATTTAAAAATATTTTGCACCTTGCCCACCCATAGATTGCTTAGTTGTCGGTCATGCATAAAGGCTGAAAGGGTTTTATTAGAGAAAGTGTCGTTTTATCCAGATTTTTTTTTTTATATAATTCAAAAAATGGGGCCACTGGTTTTAAGAAGCCACAAATTAAAATAAAAATAACCTCAGTACCTGTACAGGTTTTGTGGCTGGCTGCACTTTGTATTTTTCCCTAGAATTTCTAGGCGGAAACTCTCTGTTGTGTATCTATCTCTCCTGTTATCATAACAGGATCAAGAAAGGAAACAAACAAGAAAACTTGGAAAAAAACACCAAAACCACAACAAAAAACACAAGCACCTTAAAATACCCTGTGCTCAAAACAGTTTCTACTTTTGTACCATCCGCTGGTGATTTATTACGGTGGAATTAGACGGATGTGGGAGCCAGCCCTGTGCTCTTTGGAGGAGCCAGGAAAGGCGGAGGGCTGGGGAGAGGGGTCCTGTCTGGAGGAAAATGGTGGTTTGTATGTTATGGGGTTGGTCAAGCTTCCTGCAGGTTTCTCCACCTTGTCTTTACAGGCTGAGTCTCCCATGCGACTCCCGCTGAGCTGCATCCTGTTTGGACCATGGGATTTGATGCTCCATGGACCTGAAAGGAAGGTCAGTGGCTGCTGTGTGAGGACACTTGGACTCCTGCCCAGCCTGAGGAGGTGAGCTGATGTCTGGTGATGAAATGGTTAGCGAGGTATCATGTGCTACAGCTTGGGACATGGCATTTGGGATAGGTCCTGGCTTTAATATCCCTTTCTTCTGCTTCCTTATGCTGGTCCTCACCTACAGAATGGGGGTGATGGTTTTCATCTGCCTTTTAAATGGTTTGAGATCTGACATGCTCAATGGCTGAGACTTTGGTAGGGGAATTATTGCCAATTTCCCTGTAGACCTTCAAGATGTTCTTTGCTCTTGGTATAACTTGGTGTAGCTTGGCCTGAACACCTGTGCTCACGTCAAATACCACCTAATTCCACCCATGGTGTTAGTTTGGGCTCATTGGAGCAGAGGACTGGCCTTCATTATTCCAGCCCTGTATTGGCAGCTGCTAAGGCTGAATACCTTTTGTGCAGTGAGAGGAACTTGTTTGTACCTGCCTTTTATGTCTGTACTATCACCTGAGGAGTCCATGCTGCAAGCTACCAGGGCTGTGCTCACATGGAACTGAAGCCAGCATATCTCTCCTAAAACAAATACCGAAAATCTCATCTAATGAATGCTGTCGAGAATGTGAAATTTGTGGGTAAATCATAACGTGGTCCGTGGGGTCAGCAGAGAAGGATAAACCTGCCAGTTACAGATGTTCCAGGCAATAAAACGGGCCCGTAAAGAAAAGCCCCTTGTTGCCAGGCAAAGCCACAAGCACAGAACTGAGCTATGCCTGGGGCCTCCTGCTTTCCTGGGAAGCAGGGAAGGGGTTAAGTCTGGAGCTGAGTGCTCAGCTTGCTCTGTATTATGTCCAGGTGGCATGACGTGTGAACAGACGAAAGATAAAAATCACAGCGGATAAAATCACAGAGGAAATGGCTCTGTCTGAGCCCGGATCACGACGCCTTGCGCTGACCCCACAACCTGAGCTCCATCAGTCAAGTTGTCCTTCCCTTGACTTCTCACCCCATGCTCTGCTGCTGCTGCTACTCCATAAAAGAGGAGGGTGGTGGGAGGAGGGGAGAGTCGGCTCAGCCCGATGACTAAGAGGGTCTGAGGACACAGGTCAAGTTCTTTCTGCTGGAGTCTGGAAGGGAAGGCTGAGTACTCTACCAGACCCTGCCATAAAACCATCTTCCCCATAAAAGGACCGAACAAGTAACTGGGAGGCGAGTGTGGTCCTCATCTTACCTTGGCTGGGGACGGGGGTGATGGAGCAGAGCCAGGCTACCCTGGAGACCTGCACTGCTCGGCAGGGAGAGCAGTAGCAATGTCAGGGCCTGGGGCTTTGCCTGTGAAGCTGTAGCGTCTGTGACTCGTCTGTCAGTCTGTCCCTTTCCACCCACACCAGCAGCTGTGTGAGCTCTGCTGACAGGAGGCGAGGGAAGAGACCAAACTATTCCGTGTAAGGATGTTGCTGCTTGGTCACCTTCAGGAAAGAAAGTCTTTGAGGACTTTGATCAGCTCTGTGGGCGTCTCTGGAGGGAATGAAACTCCTCAGTCTCCTCCTTCATCTGAGACAGGTGGCATCAGTGGCAGAAATAGTGTGCCACTGTCCCAGAGCCAGGCAGGCACAGCTGTGGGGAGAGGTGCTCTCCAAGCTTGATCGTTCCTCGCTCTCAAAGGAGCCATGTTCACTGCAAGGGCTGGAGCATGCTGGAATTTGCTCCGTTTGTCTGATCCAAAAGTGCCTAGTTTGGGGGAAGGCCTTCTGGCCATGCTGCACAAGACATCTGTTTTACAGGGTGTTTAGGATGGGGCTCAGCTCAGGCTTCCCAAAACTGGGAAAGGCTGGGAAGTGGTTCCCAGTGGTAGCTGGCTGAGTTCCCCTTCCCTAATTAACTTTTGCAGCCCTGGGATTTGAGTGTGTTACCAATGACACTGTGCTGTGGAAGTAAGAAGTGGAAGGGAGTTTTTAGGTGATTAGACTGTAAACTGCTCTGTACAGTTAAAAAAAAAAAAGTGTTTTGTCCTCTCCCATGCTATAAAGATGCAGGAAACCACAGCTCTGGTGGCTTCATGTCTCTATGGAAACTTGTATTTTCAGTTCACCTTTACCTAGTTCCCTGTGTGTTTTAGTTTAGTTTAACCCAGCCTGGTTTAACTGGGGTTTATGCACCAGAATAACCAAGCTGGAGCAGAGCTGGCACACGCTGAGCTGCAGGTGGGCTCTGTTTGTAGGGACACATGCAGAGGTATGGGAGACCATCGCTGTCCCTCACTGGGAACAGAGCTGTGGCAGTAATGTGCTTGGGCATCAGTAGCTGCAGGTGCTGGGGGCCTTCAGTCAAATGGGGAGTGTGATTGAGCTTGGGTTAAACATCTACTGAGTCTGTCACCCAGTCTGTATGAACAGTCTTGGGTGTTAAAGGACCTAATGCTCTGAAGTCAACATACCCCATGCTAACCCATCCCAGGGCTGGGTGCACCTGCAGTGATGCCCAGGGCTCATGTGGAAGGGAAAGGCTTACAAAGCCCTCTCCTTCCTGGAGCATTGCTCCCCTGAGGCTCTCAGGGCTGTTCTGTCGTTGGCTAGTCAGAAGGATGTGCAGTGACAGGGTGGGAACCTCCAGACTGAGACATGACCTGGTACAAGGAAAATGATATGTCCATTAAATACTGATTTAGAGCTTAATAGACATCACACTTCTGCCTCTCCTTGCTATGAGGAAGGTCAGGGTGTAGTGATCAGACCCTGTCTGGGAGCAGAGGTGTATCTTGGCTTGAAAGCATCTCTTGTGGTCTTTGGCACATGCAGAAAGAGCAAGTGGGCTCAGAAAATGTAGAGAAGACTGAGAACTACCTTGTCCTGACCAGGAAGGGGTAACCCAGGAGCAGGCATTCTGTCAAGGACATGGGAAAGGTCCAGGAAATGGACGTCTTTTTTGGAGGGAACAAGACCCTTGCCTGTGAGCAAAGCTACCTCCACATGTGGGGGACTGGATGGCTGCACTTTGAGTTCCTGGCAGGCTCTGTAGATTGTCTCCTGCTTAGTGAGCAGACAGGGAAGCCCATCTGTGTATGTCTCCACTCCCGGAGAGCTGGAGAGCATCACCACTCCTTCTCCCCAGGGAAGGCAGCTCCGTGGCACGACCTCCCACCTGGGGAAACGAGATCAGCAAATGACTCCTAAGTAGCATGTCCATCACTGTCAAATTGACCACGGATGTCAAGCGTGAATCGCCTGTCCCCGCAGCGTGGCCGGAGCCAGCCCCTTAGCTGGCTGAGCCGAGCTGTGCTGACTCCCCGTGATAGCATTTTAATGTGAGGGATGACAGAGGCCTCCAAGTTAATGTCTGCGGAGAGGTGACAGTTTTGAATGTCAGCCAAAGCGGAAGGCCTGCCTGGAATTTCGCAGGGAGCGAAGAGGATGGGCGTGAAATTAGCCCAGGCGACTGCGTCTGCCGGCAGCCTTGTGGTGCTGATCCCTGGTGCTCCCAAAAGCAGAGCTTTCCCCTTGGACCTCCACGGACCACCTACATGTCTCCAGTGTGGTTCTTCTCAGGAGTTTCTTCAAGGACTGGAGAAGGGATTTGAGCCTGGAGCTCACCATTGCACTCCACTGGGATGTGGAAATGGCAATAGAAATGCTGTGCTGGCGATAGGAGATGGGGAGGAGGTTGGAGCTGAGCTGGTGTCTGCCTGCTGTTATTAAGAATAACCAGCTCATGTATTTAGATGAGGCCTGGCTCTCAGAAGCTTGGCTGGCTGCCTGAACAGCCCCATGAAGTCCCACAAGGAAGGCACTCCTGGTGATTAAAATCTGATGGCAAAGAACATCTGAGTAATTCCTAAACAGCTTATTCACGAGAGGGAGTGAAAGCCTCCTGATGCTCATCATGCAGATGAAGAAATGGCCAGTACAAATCAGCCCATCCCAAAGGAGCAGGTATTCCTGTCCCCCTCCCCAACCTGGGGCTAGGCTTTACTGTGGCTCAGTTTCCCTCCTCTCCATGGGAGTAAGGGCTGTGTTTCTCTATGGAGAAATGTTGGGGAAAATAAATGGCTCCAAGGTTGCAAAGGGCCTTGAAGACTGCAGGTGGGAGGCATTCCTGAAAGGAGAAGAGAGCAATGACAAGATACTGAGCACAGCCAAGAGCTGGGCTGGATTTATTAAAGAAAAAACGAGGCAGACATCTGTGGTCAGCTTGATAAATCGTCTCCTCCTCAAAGCTGTGTTTCTGTGTTATTGTTCGCCTGTGATGGGATCTTGACAAACTCTTCCCTGGGCTCAGGGGCTAATTGCTGAGTTCACAAAGTTGCAGACGATCTTCTGGGCTGTCATCTCAACTAGGAGAGGGCTGAACTGGCTGTAGACTGGCCATTGGGAAACCATTAATGGGTCTATTTGGTAAGGCAATACAGGTTATTCCTTCTAAATTCCTTCTAAATCCAGTAGAGCCCAAACTCTTCTATTCCAAGGTAACCTTCAAAACAGAGCATATTTCTGTTTGTGTTCCTCATGAGATATATTGTCTGTAGTGTGCAAAAGGATTTTCAGAAACCTGCTGTTGGATGGCTGGGAAGATGAGGGAGCAAATGCTCTCCCTCTCCTACCTGGAAACTGCACCTTGCCACAAAACCACAGGGAGAAGGAAAAAGTTTGGCTGCCTGTGATCCTGTATGCTTACACTTTGACTTGAATATTTGGGAAGTCACAGATTTGATACAAGAGAGTTTTGTGAGAGAAACTGCCTGATTCTCAAAGCAGGATTTTGACTGGGAGCTGTCTTGTCAAAATCTGTCTTGCTATTTGTGTGTAGATAAAGCAGTGCAAGGAATGACAGCAGCTCTTGTATCAATGCAGTTGGCCCATGAGGAAGAGGATTGTGGCTGTAGTTGTGGGAAAATCTCTTCAGAAAATGTCTCCTGGGTGTTGGGAGGTCCTGGAGACTACAGGAGTCACTAACCCAATCCCTGTGTTTCCGGGATGGCACCTTAGATTAGGCTGAGATGGTGTTAACAGAAGTAGTGAATTGTGGCTCCTTTTCTTGCCAGGGTTTTGCCTCTGGCTGCCTACAGGTATGTGGAAGTGGAGATAAAGGATTTGGCCACTTCTTTCTTGAACATAGAGTCACTGCACTGAGAGCTGCAGGGTGGCTCTTGGCCAGTTACACAAAAAGCTCCACCAGAACTCCTCACAGATATGTCAATTATCCATTTATATGTAAGAAAAAAATCCCACCAAAAAGCCCACACACCCAGAAAATGAAACAAACTTCTAAAGGAAAATAAAAAAGCCGAATGGTGGACCACGTAGTTCCTATCACCCCGGGAGTTCAGGTTAGTTTTGGCTGGTTTTAGCTGATACTAAAATAAAATGGTATTGGTGCTGAGAAAAGCCTGCTCAAAATAAGGAAGGAAGATGTCTAAAGTGAATTTTAAATTCCTTACTCCAAGTTTAATGCTGTTTTTATATGCCTGGACAATTGACTGGAGCTTTGTTTAACTATTTTTCTTGGCAGCACTTTGACCTCTAGGTATCTCCTGGTCTTGACCTTGCTCTTTCCCAGCCAGGCAGCCCTGGAGGAATGCTGCAATTTGCAGGCTCTTAATCCCAGTACATCAAATGCCAGCCTTGCATGCGCTGCAGCCCTGACCTGTGTTGTCTTAGCCACTGCTTGTCTGCACTGCCCTGTGGCTCCAGGCCTCTTTCTCTGACAGCCTTGAAGGACACCCAGTAAGCTGACTCTGCCTGGGAGGATGTGGTGTCTGACCCTCTCCTCTGGACCCAGCACCCAGATGGCTCCTGCTGGCTGTGCTCGGTGGTGGCATGGGAGGGATCTCACAAGGAGGCTCTGGCTCCAGTGCAGCCCACTGAGGTCCTCCAGGATGGAGTCTCTCATCAGCTTGTGGTTTCCCATGGTGTAGAACTTTCCTGCCGTCCCTGTTGTCATGCAGAGTACCAGTTTTTCCTTCCCACCAGTTCATTTTGCAGCCAATCCGGAGACTGTTAGCTCCCGGAGTGTGGGTGGAAGGACTGTGGGAGAAGACCTATGTGGATTAAACACCCACTTGCTGCCATCCCTGCCTCCTCTGCTGAAAGCTGTGACCGAGAGGGTTCCTTCTCCTCGAGCTCGGGCTGTGAACTAACGCAGAGGAGAGATGTGTGCGGTCGTTTATCCTCCTCATCGACAGATGGGATCCGACAGCTTCTTCCCTTATGCAGTCACAGACTCCACAGCTTGCATCTTTTCCCCTTTTCTGCCAGGAATAACTTTAATGGGGGGGCTTTAAAAAATGGTTCATTAATGTTCTGGAAATGTTGTTTTGTGTGTGAATTGCAGGAGCTATTTACGGTAACTTCTCAAATGAACCTTGCGAAAGGGGAATAATTTTGCTATGTGCAAATTTTGCAGCCTTTTACTGCTCTGATTTTTTTTTTTTTTTCCCCTGACAGCATCTACATTTTAAAGTTATGGCCCCAGGCTTAAGAAACCCAGTGTCTTTTTGGGCCAGGTGAATTATGAATCAGCCTTGAACTCCCTTCATAGTGCTGAGTATTAATGTGTCCATATTGCAGAGGGTTAGTGACTTAGCCAGTGGGTTGAGCAGAGAGCAAAGAGGGGACTTGAGGTCTCCAAGTGTTTAAGGCAGGGCACTATATTCTTTCCATGCTAGACAGATGGGAGACAGTGAGGCCCATGGACCTTGGATAAATTAATGGGGCCCTCTGAGAAAAACATCCTGCTTAGAAATGAAATGTTATAGCTGCACCACTGTGTGCTTTGTGTGGCTGCCTTTATTTTTATTGGCCTCTCGTCTGTTAAAGTTGCCACCCCCTGCCATCATCCCAACTTCCTGTGCTGGGAGAAGGTTTGGTGGTTGAACCCTTTCCACGAAGCACGGGGGTGTTCACCAGTTGTGCTGTCTGCGTCTCATTTTAATGGGGGTCATTAACCAATTATCAGCTTAACTGGAGATAGTTGCTGAAAATTTAAATAAAACTGATTATGTGAGGTGTGATTTTCCTTGGATGGGAGCTCTGGCATGCTGTAAGGTGGAATACAGCTTGCTCAGGAGCAGACCAGAGGCTCTGTGGGCAGGCAGGTGTGGATGGGTGACTGAAATGGTGGGTAGCTGACAACAGTGGCAAACAGCCCTCAGTTTGCAGGGCCTCTTGCTATGGCTGGTGTTTTCCATGGAATTAGGGGAGGACTGACAGTTGCAAGCTCTGATGTGCTTCTGGTTGGTATCTGACCTGGTGACCCCACGTGAGAACTGTGGGTCCCCACATGAGATGTGCAGCCAGAGGGGCTGTGGCTGATTTGGTCTTGGCCATGTCTCTGCAGGGTTTATTGTCTTGGGTGAGAGAAGCCAAGTCTGCTTTTCCCTGCAACTTGATGGACCTGGACTTCTGATAGCCAAGTGAGGAGCCAGGATGGATCCTGCTGCAAGGCTGTGTTTGGCTGAATGGGGCCATGTATTTTGTTTAAAGGTTTTGTTAACAGATTTAGTGCTTCTGAGGGATGCTTTGAAGGGAGTCCTGTGCTGGCAGCTCTCTTTGGATGCTCAAATCCAAGCATGTCTCTCTTTCCCCAGCAGAAGGAAGGCTGCTCCATGGACACAAGCACGTGACCACAGGTTTTGTTTGCCTCTGTTCTTCTAGAAAGCAAAATACTCTGCTGGTAACTCTCTGTTTATCCTGCTAAGTGCTTTTGCCTCCTAAAGAGACGCATAACAATGTAACAGACGTCTGATATTATTTTCTTTTAAGCCTTTCTTAAATATTTTGGCTTGGTCAGTTTTGTTGATATTTCCTGACTCACATGAGTTACCTGCAGATCCTGGGTTTCTGGACAAAGATGTGTTGGATAATGTTGCAGCCCCTCTTCTCCCCAGTATCCTGAGGCTCTTTCCTACCTCTCAAACCAGCACTGCTGGCTTCAGGTTTTGACTTGCATTATGTATTGTTCTCTCTACATCAGCCCCTCTGCTAAAGCCAAATCATGTCTTGTTGAACTTGGCTTCTTGGCAAGTCTGAATCTTGCAAATATGTCCAGGTTCAGAAGAAAAACAACTGTTTGAGCATTTAGAATTGAATTGAAAGCAAAAAGGAAACACAGAATTTAATTTTGGGTAATTAATAGATTTTTTTAAATAGAATAGCATTGATACTTTTGTTGATATTTAGTATTAAATGCTGTTGCTGAAATGCTTCTTTTGAAATATAATTTGAATTGAATTTTCAGCAAAAGGCATTTCAAGATGAGGAAAACTGAACTGCTGGGCTCAGAAATATTGCAGCTAGACATCTTGATTTTGCAGAATTAAAACATTTCAGTGTGAAGGGCCTTCAAAGTGAAGGAGTCCAGAGTGATTTGAGAAGTGTTTTGATGTTACTCAATCTGCATTTTTCTCTGGTTACATACACAGTATGTGTGTGTGGTAATGGTAATTTTTTACCTGCTTTCACAGTAAATGAGTAGGTAGCACAGTCCCTTGGTGAAAAACCTTAGAATTTAAATAGACAAGCTGGCAGGTTATTTAATCTCTGGATACTTTTGCCTGCCAGCAAAAGAGTAGTTTTTCACTTGCCCAGCTCAGTCTTTGGCCAAGCCAAGAACTGAAGCTGGGTCTTCGAGTCCTTGTCCCATGTCCCACGACAAGATCCCTGTCTTTTCTCTTTGTTTGCAGTTTGTGATTAATCACCCGAGTCTCCTGATATTATTTCTGTTCTGCTCCCTGACTGTATGATTTGAAACTTTATAAACAGGCCGTAGCAAATGCATGTGACACACAAAAATATGGATATTCATCAAAGCGGCACAGCTGCTCCTGAAACAATGGTGCTAAGGAAGCCCATTCATACTAATTACAGCAGCACAAAGAATTGTGTTGCTAAATTTGCTGGCAGGTCCAAAAAATGTTTTGGCTTGACCTGAAACAGTCTCTTTTGGGGGAGAAGTTTTTGGCAAGTTGAAACGTTTTAGTTTCACTCTAGAAGCAGCATTTTGTTTTAAAGTGAAGGATTAGCTTTAAGTAGAAATGAAGAGTTACAAGATGGAACGTTGTTTTCAAGTTCAAGTGGAGGGAGTTTTTTAATTATTTTTTAAGGAGAGTCTTTCTTACCCCTAATTTGATAGAAAGGAATAAGCGGGTGACCTGTTTTAATAGGGCTGGAATGGTGTTTTTGGCAACCTCTTCTTCCCAGTATGAACTTTCCAGGCTGTTGAAGGATTGCCTGACCCTTCTGCGAGCACCGGGAAAAACACCCTACCTGGGGTCTGAAGCTTGAGGTCCAGGTGATCTGTCACTGCTGCGCTTTGCCCCCAGCTTGATACGCTGAGCAGGTAACCCTCGTGAAGCCCAGAAGCCTCTCGTGTGGTGCTGCTTGCTGGGGGGGAGAGAACAGGGGCAATTCTTCTCCTAAAATCTTGCTGAGCCCCAGCGGAACGAAGCGTATTTACGCTCCACACGCCGATATTTCCGTGTGCTCCTCTGGTGGCATTCCAACGGCACAATAATATTTCCCTTTCTGCAGATAGCATACTGACTTAGTAAGATCCCTGAATGTTTTCCGAAAGTCTGGAAATGCCTAATTAAGGTATCCAGCCGATTCCCCCTTTTGCCTTGTAATTATTGTCAGTTGATTATCACCCCAAATGGCTTCCACCGCCCGCTCAAGCTTAACTTTGCCCCTCAAACCTGTCAAAACAGAGACGTGTATCCGCATTGCAAATTGCTATTACGACAGAGGGAACAAACTTCCTTTCTCGTTCAGATGAATCGATTTTCAACGTAATTTCACAATCATGCAGCAGGTAGAATGATTTACTGCTGCACAGATTTATTTGCTGTACAGTCCCTGCCTGCCTTTCTCTTCAAAACCTTACCTGCATGAACCTCCGTGTTTATCGTTGGCCTTGGGTACCTAAAACAGCCCTAAAGAGCTGTTGCGATTCATGACATCAACATCCTATCAGCAAAGACTGTTCCCAAAGCTGCTTAGGAGCTGGGGCAGTAAAAGGGTAGCAGCCTCACTCCAGACACCTCGATTAAGGTGGAAAAGCAAAATGTTTCCAGCCCACAGCAACTTTGCTGGCTTCACCAGGGGCTGCTTTGTTTGTGCAATATGGTGCACACTGTAGTCCACACGAGTCGATGGGAGAACTGCACTTCATGTTGTTTCAGTCCCTGGTTTTATTAAGCAGCCATTTGGATGACATATGGAAATTAATGTTATATTTAGGCATGTTCCTCTGTGTCCATGAAGACAGTTACAAAACTATTTTTAACTCTAATACTTGTACTAATCCTCCTAAAACCCACCAAGGGGCACTAACTCTTCTGCAGCAGCAGAGGAAAACTCAGTCTAGTCTTTAGGGGCGTATTTCTGGATAGGAAGATATTTGCCAAAACAACCCGTTCAGTTCACTCTGGTTCTGCTTTTATCTCAAGTTGCTCTGCCCCCCTTGCCAGCATCCTGCTGATTCCTTTGGCTTGCCATACCCACAACCTTGCTTGCAGCAAGTCCCAGGACTTGGCAAGTGCCTTGGGCTGCTCATGGCTCTGGCAAGCACCAGTAGTTGTGTTGCAGATCTGTTCCAAAACACATCTGTGTGGGGCTGTCCCTGTGGCGGCCGTGTCAAAATCTGGGTTGCTGCTGCTCCTGCATGTTGCTCCAGGTGTTTATTCCCAGCTCCTGGGCTTGCACAAAGGTCTCCTGAGCACATCAGCTAACCAGCAGCACCTCTTTTCTCTTTAAGGAAAGGCTTTCTTCCAGGCCTTTATGGGACAGAGAAGCCATAAAGATTGGGTTAACGGCTGACAATGTGGATGGGCCATCCAAGTTGCCAATGGAGATGCAAAAGCACCACTGAAAGCTCTGAGATTGATTTCTTTGGGAGCTTTTGCAGAGAGGCCAGAGGCAGTGTGCCAAGATCTCCCAGGATGGTTCCTGTCTGGGATATTGCAGCAGATTCCTGTTCATGAAACCCTTGTTCCAACCTGCTGGAGTATTTTGTGTTCTGTGGGATGTCTGCAGAAGGATTTGTACCATGCTTCAGGCATGGCTTCCCCCAAGGGCCAGCATGTCACTGTAATGTAATGTTTCAGCTTGATCCAGCTGGTGGGTGGGTAGGGAAGGAGTGCTCTGCTCCCTTTGCAGCTCCGTTCAGCAAGTCTTTCTGCTGGGATGCCAGCCCTGCTCAGGCTCAGATAATCCAGGACCTCTATTTTTGTCATTTTGTCTGTTCTTTATTTTTTTTTTTTCAATTTTTTCCTTAGCACCTTCTGCTGCCCCACATCTCCAGGCCTCCCTTGGGAAGCTGCTCTACCTGTGATGGGATGCAGAATGGTGGTTGTTTGCTCAAATCAGCCTCTGCCCCACTCACTGCGCTGCAGCCCAGCCCTGAGACACAGGGATCTGTGTCCCTGGAGGCCTGGAGGGGAGTGTGCCCTGCCAGTCAGACCAATTTCTCCAGGACAAGGGAGCCGGACTGCCTGATCTCCTGGGTGAGGGTGCTTCCTGGGCGGCGTTCCCTCGGGGATGTGCGTGCCTCCTCCCAGGCTGTGCCGAGGGCAGCTCCGCTGGCCAGCCAGGATGATTACCTTGCACTCCTGCACTGCAGTGTAGTGATGATGGCAATTTATCAGGCTATTCCCTGGTGGACTGGATTTGACCTGGATGCTAGAGTCTCAGTGCTTCCAAACAGCTCCACTCACGTGGTGCCCGCTCCGGCTTTCCTGGAAGGCAGGCTGATCTGGCGGGAACTGCCTGACACATCGCCATCAATGCGTAATAACCTTCAGCTAGGAAAAAAAAAATGGGGGAAAAAAAAAAAGAGAGAAACAGAAAAAACAACCTTCTGCCCATGATCCCATAGTAACCCTAGAAATATGGGCATTAATGTCCAGAGAGCCTTCTCCTCTGGATGAGGGGGGAGTTAATGGGTTTGGATTATTTGTGGTTATCTGGATTTCAGATTGACACCATAAATATTCAAACTCTGAACCTGGCTGGATGCAGCCGCTGTTGACTTTTGTATGACCTAGCTGGAAACTTTAAATCAGCTGTCGACTTGACTTTCAAGGGAGTGAAATGCTCCAAATCCACTAGATAGCATCTCCTTGGTGTTTTATTACCTCCTGAGAACCTCACTTTGGTAGGGACCCAACTACAGCCTCCTTTCAGAAAGCAAAGCTTTGTTAGCCTTGCAAAGTCGTTAAACCTGCCATGTGGGAATAAGGGTGTCCTACCTTGTGGCAACACAGAGGGCTTATTATATAGAACCTACATGATTAATATACAAGCGAAATGAGTCCAGATGCAAGCCTAGCACTGTGTTATTAATAGGCTAACATAGATCTTTATCAATGGTGCTCTCTGTTTGCTAGATCAGGCTGGATGCTGTGCTTTTGGTGGGGGTTTTTGGTGGGTTTCTTTTTTAGGCATTCCTTTGTCTTTTGAGGTTGAGATACAGGTCTTCTCTGCAGGCACTGAATAGATTTTGCTCCCAATGTACAGTGTGCTGTCACTCTGGGCTGGTCTGTAAAGTGCTGAGTAAGTGGTGAGCAGCTGTGAGGATGGGCCAGCAGTGGCACCATCAAAGGGCACTCTCTTGCCCAGTGACTGAGCAGAGCAGCCCTCCTACACCAGATACATCACAGCAAGCTGTGTGTTGAGGGCCACTGTCAGCTTAATGAATGTCACAGGGGCCACAGTGCCAATAAAGGTTATGGCTTTTGCTGGAGAAAGAGACCCAAACACCATTTTGGTAACTGTGTGGTGGTGGGAGCAGCAGTGATGTATCTGACTGCTCAGCATCTGCAGCCTCCTGTGGAGAGCTGGTCAATGCATCCAGAGACAATACTGTGGAAAATCACAGAGGTGCACAAGTTGGGACCAGATGATTTGCTGGACTAGTTCTGTTGAGAGGGGACCTACAATGCGGCTGGAATCAAGACCTCCAGCTCTCTGTAGCTCCATGGGAGATACTGGAGAGCTCTTTGCCTCTTCTTCCCTCAGTCAACTTGGCCAGCCTTTCCAAGGACATTGCTGAATTCATTTGCTGATCTCTGAGGCTGTTCTGGTTTCACAGAAGTGTGGGGCACTCGAATACCAACAGTCACGTGGTATGAAAGGCTCTCAGGTCCACACAAAGTGGCCCAAGGTAGGAGATGGTTTTAAAAATGCAGAGGCTGGTAAGTCCAGGCTGACAGCTTTCAGACTAATTGGTTTGATGGCCTAGTCCTCTAATGTGATGTTTTATTATGTCCAACAGATTTCTGTTCCAAATTCCCTGAGGAGCTTTCCAAAATATCTGTTCAATGAATAGCTTTTCCCTGCAGCTAAGTGAGAGGTGCTGGCAATAGAGAGATTTTGGCAAACAAGCCCCACAAAGACATGGAAAGACTCTTAGTCCAACCCTACAGATTATCTCGTCCCTCCTGCACTTATCTGGCTGGTACTGGAAGTGAATCACAGGCAAATGGGTGGGTCTTCTGGTGGCCAGGAGTGCCTGCTCTAGGTGGTCATTTCTTTCCCACCTCTGTTGGAAAGGTGCTTCTTCCTGTTCCCGATGCTTTGAGATCTCTCTCTGCAGAAGGCCCCGGAGACATGTGTTGTCCTGGAGACCAAACACTGGGATTTGGCGGTCTCAGCATGGCCATAGCTGTCCTCTCATGTTTTCAGCCCACATGGTGTTCTATCCCCCAGCCTGCAGGAAGTGGGCTCTTGTAGGGATACCTTCTTCTAAGCTCACTCTCGATTATGAAGATGTCTTGGCTCTCTGATACAGATTCACGTGCCCTGTGCTTTTAATATCATGTATGAGTTGCTCTCTGCCGACTAAGATTAATTGAATATGTAAAACAATAGGTGCTAGGAATTAATACAGGGCTTTGTAATACAAGATGACTTTTATTCTAGTTTGAATACTTCGCACAGCAGCTATAAGTGCATTAGTTTTATTGATCTATATTCATAGAATTATTTAAATGTACCCTCTGGTGCTGAGTGTCAGGGATTTTCCAATGCTTGCCACTATGCATTTTTCATTAGAGGCTAGCGAAGGCAGATCCAAACTTTGACTGCCCAGGCAAGATTAATTTCATCTTGACAGCCCCAGCCAAACACAAGCAGAGTGCTTTGAGAGCTGACCACTAAGCATGGTCTCACACCACGTACCCCGGAGCGGTTTCCTGGACTCCCTCCTTCGGGCTCTCCTGCATCGTCAGCCTTTCACTGCTGCCAGGGTACACTGGCTACCAAACACCCTGGCCCCACCAAGGCTTTTCTTCTGGGTTTTGTTTTAAAGAATGAAAATGGATGTGTTCCTATATATAGCTGAAACTCTTATATTAAACCTCTGTCTGTGCTGTGAATACTAAGCCTGGCCTGATCTTTCAAGGTCAGATGTTTGGCAGGTGCCAACGGTCTGTAGCTGGTAGAACATTTCTTCCATCCAAATGGGACTGGATTGTCTTGCATTTCATCAGGGTTTTTTTTTTTCCACTTTTGTCTAAAAGTGCTCAGTTAATTTTCTTGCCCTTCCCTAGTGGGGAATTAAAAAGCAAAAAAAAAAAAAAAAAGGAGGAAAAAATGCCAGCAACTTAATTTCTGGTGAAAAGCATTCTCAAGGTTTTCTTTAAATGGTGTGTGATGGTAGTCACTAGCCAAAGGAAACTGAACGTTTTAGTTTACAGGGAACTTAGGATGAAAAGAACTAAACTTCCCAGACAAAAATGAAATGTGATGGGGTTTTTAGTTGTTGGCAGTGGGGCAGGTGGCGAGGCAGGAGAGGCAGCTTTCCCACAGGTTTGTTGTGAAGTTGGGTGAGGGATGGGAGCTCCCTTTCCCTGCAGTAGGTTGTTTGTTAAAGTTATGGGGAGTCTCTGGTGTCTGCTACAAGGCTGAGCTCATACTCTGCAGCCTTTGCTCGAGGGAGGACACTAAGAAGATGTCTGTCCTTTAGCTGACAGCCTAGTGAAACTAAAACTCTCTGAGTTTTCTGTGTCTCTGCTAAATTGGGTTAAAATTAGCTGACAGGTTCCAAAGCGATTGGAACACACAAGCCTACGGTGTAATTGCATAAGCCACTTTCCTTGGGAGCCAGGCTAAAAAGCACCAGCGTGTTTTACAGCACTTATCATGAGAATCGTTTTGTGTCTGGTTCAGTGTTCACGGTACTGCCTGAACGTGAACTTTGGGAATGCTGGAGGGGTACACAGCCAGTGGGCCTCTTTGGGAGGTTGTTGTGTGGATGTGTGCGGGCTGCAGCAGAAAAGCCTTTGGGATTTGGGATCCCAGCTCTGCAGAAATGCTCTTGTCAATCCTGCTAGTGAGGCTGTGCCTGCTGCCATCTAAAGCCCCCTCTGAAGCTGGCCTTGGTCCCTCTGCTTTGTCCTCGTGGGTGAAGGAAGAAGCTATGAGGGGATGCAGTTGCCTCTCTGCTGTGTTGCCCCAGGGCAACTGCTTCTGCATGGGAGGGTTACATCTCCAGCTCGCATCCAAAAGGGATCAGGGAGTGGGGTCTCCTCTGGGCCTTGGAAAGTGCTGCCTGGTTCCTTTGCCTTGTCTCAGCTGACAGTGGCAAAAGCTGTCCCAGGAGAATGCTGTGCCTCTGGGATGGAGCAGGGCATGGCAGGGACATCCCAGCTTTGCTGTGCAGGTAGCCCTCAGGTAGGTTTGCTCCCCCCAGGTGTGTCCTGCTCTCCAGAGCAGGGGCAGAGCCATGCAGGGAGATTGTCACTGGTGGCTCCCTCCCACCACTCAGCGGGGACTTGGAGGAGGATCTGTGCCTTTACTTTTTATTTTATTTATTTATTAATAAGTGGAGGATGTAGGATGGAAAATGGCCCTGGCATCACCTTCTCCCCGTGTCTCAGCATCCTCCCCGCAGCAGGGCTGGAGGGTGGGTTTGCACTGGGAGCATCACTTTGCTCTCTTGGTCCGGAGTCCTGCCTTTGCCTTGCGTGGGGCCAGCTGAGTCCCAGCGCCCAGACCCTGCCTGGCGCTCGGAGGAGGCGGCTTTGGCAGCGGGTTCGTGAACTTGGCTATGTTTTATAGCCACTAGAGGGGGGTCAGAGACTGCTGGCTTGGGCTGCCTGCAGCAGGGCTGCCCGGCTGGGGGGCTCGGGCTGAGCCCCGCCTGGGCAGACAGCCCTTTCCTTGCCCTCAGCATGTTTTCAGTATCATTCCCAGCCTCAGTGGGAATTCCTTTGGGAAGGTCAGTGTTGCAAGCCAGGACGTGCTGTCTGCATCTACTTCACTTTTCCCCCATGTGGGCACGTGAGCAGGGAGCGTGGGGCTAGCAGGGAGTTAAGCTGGGGAGTCCTGGCCCACGGTGGGTTTATCAGCTCAGCTCCAGTAGCACTTTGTAACTTGAGAGCTACCTGGTTTTGCCCAAAGACAGCTGTCTTGCTCACACACGAGCCTGAAACCACCTGAGGCAGCTCTGGGCAAGACCCCATCAGGTCTTCTGGCTCTTGGATGGACATCCCTCCATCGAGCCGTGCTCCTCCACGTCCCAGCAGGGAGCATGTCCTGTGGTTCTGCAAAGTGACAGTGGGGGAAAAGACTCTGTGTGACCAGCCCAGGGCACATGGCATCAGCCACTGGTGAAGGGGAGGCATCAGGATTTGCCAAGGAACATCAGGCCATTGGGATTGCTGGAGCAATTTCAGCTGGCCAGGAGCAGGTCTGTTTATTGTCTCTGAAACCAGGCATTCAAGGTGCTGAATTTCCTTTGCTAGCAAAGCCCAGAGAAGTGTTTTGTGCCAAGATAAGGAGACATTTTCAGAACACTCTTAATAGTTCATTGTTTTCCCTCATGGGCCCCTATATATGATTTTTCTAAAGGGGGAAGAGGTGCTGGATTTTCCGTTTCAAGGTGCTGCTCTCTGAATTCCGAGTGACATGAGCCATTACACTTGCAAACCTCTCATGGACACTTTGGCAAGGCTCAGTCAACTTCTGAAGAGAGAGGAAAGGATGAAAAGAGCTTGTGATTGCCCTTAGCAGGGCCTGGCATCGCGAGGGATTTTTCTTCCTAAGAGCAACACACCTCTGCTGCCATTGCATGGTGGATATTCCTCGTGCCTCTGGAGCAGGATTTGAAAGCAGGTAACTCCATGGCATGAAACTAATGCTCTGAGGTCCCCCATACCTGTTGCTAGGAGCACCCAGTCTCTAACATGCCATGGGCACAATCTGTTCTCTGTGTCACTGGGAAGTGATGGGGACTGGTTGCATTAATGGATGGGAGGGATTTGGCCTCTCTACCCCTCAGCCTCCCCACAGCTCCGGGATCGTTTTAAGTGCAAAGCTGTGGATTATAAATTATACAGCATTTATAATCAGGAAAACATCTGCTGGGTGCTCTTTCCAGTGGACAGGGCCAGCCAAAGGCTCCAGGACACGATGCGTAGGGGTTGCACCAATCGCCACCTGTCTGCTCCTATAACCGAGTTGATTTTTTATGATCTTGACATCAGCTTTCAAGATGCATGATCTATGTGTTTATTTAGCTGTCTTTCCTGGCGTCCCTTAGTTTTGAACTCCTGTAAATCCTCCCACAGTTGGATTTCTGCACTTTTCAGAGATTACATTTCCTGACAGTACATTTCTCCTTCCCCCTCACTCCGTTGACAGCTCAGGCGAGGCTCCAGGGACCGAACTGTTCAAACCTGGCTCTGGAAAGCTGGGCTCTGACACAGAGTGGGTCTAACTTTCCAGGACCAAGCAACTGGTACTAGTGTGAGCAGGAGAGGTGGCCCAAACATGTGGCTTTGAGGTTGAAATCCCCCTCCAAGTTCAAAATTGATCCGGGCGCTGTCTCATCCTCCGGAATTTGGTGGCCAGTCCATAAAGTGTTCTCCATGAGGTGACCTACTCAAGTCATGTCTTCAGGCCAGAAAGGTAAGTGGACTTGATGTGGCCAGAATAGCAACTGTTTATTAAAGAGCCCAAATTTTGGCTGGTGGGGAGTGGCATTTTTGCAGTTCTGTTTGTTTGGGTCCCAGTGGCCCGTGCTCACTGAAGGTCTCATCTCAATAGGAGTTAACCCAAGCAAGAGCTTCCTGGGGAAACCAGTTCAAGTGATTCCCAGAAGGATCTCAGTATAAATGAACTTGTTTTTCATAAAATCATGTAATTTTTTGTCCTCTTTTGGCGAAGTACAGCTAGTTCTGAGCTCCCAGATATTTACAGATGGATGGATACTTGCTTACTGCTAGGAAAGAATATGCAGCAGCCTTTGGCTTTTGTAATTCTTCCTACCAACAAAGTAGGGATTGTGGAGCAGAGCTATAGCCAAGAAACCTTTGAAATCTGTGTGGATCCTTCCCACAACCTATAGCCTCTGACTTCAGCAACTGGGAGTACATATTCATGGAAAAGTTTTGTGAGTGGTAAGACAATGTGGGCTGATCTGGCTTTCCAGGTGTGGTTTGCAACCAGCCTCCCTTTCCCAGCAAGTCCTAGCACCCTTTGCTTACTACTTGTCCACTTTTGCACCCTCTGGCCTTTTTCTTATCCCCCTCCCAGGGCCCTTCTGTCTGGCCCTCACCCCTTCTGCTACCTGTCACAGTCCCTCCTTTTCCTGCTGTGATTGCAGGAATGGGGAAAAGAGAAGGTGATGGATGGAGAAGGCAAGCCTTCCAGGATCCAGAGCCATCCTGGCTCTGCCCCGTGTCGTGCCTATGCCACTTGATCCCTGCCTCTCTCCCTAAACTTCCCAGCCGTCAATGGCATGTGATTTAATTTATTTACAGCATTAACACCTCTAGAAGAAGTTTTCTGCTTAACTGCATGCTGAGGCCTTCCCTATCTCTTGGAGAGGATCCCTGGCTCTGGCAGGTACCATGCCTGATATTTTTTTGAAGCCAATGTGAACTTGTCCCTGGTACAAATTCATATTTGAGGCCCTTGTGCTTGGCTCAAGTGGCATTCCCACCCACTACTAACCCTGTTTGTGAGCTCCCCTGCTGCCTGCAGCAGCACTCAGAGGTGTCCAGATAAAATGGATTTAAAACTTCCATGTATCTCAGGACGTAATTTCCCAGCTCTGTTACCAGGGCCCAGATTTACCTGCAGTTTCAGTCACCATGCAGTAGAAATGGTGTTGCCTCCCTCTCAATAGTGCCATTTTAAGCATCCAGGAGGAACAAAGCTCCTGGCAAACGTCCGGTTTTCCATAGGTTTGGGCTAAAACCTTCTAATTTTTATCCACTAAGGTTCTGGCTGGGCAGCTGAACATGTAGATAGGTGACAACACATCTGTTGTATGACAGTCAGATCCTTCAGCTGTGTGTCACCACTTTCTTAGATGGAGGATGCTCTTGCAGCACCCTCATGCTGTGACCTGGCAGCAGCCAGCTTTGTGGGGCCATGATGTCTCACTACCAGCTTCTTTTTCCCGTCCTTCCCAGTGTAGTCCTCACTTCCAGGTCCTCTCAGCCATCTTGTCCAGTTCAGCAGACAGGCGAGAAGAATTGATGACTTACTGTGGGATGATTTACCACTCTGTGTAACGAGATGGTAAAGGTTCTCTTTCACACTAGGCTGGAGGCTTGCCTTTATGGACATCTCAAAGTCTTGGCCTTGAATGGAAACCCGTCTCCCTCTAGCAGAAGATTGGATACACCTCATCATCACTTCTGCATATTTTTGCCTGCCAGGCAATTGCAGGAAAATAGGTTAGGAAAGATTGATCTGTAGGTCTTAATTTTATGGGCTCGTGTGGAATCCACCCCCCATCAATTTACCTATGAGGGTTAGAAAAGCCGATGCCCTTATCATTCCCCTCATCCTGGCTGGGAATAACCTGCCAAACGAGCTATCCCTTTATAAGGGTGTTATCATGTAGAAGAGCACAGTGGATTTGCACTTCTGATGGCTCTGTGGTTGTTTATATGGCATTAGTGCCCAGCTGAAGCCCGGGTCTTGTTGTTTTGTTCCCCTGCAAAATTGCTCCAGGTGGAACAGTGAATGGAAATATCCTGGGAGCAAACAGGTTTCATGGTGAGGCAGCTGCAGGCTGAGAGCAGGGGGGTTCTTGCCTCTGGGCAGCAGCTGATCCCTCCATACCAGGCTGCTCATTCACAGCAGCATACAGCTGGATTTGCCTTTGCCCTCATAGGGCTGCTTGGACTACACAAAGGCTGTTATGATCTGCACACACTGCATGTGTGTGCTCCTTTAAAAAGTGAGTTAGATGGAGCTCGATCCCACGGTGAATTCCCATTGTCACCCCCCACCCCGTTTGTGGAGCAGTTCAGTGACCACCGTGCTCGGTGCAGGGCTGGTGAGCCTTATTTAGCCCGGCTCTCATCATCAGCCTGTGCCTTCCCATCATAGAATCATTTAGGTTGGAAAAGACCTTGCTTGGAAACCATCCCTGCTGCCAAGAGCTGGTGACATGGCTTGCTAGTGGTGTCACAGCCAGGGTTTGCCCTTAAGGTCTCATCTTTGTAGCCGGTACCCTTATTAGAAATACAATCCCTCTCTTCACCCATTTTTTTTTTTTTTAAAGTATCACTGAAAACTAAGGCAGAGAAATGGAGCCCTTTGCCCAAGGTCATTAACCAGCTGCAGAGTCTGGAGTAAGAGCACCCTGATTTCCTGGCTTTGTGTCATAAGTGAACGGCTCCTTGCTCTGATGACAGCAAGGGCTTTACAGTAAGGGAGGGAAAAAAAAAAAAAGCCATATTTCAACATGCTTCTTGCTCTGTCCCTGAGTGCATCCCCCAGGGTGAGAGTGAAGTCAAGAGGCTGCTGTGAAAGGGTTATAGCCGACCTCTGATCACTACCGATTAATGACAGCCCCAGGGAGCGAAAGCCCTTGAGCTGCCAGGAAGGAGGTGAGCACTGAAAAGTGACGAAGTTTTAAATGCAGCAGCCGGAGTCCGACTTAGAGCAACAGCAGAGGAAACAGCTGTGCTTGGACACAGGGCAGGAATGGAGGGGATTTCTCCATCCCATCCCCGGCAGTTTGGATCCAACCCTTCAATCTTCAAAATCCTCACTGGCCAGGCTTGTTGCTCTGAATCGGCCGATGATGGTTTGGAGGTTTTTAATTTGTTTGTTCAAATTAAGTAAAAAAAAAAAAAAAAAAAGCTGTGAGGGTGGGTTAGTATTTAGTATTAACTCCAAGCAGGTGATAGTAACAGTGAGTGAAGGCAAGGAGCACTGTTGTCAAACAAGGGAAACTGAGGCAGAGCATCAGGACGGGGTGAGCTGGGCCAGGACCAGGAGGAGCACCCACTTCTCCCTGCGCTGCCAAGCATCCAGCTTTGTGCTGGACTCAGCAGAAATCTTCCCTTGATGTAATTAAAGGATGAGCAGAGACGGCTGAGAGGAGGCGGCTGTTTACGAGCACGGAGGAGGGCATGCCGGGAAGATGCTCCATTCCCCGGCTCGAACTGCTGCGCGGGAGCACGACCCTGGGCGAGGATGTGCGTGGCTCAGAGGCTCTCCAGCTCCACCACGGAGGGCTGAGAGCAAACCGGCTGTTAATGCAGGCAGTGACCAGCTGGACGCAACACTCCTGCGCTCCAAGTGGGCTGTGGGATGGGTGAGGAAACCCACACTCCTTCTCTAACAGGTCCAAGCCCGCTTGTTAGACCCCATCAATAGTTTGCTGTCAAATGCAATTCTCTGTTAAACAGACACTGGTTTCTTTTCCTTCTCTGCCAGAGCAGAATTTTTCTCAGAACATGTCAATATTCAGCCAAATTTCTTGCTTTTGGTGCTTCCCCCCCCTCCCCTTGCTTAAATAACAATGGTGAAAACAACACAGTTGTCAGCTATTGAAGTTTGAATCTGAAGGCTCAAGCCGGCAAGGTCTCCAAGTGTATTTTTGATTTTATGTCAAAAGAAAAAAATAAATAGGGGAACTGAAGAAGGTTTTAAAGAACTGATTGTCACGGTGGAAAAAACATGTGTTAAAGAATGTCAGGAAAATTTCTGGAGGCCTGATATCTGTAAGTCTCTTTGCTGGTCTGTAGTTGTGAGTTTGAAGGTGGCTCAAAGAGAGCAGAGCTTGTGATTCTGGAGGTGTTTCTGTGCAGGGTCAGGAGCTGGACTTCGCTGATCCATGAGGGTCTCTTCCAACCAAGAATATCCTATGATTCTATGAGCTTGGGGACAGGTATGGTGGCAGCCCAACCCTGCTGACATCCAGAGGTTAGTGTGTCCCACTCCCTGTGCGGGTTTATACCTGTGTTATGGGGTCTGCTATGTCTTCCCCACTGGTTCATCTCAATTGGCAATGCTTGCATTCAACATTAAACACAACAGCTCCTTATTATAGTGTAAAAGGAGCTGTCTGGAGAAATGCTGCCTGCTTAGGAAAGCTTTGAGTAGAGTCTGTGCTCTGTCCCACAGAGCTTGGAGCAGACAGCCCGGCTGGGGAGGAGATGGGAAGGTGCTGTCCCACCCTGAGGAAGCACACTGGTGATCTTTGTCCTTCCCTGGCCCATGGGGTGTCCACCTGGCCCTGTGCCAACATCCATGGTGTCTCTGACAGCATCATGTTTTCAGGAGTTGACACTCTGGCTCACTGATCTTGGAGCTACATGTGGATGCAGCCAAGACCCTCACAAAAGGCATGAAGGCCACACTGGGACCCATAGGCTGGAGGGTGCCCTATGCTATAAGGATGCATGGAGGTGAGGGACACCTGGTGGGGATGAACTGGAGAGGCCCCAGGTCCCACATGTGTTGGCTTGGCAGAGCTTTTGGGTGTTGCCAGAGTTAATGCAGGGAGCGTGTGCGCCTCTCGTGTGTGTTTATGCATGCAAAGAAGTGCCTGCTGGGGAAGGAGTGGAAGGCTTGTGATTTATCATTGCTCTGTAATGGGTGCCTTGCTTCTAGTGAAAGAGGTCAACATCCCTGAGAGATACCAAAGCCCCTCCTTATTAACGTCCTGTTACAGCTAATGGCTTGGGGTAGGGCAAGCAGGTCTTACAAGGAAGGCATTAAAGAGCAGTGCTATTTGGAAGGGAAGCCAAAGAATTTACAGCAATATTTACACAGAGGCTCTCCCCGGAGATAAGGAGGTACACAGTCGGCTCAGCTGATAAGCACAGCTGTGGGACCCGGCGGAACAGGCACTGTTGTTTGTGCATCCTGAAGTTCAACGGGATCAAAAGCCGGAGCTGCCTGGTACGGGAGAGGGGGATGTGATCAGGACCACACGTACCAGCCGGGACCCAGTCTCTGGGAGGCACAGATGCTGTGTGTGTTCGGTGTCTTGCAGCAAGAATTGGGGCCAGCAGTACTCCCTCAAGCTCCTAGACCTGAGCCCCAAACTCGGGTTTGAAGGTATGGATTAACACAAGTCAATGGATGCAATTGCCTGTCCTGGTGAAGATGTGGAGATCTGGCCCAGATTAATGCTCCTGGTGGTCACCATCTGTCCTGTCCACCATATGCTTTGTGAGCTTCAGGTTGGTAGTTGTTTCTCCAGCAGGTCCTGCTAGCACATTCCAGCCTCATCTCCAAGAGCCCTGCCTGGCTGTGTCCTGGGGAGCCCAAGGGACACATCTCACAGACAAAAGGAAAAAGGCAAACCTCCTCATTTCATTGGAGGTGAAATATAATTCCTAGACAAGCATGTGTCCCAGGATACAGGTCACCCAGGCTGGGGAGCAAGCGAGGAACTTTGGCTCTTTCCTGTCCAGCTGATGGTGCAGTCAGGTCTTCCTTCCCTAGTTCTTCAGCTCCACTTTTCCACACCTTTTCCATTTGCTCCGACAGACTTGTGGCACATCTGCAGTTGGTTGTCCCTCTCCTGTGCTGGCTGAAGGTCCCTCAGACCATTCTCTGCCTCCTCCATCAGCTTGCTGCTAGAACAGGCCAAAATCTCACATCCTCATCCAGCGAAATCTCCTGATTCAAACCTGGTTGAATGCAAAAGGAATTTTGCCTGTTTTTTTTCTCATTGACAGCACCAGGCTTTGGATCTATTTGTGTCTGCGATGGAGAAACCAAATAACCCCCATGCAGCAAACTGTAACAAGACAGCCCAACTTCCTCCGTGCCCCCTTCTTGCACCAACTATGAACCTCCCTGTGCCTCCTGTCTCGCTCCCGGCTTCTTTATGTGCTCAAATCACCCACAGCCACCACCTCATCCTGTGCTAGACCACATCTCTACTTCCCCGACCTCCCCAGCCCCTAATAGCACTCGGCCACTGATCTCCGAGCACTCCATCCATCATTTGACTAGCACATTATTTATTTACCATGGGGGAGAGAAGGGAGTTGGGTTGTCTGGAGAATGTATTAAATTTTCATTTGTTCTCATTGATTCCTGAAAGGAAATTGCTGAGTTATGCCATCAGGGTGGACTAGTTACGATATGGAGAGTCTCTACCAGAGGAGGGTACTGGATGTGAAACAGGGGTGGAGTTGAGGTTATTTTGAATATTAGATTAAAGTTACAGTGACCACTTAGCTGAACAACCTGACGAAACGTATTGGCACATTTTTTTTCTGCTTCCCTTAGTCTCTGCTGTAGCTGCTTGCCCAAACTCTTGCTGGTTTTTCTTACCATATGGGACACACGTGGTACTTCTTCCTCCTGGCTGCTGGGTGAGTAGCTCTCCCTCGCAGGTTTCCCCACCGACTCCGAAGCACCGCGCGTGTGCGTAGGAGAGGCTGCTGGCGAGGGCCCATTCCCTGTCTGCGGGAACTCCTCGGCCTCTTCCAGCTCCCATTTGGTTTGGAGACAGTTGCCTTACGTATTTCTTCTCCAGGAATGTCTGGGCTCTCTCCCCCTGAATTTCCACTCTGGTAGTTAGCACGTTATTTATGGCAATTTTTTTCCTATTTTTTTTACTATGTACTAATATTGTAGGTTGCACAAGAATACTGGCTTTTCCATAGGGCTCCTTGTCATCCAAAAGCTGCTCTTTTTTCTTCCCCAGCTAGAATTGGCATCCTAGCCAACACTGATGACTATGGTTCAGGTTTTCCATGCTTTGGATGATTGTTGTTCAGGTTTTCCATGCTTTGAAGCCCACCAAGGGCTGACTTGGAGTCTCAGCTGAGGACTGGCTCACGTTACTTCATCTTAGACCAATTTCCTAAGCAAGTTAAACTAGAAATGTTATTCAATCCTCAATCAAGACACCAGGGTTGCCCTAACCTGTTTTCAGAGCCTGTCTTTGGTAGCAACTGTGCAATCTTCTCACTCGAACAAGATGGTGAAGCAGTTGTCCTTGAGAAAATGTCTTATGGCTGGGACTTTTCAGGACAGATACTGTTTTCTGGGTTAAAATGGCCACCTGTGTCTTGTGCTGCCTGAGGACTGTGTGCTGGGGAAGGTCCTCACATCTCTGAGGAGGCCACCTCCATCTCTGGCCCTTCTGACCCCTCTTGCTGCCTCCAGTCACAGTAAACCCTGAATTCAGAGAGCCACAACATAGAAGTGGAATGTTTTTACTGGGGTTTTATTTTTGCAGTCCGGAGGATAATCAGGGGTCCTCGGGTTTCTGTGGGAGTTGAAAGAAAGGACAGAGCAAACTGGCACTGTTCCCAGTCCGAAATGTTTTTACTAATTGCATGCAACCTTCCTTACAGGAGAGAGAGAGAGAGAGAGAGAGGCTGCAAATACCACCGGCAGTTTAATTACCACTGCTGGTTCTCATTGATTTTTATTTATACCGCTCCTGGTGCTGTGTGTGCAGCGTTTGTGTGTGTGTGTGCACGCGCAAGGTAGGAGCGGGATGCGTAGGGAATCATGGATCGCTGGAGGGAGGGAGCCAAGGAGCGTGTGTGTGTGTGTGTGTGTGTGTTTATTTGGGGCTGTGGAGTCTCTCCAAAGATCCCCTGGTGTACTGGACAGCTGCACCCCAACACCCATCGGTGGGTTGGGTTGGAAAGCGACCGCGTGAGGGTGAACACCGGTGCAGGGGACACGCGCCGGGATGAGACCGGTTGGATTCCCAGGCCTGTTTCCCAGAAATGCTTGGCTTTAGCCACCGCTCTGGCTTAACTCTGAGCCCCGCGGCGGATTGCTTCCCCCTTGCTAACCTTCCCCTCCCCAAACGCAATGCGTTTCCTCCCCATCCCGAAGGGGGGGAGAGAGTGGCACGGGAGGAATCCAACATGAGCAGGCTGATGGCTGCCGTCCCAATGCAGGCTCAGCAAATGGGGCTCGTGATGGATGAATGTGCAGGGCAAGAAGTAATAAAATGGGCCCCAGTCATGTAATCTTCCATTAAAATGAAATGCATACCAGAAATGAGGCATTTCTGCAGCTTGTACCATCTCCCACGGAAGATCATGAATAAAAGAGGCAAGTGTACTGTTGACAGATGCCGGCATGCATAAAGGACAGTTCCTATAAAGGCAAAGCCCTGGCTAACAGATGGACTAAAGATGTGAGATGCAGGAAGATTTACCAGTCTAAATAATTCAAGGGAATGTCGTATGGGGAGGCAGTGCTGGAGAGGGGAGCCGGCAGAAGGTACAGATGGAAAGGCAGGCCAGGCCTTTCCCACAAACCCATTAAGAACGTCGCTTGTCTGAGTGACAGTATGTCGCACAAGGCACCAGCAGAGATGGGTGGATTTGCCTCCAGCACTCCTTCTGCAAGGTCAGGAGAAGAGGTAATCTCAAAGGTTGCAACTTTTTGAGGGCATGCTATGCCTCCTGCAAGGCTGCTTTCTCCAGTCTTCCTCTGCTCCCACCCCTTTCGTGCCAGCCCTTCGACTGCTGCTGGGCAAAGCAGGAGCACAGAAGTGTTTCTGCAGCCACGAGCAGAGGCTAGAGGTGGCAAAGGCATTTGGCACTCCCACTGCTTTTCTGTGCTTTGCTCAGGTTCCTGGAGATCCTTTGGACTTTGAAGGTGCCTGGCAGCTAGTGCTGGGGTGGCCTGTGCCCACTGCAGGGCGCTTCTATCCCTGTCTGTGGGAAAGTTAGCAGCGCCATGTGCAGGGAGAGTGTTAAAGATGGGTGCATTAGTGCTGGCAAAGGGCTGCCTGGGTGCTGTGTGGGAGAGAAAGGGCTGCAGCAATAGGAGCAGCTGGGGTGGTGAGCAGAAGGTTGTATTTGGGAGGGTAGCAGCAGCCCAGAGAGCTGACTGGGAGCTACAGCGTGGAATACAGCTCCTTCAGACCTCGGTGCCTGAACGTGATCCCTCTTGGAATGGGTGGCCTCACTGATGCCCTCTTTGTGTTTGTAGAGACAGGCTGCTGGTGTGCACAGGACAGCTTGGTGCTGCAGGAACATAGCACATCCAGCTCCTACATCTGGGAAGTGGGAGCCTCTGGCTGCCTGCACAGTGTGGGTCCCCCCCTCGTGACCCTACCTACCTGTGAGTACAGAACATTGAGGGGTTGTTGTTTCACACTGTGAATGGGGCTGCCTTGCCTGTCCCATCCTGGGGGCTTGGGTCCTCCACACAGGCATCAGTCCATGGGCTCTAACAGTGGTGGGGCATTCGCTGGCCTTACAGAGCTTGGTGAAGGGACCTGGCCATTGTGCGATGTTACCGTGCCCTGACACCTGGGTGATGGGAGCTGGAAAAACTGTGTGAATCTCCCTGGCTGTTGATATGAAGTCTGACAAGGGTTGGCTGAGGTGTTGCAGCATGTTAGGAGGGTCTTGGCAACGTGGGACGCAGGGATGAGCCCGTGTAGAAGTGGCACAGAGAATGGGGCATCGTGGCGGCTGAGAGGAGGGCAGCTCACCACTCCTGGGGATGCCCAGGCCCCCTCTCCCCCTGCTCCCTGGGAGCCTGGGGTTGCCTTGGTGCATGCAAGACATTTTTGGAGAAGTGGGAAGATAAAGGGCAAGATGCAGAGGGTTAGATAGAAGTCAGTGGCAGCTGCTTGGCAGAGATTGTGCGCGCTCTCCGCTCGGAGAGGACGCCTTCCCTGGGCTCGTCAGCCGTCTGCAGCACGGCGATTAATCATTGGTGTCAGAATCCCTAATCCTATTCAATGGAAAACAAACAGCGCGGCATCCAGCCCTGTGCTGAGCCCAAGCAATTAGCATGTTTACATGGACTGGGGAAGCTCAACAAAGAGTGGCCAACGGGGGCCACGGGAAATGAACCCTTGTCAGCCCCTGATGTTCGTAGTGCCTGGGATCCCCAGGCTCTGACTCAGGCCTAAGCTTGGAAATGTGGCTTGAAGCAGTTGAATGCAGCTATTTGCTACCAAAAAATTATTTTTCTTGATTAGGGCTCAGGTGTGTGAGAGCGTGGGCAGCTGCTGAAGTGGGAGGCTGTGTCTGGTATGGATGCTCAGCTGGGGAAACGGGGTCTAGAGGAGATAAGGGGTTTACTTCTGCTTTGGCTTTGAATCAGCAGCAGAAATAGCAGCCAAAACCTTTGCAATTCCAGCAAACTCAGCCCTTATGCCAACCCCTTGTCCCTGTTCCTCCTGCACCTCTCAGCCCATGCTGCTGTAGCTGCATCTCTCTGGTTGAAATTGTTTTGATGTCTTTGGGTGAGGGCTGTGCTCTGTGGGGCTCAGGCCACCTAAGGACAGGGCTGGAGATGTGCAGGACCAGCATCTCCGGTGTGCTGGGAGACTCAGATCCATCATGCAGGCTCCAAGGAGGTTTGAGAGGTGGGTTGCAAGGAAAGATGCAGGACTTAACAGACACATGGGTGTCCCCTCTGTGTATCCTCAGGGGCTTGCAGCAGCTACCTCAGATGAAAGTGACTCCCCAAACCAAGAGCAACTCAGTTCTTCCTCAAAGGTGATGGAGATGGTGCATCCAGCTTGAGCTGCCCTGCCTGAGCATCTCTGACCTGTGCTGGGACCTCTGCCCTGGCTGCCTTCCTTCTTCTCAGCTTCAAGCCACCCTCATCCTTTAGCAATCCCATTTTCTGCATTACACTGTGTGCAGTTTCTCTGGACAACCTCCACCTGTGCTGTCCCCCATCCCAGGATCACTCCCAGGGCCAAGCAAACTGCATTTGGGGTGAAGTCTGAGACCCGCTGGGATGCATGACAGGGCATTCCCTGTGTGGTTTATCCAGCAGAGAGGCTGAGACCTGCTCTTCCCTGCTCAGCTCCCTGGGGAAGACCATGCTAGGGGTGTTGGGGAGAGCCAGGGGTCCTGTAGCACCACTGACCCCAAGGCTCTGCAACAGGACACATTAGTCCCATGTTGGATTTGGCAATTTCTGGGATAAGCCACAGTGCAGAGAAAAGTGCAGGGAAGGATTTCTGAACTAGGTTCTGCAAACACAATTTTAAACAGCAAGCAGCAAAGCAGGGGGAGCAAGACATAATCTCTGTTCCTGTAAGACCTGCCAGAAGTCAGGTGATGGTTTGGGTATGTTGGCAAGGGGAAAAACAGTTTATTTTTAAGCTAGAAGTGACCTGTGGAGCTTCTGGGCTTGGGAGTGTGGGAGTGAGAGAGTCCTCATAAGCACTTGATCCCTCTTGAAGTGAAGGGGCTTTCCTGGGTACACAGCTTTCCTGCTTCCCTCCCAGAAGTATATCTGATTTTTGGGGGTGGAAAAAAAAAAGAGGATTGATTCAAATAAAAAGGTATTTGTATGAGAAAAATTATTTCCTTCCATGAGTAAACACATAGTTTGAGGCAAATTTATGGCTTTGGCCTGGTCATTAATATCTGGTTGTCAAAAAGTATTGGTTTGAACAAAAATATGTTGTAATAAAAATGCATTGTTTTGAAGAAATTTATTGTCCCCATGAAAACCTATTCAATTCAGAAAGATATGTTGATTTCAATGAAAATCTATTTGTTTTAAGAGACAGAGAGAGAGAAGTTGCACTCAGCTGAGAAACAGGGGCTTCTCTCATACAAATCTCCCTGCAGTCTCTTGGCCATTAGGATGAGGAAAGCTAGAAAATCAACAGCTGGACAGCAAAGGAAGCCTGCAGGTCCTACTTGCCCTGGGTCTTACCTGTGTTCAGTGATCATCCTCCCAGCTGTAGAGAAGTGCTCCTGCTCCCCCAGGGTAAGGAGGGGAACGTGGTTGCCTCCATTCCCTACGGATTGGATGGCTTCTCCCACAGACAGCTCTCCTCACCCTGCAAAGCTTATGCTTGGATGACCTTTAAAGGTCCCTTCCAACCCAAACTATTCTATGATTCACTAAGTACAGATCCCAAGCAGTGGGTGCTCCTGTGAGCCCACTTCCAGCTGCTGTGTAAAGGTGCATGTCTTGCAGGTGACCTGAGGACCATGTGAGACCCTCATTTTCTGCTTCATCTCTCAAGCCAGGCCCCACCTGAGCTGCAACTATGTGTGTTGGTGAGTACCTGAAGGTGAGATAGCTGTGTCCATGCTGCTGCTCAGAATTGTTTCCCCTTTTGTGTGGTGGCATGAGGAAAGGACCCCTTTTAGCTAAGGGCAACTGTGTGGCTTTGTGGTTCTCCCAGTCCTGCTCTGGTCCTAGATGGGACTGAGGTTTGCTACCCTGCCTAAGCCTCTTTCCCTGCCAGCAGGGACTGGATGAAATTCACTCTGAGCTTGAAAGCCATAATGCTGCCTTTAGCCAGGATTATGAGAGGGGCCACCACGGTATCACCTGAAATCCACCTCCCGGTACCTCCCGTCTAAAACAATCAGCACATGTTTGCAGTGGGCTTTTTCTTTCATTATGCTCCAACTCTGCTATTTAATCAGCCTCTTCCTTCCTCTGTTTGTACAAGGTATCTCTAGGCCATATTAAAGGGGGGGAAGGGAAGGTGCGAGACAAAAAAAAATAAAAAATAAAATAAAATTGCCTACCCAAGAAATGTCACTGCTGCGGTGTTATCCCCTCCCTGCCAACACACGCACGGGTTCTGGTGTCAATGGAAAGGTTGCCTCTGATTAATATTAATAAAGAATTAGAGCTGTGTTTGTCATGATCAGCTCGTTTGGTATTGCTCTGTGTGGCAGGTGAAAGCAGAGGCAGGAAGGGAAGAGGTCTGCATGGCATTCATTAATCATTTCATCAGGAAGGAGTTCAAAGCAGAGGCCTGCCTCAGCAAGGGCTGCAGGCAGGGATGAGGCTGTGTTTATTCAGATGTTCCTCCTTATTTCTCTGACCTCCTGCCCGGTCAGCTGGTGTGGGCCTCCAAAGCTGAGATGCTCTTCTAGGATCCAGGGAATCCTACCCCCAAGCATGGGCTGCCTTGGTCTTGTCTAGGTCAAGGTGATGTCGTGTGAAAGTGTGACAGAGGTCCAAAATTGGTATCTATGTATCAGGTAAAAAATAATTCCTTGAGGAGCATCCTTGGTTCTTTTGACTCTTTCGAGTTAAGAAGAAACAGGGATGAGAACATCCTTTGAGAAGCTGTGTTTCTTTTTTCTCTCAGGTGGCAGACTTTGTTCTGCGTGTTGGGCAGGGACTTCTGCTTGATCTGTAGGTGAGCAGTGGCAAGGAGCTGGGAGATACTTGTGAGACATGGTGATGTTTGGGAACTCTTGGAGTAAGCCCTAGAAAGGCATGTTCCATCTCTAAGGCAAGGCAGTAGGGATACATTTGAACTTAAGAGGTATCCAATCTCATAGGGCTCCTAGTCCTCTGTGAGACACTTCCAAAAGACAGTTCCTCCATAAGATAGGTACCTGAGTTGGAGGACCCCAGCCCTGCCTTTGGCACACAGTGTGCTTGGGAACATGAGGGTGAATGTTGCAGGAGCTCAAGTTCTATATTTTATGCGGATTAGAATACTAAGAGTGAGTGGCTCTGACTGAGAGTGGCACCTTGCTTTGGGATCACAGTACCCAAGTCAGCCAGTCTTGGCTGATGCTTGCATGCAGGGCCTAATATGGGCAATTTACTGGACTTTTAGTGGTACTTTGTTTCTTAAATATGCGGAGATTTCCCTAAATCTTGGCTTAAACAGGTCTGTGCGTGGCCAGAACTGGTCTCTGCTTTCTTCTGTTCTGTATTTTCTGGATCCAAGACCAGAAGGCAGTCCGATGCACTGCACACATGTATATGGCAAAAGCTCTTTGTATTAGGAACTTCCTCTTGCTCCCTTTACCTACTTTTTTTTTTTTGGTGGATGCTATTTATTATTCAAATGTGGGGAGAGTCGAGCCAAGTGGTGCATTGCTCTCATTAATTGTTCTCTGGGATTAAGGAATCGGTTAAAACCATATCTCCCTTAATCCTGTTTTATTAATTTTATATTCTTGGCAAAAGGAGAAGCAAAACAACAACCCCCCAGCCCTCTTTACAAAGGGATCATGCAGCTTTCTGCTGGGTCCCTGAGAACAGGAGGTCTCTGGTGCTCCATGGATGCTCGTCTTTTTAATTTGATAAAATAAATTAGCACAGGATTAGAGCCTTCCTGACAGCACAGCTCAGCTGCAGTTACCACCTTGAGGAAGGCATTAAGCATCGTTTTGGTTGCACGGAGGTGGAATGGGAGCGCGCCGGCCCGCTTGCTCCTCTGGGAGAGAGAACTTTCCTCTCAGTAGCAGCAAAACTGATGCCTCTCCTCACCACCTGGCTGCTGCCAGAGGGGCCACCTTTCTCCAGTGACAAGTCTTGTGTCAGGTGATGTGGTCGCTGCCTGCTCAGGTGAATGCACAAACCCATCAGCTTGTTTCATACAGCAGCCAGGGTGATAACTGTAATTAACCCCTTTTGGGGTATTATGGAGATGTAAATGAAATGGTTTCCTCTAAGGCAGCAGAGATTTGATTCCTGAGAGTGAAGGCTTGGTCTCAAAAATGGAAGTGGGACTTTTGCAGGTTTCGTCTCCTTTTCGTGGCAGAGAAGCTCCAGCTGGTGCTGTCATCAGATTCTGCTGGCACGAGAAATGTGTGCAGGCCAGGCTGTGGGGGAGCAACCTGTGGCTGCAAGGCAGAGGTAGCAACCTCCAGACTGCTTGTTTATGTGGCTACCATATAGGAGAGAAATGACTGTGATGGTGTGTGGCTATATGACCTCTTCCTTGGACAGAGGGGAACCTGCATTTGGCTCCCAGGAGCAAGATGGAACCAGCAGCACTGAGGTTTGCAAGACACAAGGAGCTGGACCATGAGTGTGGGGCTCAGTTTCTTGAGTCTTTTTTTGAGCACCATGATGCAGAGGCATTTGGTCCCTCAGCTAGATGGAATATCTTGGATGTCTTGTCTTGTTCTTACCTTGAAGCTGAGGGCAGCTGTCTCCACCACTGAGTTGGACACTGGGGATACATTTCTGCTTACCTTTAATCTTTCAGTAAGTAAGGCTTTTGTAAGGCCTTTAAAAGAAGTTGTGCCTGAAATATTGCCAAGTGTTTTCTCCCTGGAAAAGGAGTCTTGTTTGCCAGTAATGGCAGTGGCTTTAGCAATGAGTCTGTAGTGATGCCAGCTGGGCCAGGCTGAGATGGAGGGAGGTTGGTCCTGTGGCATGGCAGCAAATCCACTCTCAGCTCCACTGCAAAGGGCTGCATGGATTAGCAGGTGTTAGCAGGGAAATGTTCTAATGCTGTGTTGGCCTCAGGGTCACTTCTGAAAGCTGCTTCTGCTTTTGAGAGTGTCTTTGACTCACTCTCTTCTGGCCTTGCCTGACCTCACCTGAACACCTTTGCTGCAGCATTGAGGGTCACGCTGAGTCTCTGGGGTTATTTTCAAGGCTCTTCTTATGGAAATTCCCACAATTTCAGTCATTCGAGCAGTGCAGAGATTTTTGCAAAAGATCTTCCATTCAGCACTTATTTGTACAAGAAAGCTGCACAGACCCTCCAATAATACAACCACCAGAAAGTGTCTTCAGGGCTGGATTTGTCAAACACCCCAAATCAAGGCATTTTTATTTCCTGTAATTTCTTTACCAACCAGGCATTTCTTTTCTTCCACAACCTGCATGTTGTGGGGTTTTTTTTGTTTGTGAAAAGTCACTAGATAGCAGAGAAGGTCACTCTTATAAAAAACACATAGTTCCTTTGGAGAAAAATTATAAAGCCAATGGCTTCATTTGTTTTATCCTGTCTGGGAACAACTTCCTAACTTGCTGTGTAGGAAGAGCCAGTGCTTGCTCTTCTGTTAGCAGGAGCCAGCAGGGAGCAAGAGGATGCCCCGTTCCCAGGTGCTGGGTATTCCCTGTGGACAGGCTGATGTCCTGCATGTGTTATTGTAGAAAAGGTTCAGGCAGGATTTCACTGCTTGGTAACGCTGTGCCCTGTGGAATCTCACTTGGATCCTGCAAGTTGCCAGGCTGGTGCCAAGCAAATTGTGTCTTATCTCAGCCCCCACACTGGACAGATGGTGGGGTGGGATACATGGAGCTGTTGGGGGTGAGCAGTGCTCTGGTCCTAGAGATAGGCAGAGGAATCCTCCTAATGATGCCAATGGAAAGCTGAAGTAGGCTCCATCCTGCTCCTGAATTACCATGTTGGCTGGGGTGCAGCTCACAAAACCAAGCCTTTTCAGTGATGTTTGGACAGAAAAGCTCATCTGTGCAGATGCCTGGGTAACCTTGTCCTGGTTGGATTTCCCTGTTGTTGAGGGTGTGCTGTGGCATGGCCTGAGCATCCTCACCTTTCTGTGGAGACATGAGCCAAAGTAGAGCATAGGCTGTGAGCACTGTTGGAATTAGCCTTAGTGGTCACTGGCTTTAAAACAGCTGAGAAAAAGTAAAAAATACATTGATAAAAATGTCAAACAACCGCCTTCAGGTGCCCTGGTAGTGTTTTGATCTTGTTCCCAAACTTTTGGGCGAGAGAAGAGCTACTTTAAGTCAATTTGAATTGCAAAGCATCACTGATGTGCCAGTGAAGGAGACCTCGCACAGCCATGCACAAGGAAGCCAAAAAAACAAAGGCGTGTATTCTCAGATTTGAGGTAGGAATTATATACACTTAGAGTCATGAACTCTGGGTAATAATTGAAAGGTCAGATTGATGAGAGCAGCCTCCGAGATACGATTTCTATGACAGCTTGATGGATGCCCCACTATCAAGGTGTGCTTTTAATCATAATCTCATTACTCCACTTCTTATGGCTCGACTCACCTAAACTCATGGGAGGAACCTGGGGCCACCTCTAAAATGTGAATCGGCTTTTATTTGGAGGTAGAAGAGTTGAGTGGTTGGGAGGACAAAAAGGAAAGAAATGAGCCAAAGGAGAAAAAAAGATCTTCTGGCTGAGGATGAGTCAAGAGGATGGGTGCGACAGAAACGCCCTCGTTGCTCCAGAACAAGGCTCTGGATAACTTTCTGCTGGCTGGGACCAGTGCAGGTGCTCTGAAGCAAAGAAGAGAGTCTTGAACCTCTCTCAGCATCAGCACGTGTCATGCCCATGAATCTCTGCGTTTCTGTCCCTGAGAGTTTGGGCCTGTGGCCTGTGAAGAGATGGCTGTTTCAGCTCTCCCAGGCATGAGAGGGGCTTTGTTTTGGGGAGAGATCCAGTGCTTGGCTGTTCATGTGCTCTGATCTGTTCATCCAAAACCCATGCTGAAGCTTTCCTGGTGGCCAGCTATAAAACACTGAAGTGCTGATGGAGAGTACCAGCTTCCAGAAAAAGGTCCCTGCACCTTCAAGATGGGAAAACCCTTTTTTCTGAGGCCGTGGTGCAGAGGAGCTGAGAAGATAAACCTGAACTTTATCCCAACCAGGCCCCATAGAAGGCACTGAGGGGACAGCACCTCTGCTCTTTGCAACAAATACCAAGAAGTGATGGAGATCCACCACGTCTACTGAAGAGAGCCTACAAGAAAGATGGAGAGGGATTTTTGACAAGGTCATTTAGTGACATGACAAGGGGGAATGGTTTCCAACTGAAAGAGAGTGGGTTTAGATTGGATACTAGGAAAAAGGTCTTCTCTGTGAGGTGGGTGTCACACAGGTACAGGTTGCCCAGAGAAGCTGAGGATACCCCATCCCTAGGAGTGTTCAAGAACAGGTTGGATGGGGCCCTCACTCTAGTGGAAGGTGTCCCTGCGTGTAGCAAAGGGAACAAGATGATTTTTAAGATCCTTTTCAACACAAACCATTCTAGGATTCTATTATTCTATGTCATCAGGACCATGGTAACCATGGGGGGCTGGCTGGTGGCAGCTCCCCAAGAGCATCCTCACGGGCTCTTCTGTGAGAGCTCAGCGCCAAAGCTGGAGGGTGCCGGGGTGGCACCTTGTGTCCCCGATGAGCCCATCCTGCAATTCATCCTCGCCTCCCTGGAACCTCCTGGAAGAGTTAGTATGGAAATTTCAACCTATTTTTAAGGGTTATTTTCACTCAAGTGAAATCTATCAAAGGAGGAGGGTTATTTTTACAGCACGCAGCAAGCGCCGGTTGCCATGGCAGCGGGCGGGCGAAATGCAATAAAGCATCCCTCTGTTATCGTAAACACAAAGGGAACCACGGGCACCGGGAAGAAAGGCGATTGTCGTGGGGGAAACAAGGCAGCTCCGTGGTGCACTCACCAAGGGAGGTTTTATGGGGTCCCCCGTGCCCATGCGGGGCCCGGCAGGCCGAGAGGACTGAACCCCTCTGAGGTCCTGCTGTGAGTGTTGAGGACACCGGCATGTCGGCCTGGGATGAACTTTTCCCCCCTTCTTCATCTGAAAAAAACTCGGAAGAAGTTTAGAAAATGCATCATCTAAAGAGGGGAAACACACAGGACTCTGTATTTTTTTTTTAATCTGACTTCCAGGACAAGGAGCAGTCAGCTGAGGAGGTCTCTTCTTTTAAATGTTTGCTCACTGTGAAGAGATTTTGCATGCAATTGGAGGGTTCAACCTCTCCACCTCTTCTAAGTGTGCTCTGTCTGTGTAATAATTTAGGTGTCCTGTTTCACCTCAGAAGCTGAACAGGTATGTGTAACTGGAGTATCCTGATGCTGCTGGGCCCAGGAGAGCCTTGGTCAGTGTGGGTGTAAGCAGCTCCCAGACAGGTGGAAGACCCCAGCTGGGATATCCCTCATGAGCCGTGGCTGTCCCTATGCATGTGAGCCCTTGGCTGTCCCAGCAGCATCAGGGGACACAACTAGAAACTGCACCAACCCCTCGAGGTATGTGTTTTATCTCTGAAGCCTGTGCTGCTGTTGGGCTCTATGAAAGCCACATGGCTGCCCTTTGTTGCTCTCCCCCCCCCAAGAGTGACTCAGGTGGCACATCTTGGGTGCACAAGGGATGGCTGGGCAGGGAGAAGCCCAACACAACCATCACCATGTGCTGAAGCTTCTGTAAGTACCATTGTGGGTGTTTTCATTTTGAACTCTCACCAGGACCACCAGTAATGTGCAGTAAGAGCAAACAGGCACAGGACTGGTCTTCCTTACCACACAGAAGCCTCTTCAGGAACCTGAGAGCTTTTTTGGGGGAGTTCCAGGCACTCAGAGTGCTTTTGTTCAGAAACATCTTGAATTGGGTACCAAAGCTCAGACAATCCAAAATGCCTTGCCTTTTGACTCACCCCAGCGATGTCACTGAGGTCCTGGATTCGTCACTTAGCTCTGACACTGGAAAAAGCCAGTGGTTTTGAATTTCATGATGTGGGGCAAAAGCCCAGCAGGTGTGAGCTTGTGTCACTGAAGTGCCACTGCAGGCCAAAGTCGTCTTCACCCTTTCCCCGTGGAAACTGAGTTGGGGCTAACTGACCCTTGCAGAACAAGCTCTCTGAACACACCATCTCCCAGCCCAGCCTAAGGTCAGTCCCACCCCAATAAGTGTATAAATCCTCAAGAACACCCAAAGAAGTTGGGCATCCCATCACCCATGAATGCCAGGGGACAGGTGGGTGTGAAAAAGGTGAATCTCTTGCACCAATCAAAAGTCCAGCTCCTGCCTTATGCTGATCCAAGATCCTGCTGTAGGGTTTGCAGGGCAATGGCTTTGGAGCTGGGGAGCTTGCTTTTGCAGCAACTCATAAGCAGGGAAAAGGAACAAAAGCAGGACTTGCTGTGCAGTAGCGTGTGTATAAATAGATCCCTGGGAGGGTGAGACCAGTGGGAGGGAAGAGATCGAGATGATTTCTCTTTCCAAGGGAATGGTCTTGACACTGCTTGCCTGTTATGGCTGAACCCTGTAGTATCAAGTCATTGCTCCTTGTGCCCTTATCTAGACAAAGATTGTGTAAAAACCCCAGCTACTTGCCAAGGGAAGGGGATTTGCACCATTTTTTAAAAAAAAGGTTAATGGGTTTTTTATTGAATAGTAAGGAAAAAATACAATAATGCTCAGCTGAGGATGTATCTTATCTAAAAAGGTTGCTAATGATTAGGATTTATATTGAATTATTAGAGAGTCAATAACCACGGTATGTGGCTCTTGGGGAGTCCCTCTGAGGAGGAGCACAAGATCTGCAGCAGTCTGGTGGCATTTAGCCAAAGCTCTTGCCTGGGGAGGACCATTTTCACCAAGGTCTTCTCCAAAGCAAAGTCAAGGAGCGCTTCCCCAGGGGACTTGGGTCCAAGCCCTCCCTCTGACAGCACGGCACGATGTACTGGCAGAGTGCTTGATGATCTCCCTGAGATTAAACTTAATTCACAACTCTTTAACCTAAGGTTCCCGTTCATAAGTGTTTCATTATTAAGGGGTGAGTACGTGGCAGCTCCATTCTTTAATAGTGTATATAGCATGTTACACTTTACAATGCATTAGCAATAAATGCTTAATGGAAGAGGCTATATCAAGCTGTTAGATAGAAAGCCTATTATAAAATGTGGGCTCCTGCTAAAACAACGTGTGCGTCTGTTTAACACCTGATGTTAACTCAGAAAAGCGTGTTAGAAAGCTCTGCTCTTTGGCACAGAGAAAATAAGGAGCACTTTATGTATTAAAGTGTCACCAAAATTTCCTCGCTTGTTTAAAACAATCTTGAGAAAGTGTTGTCTAAAAGGCAGCTGGCTGAGATGGGAAGTCTGGAGGAACCTGTCAGAAGCGGGGGCTGGAGGGATCTGGGGTGGGAGGGGATGTGCAGCAAGGCTGGATCAGGTCTGCTCGGTGCAGCATGGAGGTGAACTGCTTTCAGAATCACAGAATGGTTTGGGTTGGAAGGGCCATTAAACGCCTTCTCATTCCAACCCCCTGCCATGGGCAGGGATGCCTCCCATTAGACCAGGTTGTTCAAAGCCCCATCCAGCCTGGCCTTGAACACTCAGGGTTGGGGGCATCCCCAGCTTCTCTGGGGCACCTATTTCAGTGCCTCACCACCCTCAGATGGTGACTTTGGGACCAGCTTAGCTAGACTAGGCTTCTCAGGCTTCCAAAACAGACCTGCTGTTCCCCCACTGTGACTTATTCAGTCCTGACCCCTTTGTCTTATTCCAGTGCTTCAGCAGTTAAATGGAAAATGGTGTCTGAGAAGATTAGAATTAAGTTATTAAAGCATCTGGACACTTCTAAGAGGATTGCTGAGCATCGTAGTACTCAAGATTGACTTGAGAATTTGGGGGTGGATTTGCAGCTGGAAGAAATTCCTCATGTACTGTATACCTGCCCCTTGTGTATATGTTAGCATACTTGGCACAGATGTCTCTTTGTTTCCGTACAGGAAACTAATTGCCTTTCTTGTTTCAGTCTGAAGTTTTCTTGTGTCATTCTGTAAATAATGAGAGGCATTTCTCAAAGTTTGCCAGCGCCTTTGTTTCTCTTGACGGCGCTTCAGCTGCTTGCCCTGCACTAGAGGAGCATCCCCCTTGCTGGAAACCTCGTGTCATCTCAGCAGGGTCTGCACTGGCCCAGAGGTTTGTCAGCTGGGAGATGTCCTGCAGGGAAGAAAAAGTGGGGAGAAGGAGATTTTATGTGAGACTGACAAGCTTTGCCTTTAAGCTCACTCTAAGTTCCAGCTTTTTGTGTGAATTCCTGGAGATTAAAGTTCCTTATTTATCCCCAGCACAGTGGGGGCTTAGGCAGCAGCACCAACTAACACCTCCTGTGACCCCCAGGGATGTGACCCCCGGGGGTGCAGCTCCTGCCTGTAAGGGGACTTTTCTCAGCCCCCGAATGCTTCTGACTCTCTGTTTCCTTTCATGTGCCTTTTAGAAGCTGATTTTTTGGTAGGCAGTCTCTCCTTGGCTCTAAGCTGTATCTCCTGAGGTTTAAAGAAGAAGAGCAGAAGTTCAGCTTGTGACAGAATTGGAAACAATGTGATACCATGATGGAAATCCAGCTCTCTCCTCCTGGTGCCAAATGATGGTTTGCTACAGACCCGTGGGAGAAGAGATACCCTCAGAGCTTTCCCAGGAAGTTAAGCTGGCGCAGACACAGAATAAAAGAGGGATGAGAGAGCCTAGAGCTAGCCTAAAATTTTATCTGCTGCTCCAATTTGATGTGAAAGAGGAATTCAGGTCAGTAATGAGAGAGCAGATGTGAATGCTTGGTGCAGAAGGGTTTGCTGCTGTAAACTGAGCAGAGTTTACAGGTACTTGAACAGAGGAAGGGGAGGTTTGTCCTGTGGGAAGGGGGAGGATCAGCACCAGTAGTGGGTCGGTGACTGTCCAGGTCCCCCCAAATCCAGGTGAAATATCACTCCCCAGGTCTCGTGGCACACATGGAGACTGAGCCCCCTGAGCAGAGGGCATGCAGCTGGGGCACAGCATCACAGCTGGCACA
This sequence comes from Manacus vitellinus, assembly GCF_001715985.3. Lineage (NCBI taxonomy): Eukaryota > Metazoa > Chordata > Aves > Passeriformes > Pipridae > Manacus > Manacus vitellinus. The sequence goes on from NW_021940565.1 coordinate 2,110,855, forward strand.
GGCGGGCAGGATTCAGTACAGGGAGCAGCAAGGAATCTCCACTGCTGCTGACCTGGAGGCTGCCACCCATCCTTCATCCATCCCTGTGCACAGCTGCTGAGCTGGCAGGGCAGCTCTAGTGTCTCCATCCCAGCCACTGGCAAAACTGGATGCCATTCCTGCTTTCTTATTTTGGTGTTACTGCCACAGTTCTGTTTTCTACAGCATAATTTGGGCTACAGAATAAATGAGGGGTTGCAGTCAGCAAAGGAGCACCAAGGAGGGCTTGTGATGGGAGGAAGGTTTGGCTTTGGCTGGTTGAAAACCGCCTGGGAGGAAGACTTGTGGGTGGTCAGAGGATGCTGTTGGACATGTCTGAGCCAGGCTTTTCCTGCCCCCCTGGTGCACTGGGCTGTGTAAGTGCTCCCAGACTAGTTCCTTGTGCCTGGCTGAGAGCATGGCTGCAGAGATGGGGCAGCTGGGAGAGGATGCTGAGCCCTGCCTCAGTTTCTCCTCTTGGTGTAACAGGAGAAGGGAGGCTGTGGGCCAGCTGAAAGGAAGGGAGGAGGTGCTGTTGGGCTGTCTTGCCAGCTTTTGGGGGTACGCTCTGGCTGGCCACCCTTCCTGCTGGGCTAGCTATTTATCAGGAATGAAGCTGGCAGGGAGGGATGAACATCCTGAGTCGGCTCAAGCCATCAGATCTCTGTCAAGGATTTGGCCTGGACTTTTATTACCTGTCCCTCTTGTCACTTTTGTGTGAGGAAGCAGGGACATGGTGGGTACCTGGTTACTTTGGGGCTGTCACATCTGCTGCAGGGGGGACAGTGCAGCTTGTGACAGCCCGGTGTCATTAGCGCTGGCCTCTGAGGCTGCTGCCAGTCGGGATTTACTGTCCATCTCCCTGGGACCAGCTGAGCTGTCCACTCCCTGCATGGCAGCCCCTCATCCTGAGCACGGCTGGGGCATGAATCCTGCCCCGTGCTCAGCATCCCTGGACGAGGAGCTACTGTCTCATATCCTTCCTCACACGGGGAGGGGGAAACGCTTCGGCACCGCTAATTGTGGAGGGCTGGTGCTTTCGGCGCTGCTTGCCTCAGGCTGCCAATCACCCCTCGCTCCCCTGCTCCCGCCGCAGCGCCGGGCATCACGTCAGCTGTGTCTCGGTGTGCTCTGACATCGGCCTGACGCCTGGACCGTGCCGGGGCAGTGACGAGCAGTAATTGGGTCCCCCCTCCATCGGCATCACCTGTCAAGGCCGTGGGGCGGAGGCAGCGAGTGACTTTGCAGCCGTCCAAGGAAGAGCTCGGACGCTGACACCTCTCAGGTGGAGACAGACCTGCCAGGTGTTGACTTCTGCTGGCAGTGAGGATGCTCTGCAATCGCAGATACCCGTTCTCAGCCGGGGTAAGGGAGTAAATTGATAGCACCTTGCTAGCTTGCACCATCCACAGGAGCTGTGGGATGACCCTGGGGGTGCCTTCAGGAACATCAGGCTACAGGTATTGTCTTTAAGAGGGCTGGCATGCCCCCTTATCCGCCCAGTCTCATTTAGAGATGCCAAAATGCACTTGTAAAGCTGCCTGGTGCAGGTGTGGCTGACACCTCGCCAAGGTGGGTGTGAAAGCTGCTGCCAGACGTGCCCCAGCAGCAGGGCTGGGCACAATGCTGATGTTCTGTATGTGCCAAGGGGTCCCCTTGATCCCCATGGGAGCAGCATGACCAATCTGTTGCCAGCAGCCTGTGATTCTTCCAGGGTCTAGTCTAACCCTGCTTGATTTTGGGGTGAGGACTTGCATCCCAGCCCAGTGTGTCTGCAGTAAAAAAGGGGTTGCTGCAGAGAGTGCATATTTGAGGTAGATGATGGCAACAAGAACACTGTAATTCCCACCCAGTGTGCCAGCCCTCATGTCACTGCTGAGTCCACCTCTCCTCACCATTACCCCTGTAGGCCTTGCCCCTGTGATTTTCTCTAACTTTGTGATTTTTGAGGGCCCTTAGTGTATTTTCCCCAGCTCCTCTCCCCGCACCCATCTCACAGGCTGTGTGTGACAGTGTATTTCAGTAGTGATTACAGTAGCGATGAAAGCCCTTTTTTGTGTCGGGGCTGGCCGGCGAGGCGGGGAATGTTGTCTTCTCCATCATCACCATGCTGATCAGCAGCACCCCCTTCTCATCTTCCCACCTCCAGGGAGGCAGCATGTGATGCTGATGAGGGCTGCTGCTGCCTGCTCCACATCAGCTGGTTGTGTGGCATCAGGAGCAGCGCGTCCCCCTGACAGCACATCTGCAGTTACTGGGAGGCATTTTTGCCTGTAGCTGCACATCCCGACTGCATTTTCAGCAATAACAGCTTCTTTGTCTTGGGTATTTTACCCAATCTCTTGAAATCAGGGGCTTTGGCAGCTATTTTTGGCTTTGAACCTGGTCATCATAATTTGCCCGTGTTTTTTGCAGTGCTGATATCATTCTCTATGGCAGGGGCTGTGGGCTGGTGCTCGGTTAGTCCCAGGGTGAGTGATGGATGTCAGTAGTTTAGGATCTTTGTGAGGTTTTAGGTGGTTTCTCCTCAGCCATGATGACTTTCACAAAGGTTTCCCCACCACTGGGGCCTTCCCTTCCACAAGGTCTCCCAGCATCTGGAGCGTGGTTCTCAGTTTCCTCAAGGTAACCTCCGAGACCAAAATCTAACAAATGGCCTATTTAAAAGTGCAGACCTTGGAGGTCTCAGGGTCCCCAGGAGGCTGCCAAAACCCTGCTGATGCATCTGCTCTGCTGGAAAAACTTGGCTCCTGCCTTCATGGCTCTGCTCTCACTCCCTGAGCAAGGGGAAGTGCTGCTGGGCTGCCTCTCCTCAGGGCTGGGGCTGCCAGGGCTCAGCTCCCTACCTCGTGCCTGCCTCTGCAAGCACAGCATTGCTCTGCTGCCTTCTGCCAGGTAGATTTGAAGCTTTTAAAGCACAGCCACAAGACTGTCTCATCTGTGCTTTCAACCTTCCCCAGGAGTCTCTCTGATGTGTGCACTGAGCTGGGCTCTGGTGTTGTGTGTGGATGGTCACACAGGGAAGAGAAACGGGTTTAAACACACAGAGAGTAGATTAGATGTGAGGAGGAAATTCTTTACTGTGATGGTGGTGAGGCACTGGAACAGGTTGCCCAGAGGAGCTGTGGCTGCCCCATCCCTGGAAGTGTTCAAGGTCAGGCTGGACAGGGCTTGAAGCAACCTGGGATAGTGGAAGGTGTCCCTGCAGGTAGTTTGAACTGGGTGATCTTTAACGTCCCTTCCAACCCAAACCATGCTCTAGAAAAAAAAATTGCTTGGAATTTAGAAAATTAATTAAAATAGTAAGTGAGTAGAGAACCTGAGGCATTCCACTGTGTATTTTTAAAAAGGTGTTTCCCAAAGGTCCTGCTGAGGGAGGCAGCTTCCTCCTCACAGTCTGGTAGGAGCAGGGACATTATCTTGAGGCAGCACCCCAAAACTGTTTCCTTGAAGATGTCCTTTCTATCTCAATATTGCCACTTTTTGTTTGTGTTTTCCAAGCATTTTCTGACCGCATTAATGATTACAGCAAAACAGGATTCTTACTGGCAGCACAAATCACTCTTTCAAGATGACACCAGCACTTACAGTATTATTACTGTCATTAACAGAATTATTATTATGACTTTGCCATGCTATCCCTTTCTAAAGAAAGCAATTCAAATCCAAAGATTCTGGCCTAAAAATATCCCATCCTCATTTTCCTCCCTATCCCAAAAAGAGGTCACACCAGCCCTTCTGGGTAATAGAAGAGCATCTATTTCTATGGATGCACTTATGCTGTGGTTTAGGTTATCGAGCACATTTCTCAGGCCTGTGTTTTCCTAACTGTACATCTGCTGAATTCAGCTGCCTCTGGGCTCAGCAGTGGTCTCAGGTCTTCTGCAGCCTGTGCCCACTTTGCTGGCTGGGGACAGAGCCAGGCTCTGCAGCTGTGGGGAGCAGCAGGCACTGCTCAGTGGAGAGGTGACATTACCAGGTGTTGGCCAGGTGTCACCTGATGTGACTTGCCCAAAGGACCTAAAGGTGATCCAGGGGGATTGATCCCAACATCCTGCTTGAGATGAGATGCCTCTCTTCTTTCACCTGAGCTTCAGAGCGCCGCTGATCCCATCCATCTAGCGGGCTGTATTTTTGGCTACCCTGAAATTAGCTGCCAGGCAGTAAAACAGGGAGGTGACAGAGTGTTTGTCACAGCTGGGACTGTCCTCGCCAGGCTGAAGGTAGCTGGATGATAGGATACACAGGAGAGGACACATTGTTCCTCGTCTTGGCCCGTTATGGCTTTTCAAATGACTATTCTAAGCTTAGTTCCAAAATGGTGTCGTGGCTTTCGCTGCTGTCATCAATTGCCATCAACACTGCATTTAGCTGACATAATTACTTATTGTTACAATCAGTGCCCATTAGGTTAAAGCTAAATTACAGTCTCAGTCCTTGGGAACTGCCTATTACATCCATATGAATACGCAAAGTTCATCACTCATGATTAACGTTGCTACAGTGAATACAAAAGGAATTAGTGAGGACCTGTCACTTATTGTAAAGTGCTGCCAGATTATGGTATCAGAAATGATGTGTCAACTGTTAAAACTTAATAATCCATGCTGGAGTGCTGTATCTGATTATAACACTGATCAAAGGAGAGGCCTGATTGGCACTTGGAAACATTATGAGTCCAATAACCTCTGAGGGTCAGGAGTCACTGACCAAATGCCGAGGCCACAGCTCAGTGTGTTCACCCCCAGCTCTGGGCACTGTGAGGGGCTGGGGACACTCCTGGGGGCATGTGCCCTGGTGCTGGCATGGCTGGGAAAAGAGCAATGAGTTTGTGGTCCTTGGACACATTTCTGAGCTGCCGTTCCTGCCTGTGCACCTTCCATATTCTGTCAGGAGAGAGCCTGAGGGTTCCAGACTGGGATTCAGTCACACTCTGCTCTGGCTGATGGTGCAAATCACTCTGCCACAGTCAGGGCTGCCATTTCCAGACCCTTCTCTTGCACTGGTGAGACCCGAGTGGAATGTGGGAGCACATTTCCCCCAACCTGGACTGGGAGAACCCGGGAGCTCTCCTCTTTTGGATGGGTTTTGCTGGATACTTTCTTGTAGGGTAAAAGCAGCGAGCAGTCGTGTATGTGTTGGTGAACGTGTGTGTATGTAAGTATGAATATGTACACGTGTGTGTGGATTTAAAAAGAAGTTCTAAGATTTCGTTTTGACATTGTTCAAGAGGACTGCCTGATTTTTCTGAATTGAAGAAACTTTTTGTTTTGAAATTGGTTGTTTTGCACTTTTCTTGCAAAATTCAGGACTAACGAAAATGTTTGACTTATCCTCAAATGTTGAAATTCTGGGGTGTTGGCTTTTTTCTTTCTCCCCCTTTTTTTTTTTTTTTTCTAAAAAGCATCCTACAAGCAAACATAAATATCTGTTGTTGAACTCTGCTAACAGAGTCCTCTTGGGAAGAAGAGCTGAACCACACAGGCTGAAGCACATGGGCTTGACAGAAATGGGAGCTGTAAATCTGTCTGGACTCTGCTAACCCCCCTGAGACAGGCTCTGGCTGAGCCAAGGGACAGCATGGTCCCTCCAAATACATGGCATTGTGCTCCTCATCCAGCAGCGTGCCTGGAGCCAGGATGTGGGGAGGTCCTCATCCACAGCGGAGGTTTGTGTCGGACCATTGATGGATTGTGAGCCTCTCCCAGGCTCTTCCTCACAGACCCATGTTTTTATTCATGGATACTGGTTGCACATCATAGAATAGTTTGGCTGGGGTGACCTTAACAATCTCATTCCAGTCCCCCTGCAATGAGCAGGGACATCTTCAGCTAGGTCAGGATACTCAGAGCTCCGTCCAACCTGGCCTTGAATGTTTCCAGGGATGGAGCCTCCACCACCTCTCTGGGCAACCTGTATTTACTACAGTTTACTACTGGTCACAACCTGATTTACAGCTCAAAGCTGGCCACTCCATACTAGCACATTTACACCATCCCTTAACCAGCTTGGGTTTCCTGACAGCATCCTGCATATTCTGTATATTCAGAGGTGAGTTTGTATCATGTCTCCCCTCCGTGTTTGTTGTGTTTCCCAGACCTCCGGGCATCCTCACCTCTCCTTTCCAGGCTTGCTACAGTTGTGGTCCATCTTGTTTGAGGAGCAGTGGCCTTTTTTTGCACCGGTTTGAATCCTTGCCTGTGGTTCAGTGTGACCCTTGGTTTGTTCTCTCCAGCTCATTGCTTCCCAGATGGCCTTTGTGCTGTGGAGCTGTTGGACAGCCGAGGGAAGAAACTGCACCCCACCTCTCTTGAACAGCATCCTAACTTTCAGTGACTGTGTCTTCTCCTCCTCCCTGTTCTGCCCTGTGCTATGTACACTTATATATATGTCTGTGGCATCATACAGGGATTGTCCTCTTCTATACATTAAAGGGCCTGATAACAGCACCAAGGGTCTGAAAAACAGTTTGCAGATCTGAAAGGTTCAGGCAAGCTTTATGTAGTTCTCCCACACTAAGACTTTTCTCTTGCACTGACTCTTAGGGTTGGTTTTTTTCTTCTTTGGTTGACTAACTGTGATGGCAAGAGCTGGATATTTTTCTTTTACGCTGCAGCAACAAAACAACATAACTAAAAGCACTTGTTTGGGCTCAGCTGAAAACTTAAAACATCTTTGGTGTGAACCTGCAAACAAGACTTCTCAAGTCCCGCTCTGTTCTGGTTCAGCTGATATATTTGATCTCTGGAAAAAATAATGAAACATTTACTTATCCTCAGCAAACAAAGCTTCCCTTAGAGGACCTGAAATGCGATCTGTCATTTCCATTTCAAATAATTTTAAATGTCTGTGTAATTTTAACCATAAAATGGAAAGTGTAACTGGCCAGTCACTGCGAATGGAAACATTCCCTTTCAAAGCATTCAAACGAAATCTTTCATCTATTTTCTTTAAGGTTTCCTGCCTGTTGGCTGGTTTGAAGTTGGCAATTCATCGAGACGAAGTTGTGCAAAGTTGGCTGTTGCTGAATTTGCATTTTTTTTTTCCCCAGAGGAGAGAGATTTAGAGTGAAAAATATTGCAGCGCTGCATCATCAGGAGCTCCATTCCCCTCATGTGTCACCCTCATTGCAAGTGGAATTACAGGCTTGCCCTTCCTCACCTCTTCCCCGCCGCTGAAGTCCTCATGTGGCGATTCCCTGCGTCCCCGCTCTGGACATGGGATTACAGCTCCGGCTCCTCTTCCCAGTGCATCATCAACATGTTGTTTCCAGGGTCATAAATTTGCACTGTGATGAGACACAACCAGATGTTAGGATACGTGAAGCGACTGGCGAAGCAGCCTGCCTGGCGCAGCCCCCACCTCCGGAGTCAGCCGCCCGCTAATGAGAAGCAGGTCTCTCGCCTTGAGCTGGGCCAGGACAGACGGAGAGCATCCCCAGGAGCAACCACTGAGCTGCCATCTCGACGCCCTTCCTGCTCTCAGTGCCCGGGGAGCATCTCCAGGGCCGGATTCAGGCACTTTGGTGGCTATTGGCTTCTGGCAGCCATCTGGAATGATAGTTTGGGCCGGTACAGGGGGGGAACGCCCAAGGCCATGGTCCTCCTTGCTAGCAAGGATGCTGGTTACTATGCTATGTGATCCTTTATCATGTAAAAATACTTCTGAGATGCATGTTTTTGGATCATTTGTGTGGCTGAACAGGCTGTTTGGTAATGGAGAGACTCGTGGGGAAGTGAGGTCAGGATGCTAGGCTGGTACCCTCTGCCACAAGCCACTGTTAGCTTGTGATACCTGTTTCCAGGTGGCTTCAGCCCATGTGTCCCCATGGTACTGAGGCTCCCAAGTCCCCTGGGTGGGGAGGGAGCTGGGGCTGGGGCAGGTGGCACTGAAAAGCAGGTGAAGGGCTGTTTGCAGGAAATGTGTTGGTCGTGGGCTGTGGGGATGCTCAGGATGGCTGCAGCTTTTGGATGATGTCTGTATTAAACACACAACCCATGTAACCCCTGTCCTGCTGTCCCGTGGTGCACATTCACTGGGTGATACTTTGGGGCACGCACTAAACATCGGGGGATCCACACCTTTATTACAGCCCCTGGTACAACCATCCTGTGGCTTTTTCAACATGGGCTCCTTTTTCACTGTGGTGATCCCTGCTGCCCTGGGTGCAAGCCTGAGCCCTGCATGGGGCTGGCATAGCTCTGTATGCTCATTCACAGCACAGGGTCATCGTCTGCATGGTGGGGTGAGTCTAGGCTTAACAATGATCCAGCGTGGGGATCTGGCCTTACAGCTACTTATCTTTTCCTTCACCTTCCCCAGCCCACATGGGCACTGATGGTATTTCCTCACAGTCATGCTCCCATGGTATAGGGTTAGGCAGGTCTGCTCTTTCCTTTTAGCATCCAGGTAAGCACAGAGGGGAGAGAAGAGCTACTGGAAGCAGAAGGAGCATGTTTGTACCAGACCCAAGAACTACATTTGACCAGGAGATCTTCAGGGGCTGTCCCTCAGTTGGAGGTTCAGCAACAGCCTCCAAATGGGAGAAGAAGGAAATGGAGCTTGGTAAGTCCTTGGAGGGGACAAAACAGTGTGGTGCCTGTGGCTGCAAGTTTCCCTTGCAGCCCCAGCTCCAATGAAGGGGTAGTCCAGCCATCCCCAATTGTCTTTGCCACCAGCCCAAGGGAATTTCCTAAGGCTGTGCTGGAGGGATGGGATCAAGTAGTCCTTGGGCATGTTCCCACCATCCCTTCTCAGTGACATGAGGGAGAGTGAGTGCTGTGGCTCTGCTCAGCCCCTCTGGAGGAGCAACCATGGACCTGGATGACTGTGAAGGGTTTCACACCCTCCTGAAGAGCTACTGCCCTTCCCAGAGGAAGGCCAGGTGAAACAGGGCTTCCTGCCAGCAGCTCCTGGGGTTGCACCTCACTGCCCCAAGCATGTCCAGGGAAGAAGGGGATGCCCTGTGACACGGGGTGTGGAGGCCTCTCTGTCCCTGCCGTGCTGCAGAACACCCACCCCATTGTGAGGCAGCACATTGGAGGGAGTTTGGGTTAAAAGGGGTTAACAGCTCTCTGCTGTAACACATGATTGGTCTTTATGAGGTTGAAACTCTTGTCTGTTTGAGGCCTACAGATGATGCTAAAGAGCACAATAATGACAGCAATTCAAAGCAATCTAATTATGCAAACGGGAGGCTAAACAATTTCATCATCCTTAAATTAGATTGTCCTAATGAGATAAAGACACCAATTAATCCTGAATTAATTTCAATAGCCTATTTCAGGCAAACACTTTAATATGCAAATGTAAATGAGAAACAAAGCCTACTGTAGAATGCCAGAGTTCAAAACCTCTCTCTGCACAGCTGCAGCGGGTGTAAATAGTGTCTAATGAGTTTGCATGGAAAGACACAACCAGTTGAAAATTTTAGACTTCATAAAGCACAGCCGGTGCCTCAGGTACGTCGCGGTGCTGCGCTGGGCGGGAGGAGAGGGAGGGCTCGCTCGGCTGATGCCGGAAAGGCCATCAGCCACTCTCCGCAGGCACATGCGGGACGGGTCCAGCCGCCGCTGCCGCGGGATGAAGGGCTTTAACAAGATGCTGCTCCGTAAAGCCAAACGCTTCACGCTGAGTACCTGGCCAGTCGCCTTTCTAGGATGCAGAGATGATTTTAATTAGCTGTTGCATAATTGTTTTAAATTAGCCATTTTGCTTTGCACTCACCAAAAAAAAAAGAAAAAAAAATCCACTCCTGTTTTTTTTTCCTCCTGAGCACTTGGCAGCGGAAAGGGCAGAGCCTGGGATTTAGGTTACAGACGAATCCAACACTGTCCTGAGTATCTCTTGCCTTGCTCTCCTGCTGCAACAAGGTCCTGTGAGTGTTTGCTTTGAGCCACCAAGGAAGTGAGACCCCGTTCTCAGGGCCTGACTGAGATCTGATTTCCAGTTTACACTTTGTTTTTACTACAGGCACGGGGCAGGGGGCTGCAAAGGCATCCATGGGAAATGCTGGCATTGATGGTGAGGCTCAGGTCTGAGTTATTCCTGCTGCTGTGTCTCCTCTCCAGCAGGTCCCAGGAACATGGCCGGGAGGAAGCTGTTAAAAACAAACAGACAGAAAGAATAACAAAACCAAACTGTCCCAGTTTGGATAATTTATCCCTCTTAGATAATTTATCCCTCTGTCCCTTCTTTTGCCAAATCTATCCTGGGCTGCTGTGAGGGAATAATGTTAGAATCACAGAATGATTTGTGTCATAAGGGACCTGAAAGACCATCTTGTTCCAAACCCCAGCCATGGGCAACTCCTTGCACTAGACTGGTTGCTCCAAACCCCATCCAACCTGGCCTTGAACACCTCCAGGGATGAGGCAGCCTCAGCTTCTCTCACCAACCTGTGTCAGTGCCTCATCACCCTCACAGTAAAGAATTTCTTCCCAATCTCCATTCTAACCCTACCCTCTGTGAAGCCATTCCCTTTCATCCCCTCACTCCATGCCCTTGTCCAGAGTCCCTCTCCAGCTCTCTTGTAGCCCCTTTAGGTACTGGAAGGTCTCCCTGGAGCCTTCTCTTCTCCAGGCTGAATGACTCCAACTCTTCAAGCCTGTCTCTATAGCAAAGGTGCTCCAGCCCTGCAATGTAATCCCAAGATGATTTGTGTCCTTACAAAAGTATTTCTTTATATATGACAACCCTAGATGTTTTCCTCCTTTAAAATGCCCAGACTTTTTTGAATTTCCGCAAGGTTTCTCCATGGCATCACCCAGTAGCAGCAATGTGTTAAGGGGACAGCCTGGGAGGAGGAGATGCCCAGAGAGATGTCCTGTGCAAAACTGAGGCTTCTCTTGCCCTTCCACTTTCCCCTGTAGCCTTTCCATCAACTCCTGAAAAGCTACTAGGTGAACTAGAAAGAAAATACTTTTCTTTTTGACTTCTCGATGGAACAAAGCTGAACACTAAGGGTTGACCTCCACAAAGCAGGCACCTCGTGTCTTCCCTGTGCATTGAAGGGAATTCCCTTTTTGTTTTGGCACCATGTGTTTTTCCCACACAGATATTTCATGAAGCAGTGAGGTCCTGTCCTGCTCATATCACTTCTTGCAAGGGCTTTCTGGTACTAAATAATATCCCTGCTTCTTATTGTCTCTCCTGCTTCACTTAGGAGGGCACAGTGGGTTGTGGACAGAAATTTCAGCATTTCTACAGGAAAACCTTGGGTAACCATCTTTTGTGCAACACGGCATTTAATCCTTGCTGAGTGGGCCACGGACATCCCTCATCCCTTTCCATTTTTCCAGCCTTAATGGGCATGGTGGTTTACTGACAGATGAATTGAGACAGTGAAAGGGCTGATGGCCCAGAGCTCGCAGCGTGCCAGCAGATCTGGAGATCTTCTATCACACATGTTTGTCCTTGGAAAAAAGACAATTGACTCAGTAAATTGCTTAATCTCTGGCACGCTGGGTACCAGTGCTGTCTTTTCTACTGGAGCCTGGGAGATTTTTTTTTTTCCAAAGCATTCAGCGCTGCCTGGGCTCTGCCCTCATCAGCAGGGTATTGTGAGCTTTGGCTCATCTGGAGATGCCGTGCCACGGAGGGGACCTAGGCAAGAGCTTAGAGCCACTGCTGCTCCCAAACCTGCTCCCAACCAGAAGAGCAAATCCCTCTTAGCCACTGCTGCAAGGTGCAGGCGTTCCTGGGAGCAGGAGCGCAGATTTAGTGGCTCTCGGAGGCAAGGCACTGGGTTATCCAGGTCTTTGGTCTGACCTGGGACAGTCGGGGTGTTCCCCAGACCTGGGGTGGTACCTGTCAGGAGAGAGGGGCCGGGCTGGGGGGAGCCCAGGGTGGGGAAGCCGTTAGCAGGCACAAGCTGCATCCAGAAGAGGATGACAGATCGCAGCCTAGGGCTGTGGTTTCCTGTTAATTAATACCAGATCTGCACATTACCCCGTCACCCCCTGGGAGGAATTGGGTCTGAATCAGGGGTGAGCACATGATTGCGTTTTTGCCAAATTATCCGGCTCCTACAATATGGTGTGCACCTGGCTCCCCGCCAGCCATGGGAGCACAAAACAATACCTGAATCAGCAGAAAGTCTTCTGGCCCCTTTGGAGATCTTGTGAAGCAGCAGAAAGAGTTTATATCTGTTCAGCGCTTTGCATTGTTTTCAGCCTTGGACTGGGTGCCATAAAATTGGATTTATGGCTGTGAGGAAGCATGGCCAAAGGAGCACTGCTTCTCACGCCAGTGCAGTTCAAAACCAGAGGTGGGGACGGGTCCAAAAGCAAGTCCTCCTAACTCTCCATCCAGACATGAGCTTTGTTGCCTGTATCCGTCTGTTATTGAAGCCTGGTGATCCCCGGAGGAGCTGGGTGTGCTGCTGAGATCCCGAAACGGGGATGCTCAGTCATGTTCTAGTTAAAGGGCTCTAACAGTCAGCCAGGGGACTTGTAAAAATGTTACCACAGGGTCTCCTGTTTATTCTGCCACTCTCTGTACTCAGCTCACACATTAAAAGATGGTATTTTTTTAGCTGCCAGTGCTGCTGTCTGACAAATCCAGCTGTTTTCTTTCCCCCTCTGAAATCATGACATTTATAATCAGCATTTAGTGGAAAGCCTCCCAAGTGGTACACTCTGCTCTGGTACTCAGCAAGGTGGGGTGGGCTTGTGGGGATGCTGGTGGGCTCACCCACCTGGGCTGGTACTCAGGCTGCCGTGCTGGGGATGAGCTCACACCCAAAAAACATGCAGCCAGCTGGGATGGCAACAGGCTGTCATTCAGCTTGCCAGGGGCCCGGGCATGAAAATAATCCTCAGACTTCCAGCTGCCCTAGCAAGAAGGACTCTCCTTGTTTTCTTGGTGCACCCCTCTGCCAAGGGACAGAGGCACAGAGATCAGCTTGGTTACCCAGTGCTGCCTGTGGCTCCCTGTGCCTACCTGGAAGCTCCCAAGGGGAAGACAGAGGGAGCCAAGGAGTTCTCTGTCCTGATATGGTTTTTGGGAGGAGAGTGCTGGGATGAAAAGTCAGATGTGGAGTAACAGCAGTCTCCTGTTCTTCCTGTTTTCCAGAGGAGAAAACACGTCTATCTCCATTCCAGCTCTCTCCGATCCCTCCCAAAAACCCCCTTGCACAGAGCACCCTTTGCTCTCCCCCATGCACCAACCCAAGGGAAAGTCTTTACATTCCTTGCATGTGGAAACCCACTGTTCTACAGCTGTAAAAGTGAGGCTGGGGTGGAGAGAAGCAGCCTGGGTGTCAAAAGTGGGCTCAGAAGAAATTAAGCCACACTGCACCAGCAGCAGGTTGGTTACTGATGAGCCATCCGAGGTGCAGCAAAGAATCTGCATAAAATATTCCTCATGGAGCTCGGGTAGCTGGTTCCAGCCCAGATAACAGTCTGACAGTTGCTGAGGAAGGATGCCTTTAACCTTCACAAAACTGAGAGGACAGCAGAGAAATGAGCCAGGCAGGGGTGTCGTGAAAATCACAGCCTCAGTGGTTTGGATGTGTTTTACTCTGCAGCAGAGTTTGGGTGGTGGAAGGAAAATAAGCAAAATGCCAGGAGGAACATGTGTGGTGGGCCAGGGGGATGTTTCTGTCAGAGCTGTACAAGTCCCTTGCAGAAGGATATCTTTGCAGAAGCTGGCTCCTGGTGGTCCCAGAGAGGAGGAGATGCTGTTGCAGCTGGATATACTCTGTGCCACACAAAGATCATGGGTCCAGTGAGACCATAATGTGGTTGTCCAGCCCCTATGGAATGACACCCACCAGCTCTTACAGGTCTTCAGGGGCTGCTTTCACTCAAGTGAGGTTGAAACCTTTTGGGACAACCATTTCTATCATAAAAGGGGTCTTTGGAGGCACATAAGGGTCTGTGCATTGGGCTGCAATTTTATGGTTCAACTTCTGCCTGCTGACACCTGCCCAGGCTGGTCTGCAGAGGAGCTGTGCAGCTCTCCAGGCACCTCGGGGTGGCTGTGGTGGCTCCTCCTTTCTTCTATACAGCCCTATAGTTTCCTTCACCCTGTTTTCTACCCTCCTCTAGTTCCCTACTGGGAGGCAAACCTCTAAATTCAGGTTTTCTAAGAGCTTTTTCGCTCCTCTGTTTTTGCAAAGGGTGAAAAAAAAAAAGGGGGAAAGCAGAATATTTCTACAGCTAAACAACCCATGTTCGGACAACTGGGGCTGGGGGCTTGGGGATCTTTCCTAGTTGGAGTTTTATGGAATGGGGAACTCATGCCAGTACTTGGGAAACACTGTTTTGTTGTGAGTTTTAATGCAAGCAACGATCCTTGTAGCAAAAAATTTCTCCAGGCTCATCACACCCAGATAATCTGACATCCAGCATGAGACACCTGAATGCTCAAAGGCAAATGCCCTCTTCTGTCCTCACAGCTTTTTTGGTTTGCCAAACCACATATTTGGTCCATGCCTCAGAGCAAAACTCTCCAGGGCTAGTACTCTGGGAAGACCCTGCTCCACAAACCTCACACTGAATAATCCAGTATGGACATCCAGTTTTCAGCCAGGTTTTTCCTGCAGAGCCCTGGCAAGGTGGCATCTGGCTGTCCCTGGGTGAGCTGCTTCCCACCAGTACTGGTGGAAGGCAGTGCTTGTGACACTGAGACACCCAAAAAAAACAAAAAAAAGGAGGAGGATCAGTTCTTCATCTGGAATGGGAATAGAGCTGGTGAAAGGACGGATGTTTTCTCTTTTGCCTTGAGGTTAGAAAACAGCAGGAAGCCCTTGCATGAAGAATAGGCACATGGCCACCAGTATGACTTGTGCAGGCTCTGCTGCCTTGAAGTCAGTCTGGAAACAGAGTTTTGTGGTGGATAAAATTTCACAGACTTTTCCATGGTTTCAGACTTCAGCTTTTCTTGTGCCTGGCTTGCAGCTAAAGCGGGATTTTTGCCATATTTGCACAAGCCTGGGTGGTGGTGTTCATGCAATTGGGATCTTGGAGCTGGGTGAGGCAAATACTGGTTTATCTCTACAGCTTTACATGTGGCAAGGCAAAATACCCATGTGGGAAAGAGTTTGCAGGAGCAGCCAAAGCCCTTGTTTTCATCCAGGCACCCGACTCCACAAAGTCTTTGGAAAGTAAGCGATCCCTTAACCAGTGACCCCACAGCCTGCAGGACTAACTTTGCCTTTCTAGCTTATTAATAAGCATCTTTTGTGAGTAACCAAGATGTATTGAGTTGGGACTCCCCGAGTGCGAGCCAGCCAGAGATAGCTTTGACTTTTCCTTTTTTTAATTTACCTTGTGGGGCTGTGGGAAATGAGCAATCCTTCCGGCTGTCAATATTGCCGGCAGTGCTACCACTGCCATGACAAGGAGAGGGGGGCTGGCGGGGGCTGGAGGAACCAGGCACCCCGGGACCAGCGGCTCAGCCTCGTGCCCAACCGGAGCTGACACGTCCGGCGTGACAAGACTCAAGTCGACGGCACTCTTGAAGCTCCCAGAAAATGTCTTTTTCTCCGGCTCTTTCCCCTTCTTAACTGTCCCAGACAGATTATTCCTTTTATTTATCCTCCCTCAGCCCTTCTCCCTGCCTGAAGGCTCCTCCTGGGGGTTCAGCCCCTTTGTAGAGGGGGTCCTCTTCAGGCTTCCACACTCCTAAAGCAGTGATGGTAGTGGGGAGCAGGGTGGCCTGTGGGGGGAATCTGCTCTGTGCAGTCATGTAGGAGCTGCTGCCTTGCTCCACATCCCTGCCTCTCCCAACATGTTTCTTTCCCTTGCAATACCAGCCAGGACTTTAAGCAGACGTGGTGCTTTGGGGATGGCCTGGACTTGGTGGTGTCTTCTCCCATGTTTCCAGGTCAGGGAGAAAGCAGCCTGGGCTGCTGGGTAGCCAGGTAGAGAAGGGAACCACCTGCGTCTCAATTAAGTGATGATGAAGTGATATAATACATTTCAACTGGTGTGGCTGGAAGGAAGGTGATATAAAGAGCTCTCAGTGGCTCCTTTTTGTTTTCTGCCTCCCCTTCCTTGTAGCACTGAGTGGTGCCCTGAAGGTGCTCAGTGTCCTGGGACCCTTCTCTGCGTGATGATGGAGATGTGGGGGACCACAGCCATTGGCCCCATGAGGATGACTCTTCTGCTTGTATGTCACAAACTGTGAGTGGGGTGTGACAGGGTTGGAGAGGTTGTCATGGGGTGCTGCTTGGTTGGAGAGGGGGGTGGGTCTTTTGGGAGTGCTGCCCAGGTTCCTGTTGATCTGGGGCATGTTGCTTGTCTAGTGTTTTCCAAGCATGGTATGTTTTCCTTGCCTGTTTTAAACTTCCCTGCTTAGATGTGGGAGAGCATTTGGTGTCATTTGTGTTTCTCTGGTTGTGAGCAGGGTTTGAGCCCTCTTTGTTGGCCCTGAGCCAGGCTGGGCTGTAGGGGCTGCTTTGTGCTGCTTTTGCTGGGGCTTTGAGACCCCCAGAGGTTAGGAGCAGCTCAGGTTTGGCTCTGTCTGTTGTGCAATAGGACGAACAGCAATAAACACACAAGGGATCTTATCCTGTTGCATCTCTCTAAGCAATGTCACATGAGAAATCCTTTAATGTGAGCTCAAATCTCACTTTGTGTTGTGCAAATGTCTTTTTTGGGACTCCTGCACTGCAGATCCAGCCATGTGCTGGAGCAGGTGGGCATGGGCTTTGTGTGCTTTATTTGATGAGGCTGAAGTCCCCCATTTTGGGGATGGTGGTAGGAGAAAGAATGGAGAGTGCCATAGGGCTGGATGCTGACCCTTGGTGTAGTGTTGCTCCTCATCCAGCCCAGGGCAGGGTGGGTGGGGAGGAACCCAGGACAGAGAAGGGAAGGGGCTCCTTGGTGTCCCACCACATCTTGGTCAGGGACTGGGGAAGCACAGAGCCAGGAAGCACCACCTGGTTTGCCAGGTCAGCTCTTGGATATCATTGCTGCTGCTCCCCACAGGCAGGCTGCAAGGAGAAAGGCTGATTTCCCATTTCATTCCCATCCTTATTCTCCTTACCCAGCTGCCAGAAGTCGCCTGGGAGAACCTTGTCACCCAGGTGGCTTCAGGCACCTTCTCTGATTGTTTCTGGAGGGAAAAACCACATGTCTTTTGGCGGTTTAATCATTTTATGTGGCCACCACAGCAGGGTCGCTCCCGTCTCGCACCCCACGTGTGGCAGGAGGCTCCGTCCTGGTGCCATTTGTCTTCCCTACCGTTCCATTTATCTCCGGTGAGAAGCTTCAGACCCAAACCATCTTAAGTGATCTACAAAAGACAGTGATAAGTACCTTCCCCCGTCATTACGGCTCCATTTTATCACGGTGGTGATAGCAATAATGGCGGTTGTAACCCCCATCAAGTCCACTTAACGTGGTTCATTTTCAAAAGTCACTCAATGCCTCCTGACAGTCCGGCTGGGCGGTATGAAAAGATCATTTAACCCTGATGATCCGAGGGAGCCGGCGAGTGGGAAAAGGAGCCCTGGCAGCCAGAGAGAAGCCGGCACGGGGAGGGCAAGGGAAGACCATTGATTTTGTGACAAGGGGCAAAACCACTGTCAGCGCGGAGCGGCGCGGTGCGGGGGGACGTTTCAATTAGCACCGGCGGGAGAAATCCCAGGGAAGGCAGAAAAGCCTGGGCTGCCTCGCCCATTATTATTATTTTTTTTTTTTTAACAGTGAAAAATGAACCCAAAATTAGAATCCCTATTAACAATTAGCGTAATTAAAGGCGACACGTTATAATTTCAGCAGAAAGGCGCTTTATGATGATACGGTGGCCTGAGATAATTACACCCGGTGCTTGGCTGAGGCGAGTGGTAAATGGACAGCGCGGTGGCCCACCTGCCACTCACCCAGCACTGCTATTATCCTGCCTGATGTTGCTCTAGTCCTGCCTTGCTGTTAAAAGTAAAGCCATCCTCTTGTGACCTCAGAGTCGCTTAGAAATTGCTCCTGAAGTGCACTTGGTTTTAGAGGCTGGGGAGGGGAATGAGTGCTCTGGTTTGCAGCAGAGACACGAGGTGCCCTTGGGTGGTTGCTCCGTTCAGGCTGTGTCGATGGCTGGGTCTGCAGTCATGGTGGAGACCCCATGGCAGAGATTATCCTCCCATCTGCCTCACCCACCCGTGTCAAACACACAGCTCTGACTCACTGCCACGTTCAGTGTGAGCTTCTCTATGAAGGCATCCAGCCCTCTCGCCAGTGCCAGGTCTCAGCCCCAGCACCCCTCCGTGAGTGTGCTGTTCCTCCCCAGATTGAAAGGGGGTAAAGCCAAGCCCTGGGTTATGAGCTGTTCCCCCTTCCTTTCCTCCCCCAGGGCTCCCACCACCCACCAGGGACAGCTTGGGGACCACAGCCTGGCAGCTGTCACCTGCCACAGGGGAAGTGCCTACCAATGCTTTGAAAGCAAAGTCACTCAAATTTGGCAAACGAGCAGTGCATGCTCTCGCTTTCAGGTTAGCTTATCTGAATAATTACATGAGCGAAGCTATCCCAGAGTGTCTTGGAATATGCAGAAATACATTCCATCTGTGTATGCCACAGCATCAAAGTCGAAGAGCTCTCTGAAAGGAGGTCAGCCTCACTAACATTTTAATTTGGGGTGGGGAATGGTGGAAGAAACACTAAAAATCAGAATTATATGCTGCCAAAATGACCCATTTGGGTTTAGGCCCAAAAGCTTGAATGTTGAGGGCTTTTTTTGGATTTGAGATCATTTTGGATTATAGTTTACATAAGACAATGCAAAGCTTGAAAGCGTTCAGCTGGAAGCAGAGCTGTCAATTCTGTGGCAAAGAAGTGCTTTGATCACTGGGAGAGGAATTGTTTCGAGTTTTTTTCCTACTGTGGATCTAGAACTTGCTGGGGAGGTTTTCTCTGTGTTTGGAGCAAAGTCAGGAGAGTGGATTTTTTGCAGTCTTCGATTCTCTAGTTGCCTTCCCTGGTTTACAGGAGGATAAACACAGGAGTTCTCAGGCTCCCGAGTGCTGGAGCATCACTGTCAGCAGTGCTGCTCCATCCCAGGGTGAGGGAGTGGGACCGTGCTGGGGCTGGAGCAGTTTGCTCCCGACGGAAGGCAGTTACTGGCGATTTACAGCATGTTCAAGGAAGTCCCCCGGAACAGGGTTTAAGAGTTGTTGAGTCGACATGAAACAATATATCAGTTAATGAAGTTTAATAGCACTGAATAAGAACTGCACTGCGGCTCTGGGATCCTCTTGCAAATGCAGTTACAGTCTGGAAAAAGCAAGCCTGGGAAAGCAGTCCCTTGCTCCTGTCCATATGTTGTTCCCTCCGTGCTTTGCAACTCAGATGCCTTTAATCGCAAGCCAGTCCCACAGAGGTGATAACAGGAGCTGGCTGGCATCTCTCCGGCTCCTGCAGCATCAGCAAGATGATGAGCCATGGGCATTTCAGGCAGGCCTTCCCCAAATTAGCTCCAAAACCCAGCTTTTCCGACTGAAAGGCCTAGGGTGGAGCTCTGTTCTCCTCTCTTTAATCCCTCTGAAGGTCTTTGAGCTTTGCAGGAAAGGGACTTTTCTAAAATCAAGCTTTCCCCCGAACACATGGACTCAGGAATGAAGGTTTTGGCATCCTGGACAGATATTTGCTGGTAGCAATTTATTTCTTGTGAAAATCTAAAGATGTCTCAGGACATCTGCAAAATTAGAGCGTAAGGGGCTGGGAGGGGAGGAAAAAGAAGAAAAATTACAAAGAAACTGCAAAAGCTTTTCCGGGATGGCAGATCCTGTCTCTATATCCCATATTCTTGCCCTGTGCTGTCACATGCAGCTGCTGACTGCCATGATCCCAGAGGAATGGGGTGGGAGCGCAGGGATGAGCCCTGAGCACACCCCCTCAGTTTCCAAATTTATTTATTTTAACTTAAAAATTAATAAATGGCGAAGGGGTTATGAGTTGTGCTGGAGTACAGAGCTGGGCAGGAGGGAGTGTATCCCTCCCACACTTGCACTTCTGGGGTGAGGAGGCTGGGTCCTGCTGTGAGAGAGGCAGGGCAGAGATGCAGGGAACAGCTTGTGGTCCATGCTGGGGGATGCTGACAGGCTGTGTCAGACCCACACTCTTCCCACTTGCACAGCTCCAAGGGGTGCTCAGGGGAGCTGTGAAGGCAAGAGCTGCCCAAATTGCCCCACAGCCATGGGGCAGATGGTGATTTAGGGACTGTGTTAGATGCCTTTTTCGGGGATTTGTAATTGAGCACATCTAAATTAGACCTCTGAGAGTCTCTCTGTGACTGCGCTGGGTCCCATAAGGTGCTTGGAATGGAGGAAGGAACAGAGCAAATCCTCCAGGTGATGCTCAGTGACTCAGACTGCTTTTCCAGTGGTGTACACGTTGGTTAGAATTGCTGGACAGGTAGTGGCTCTCCCGGAAGCATCATCCTTGGAGCACCTCTGGCTGCAGAGGGGAGGTTATCACATCCCTTCTCTGACTGCTCCACCGTGTCTGGCTTTTCCGAGGGCAGAGTCCCACTGTCCCTGCTCACCTCCTGCTCTGCTGGGAGGCTGCTTGCTGCAGCAGGGAGGCAAGCATCGAGCTCCTGTCTTTAGACAATCTTGACCCAGTTTTCTCAGGAGCACTGCGAGTCAGCGCGTTTAAGGAGCGCTGTGTCCCTGCCAAGCTTTGCTGTGCCAGCCTGAGCAGCGCCCGGCTCCAGAAATCCCTGCAAGGATTTGTCTGTCCTGAGGAGGGCATCGCCTCTCCCAGCCCGGCCTCGGCTCTGGGAGGGCTGGGCTGTTCCTGCAAGAAATGCAACCAAAAATACCACAGTTAGGCAGGTTGGAGGGTGGAGGGAAGAGGGGAAGGCGTGGAAAAGCAGTGGTGAGTGTTTCGGGTTGATCTGGTTTGGAAGCACCTGTAAATCATGTGCACGCAGGTGCAGGGGCTCTTTCCAAAGTCTGTAGCTTGTCTCCAGTGTCTTGCTTTCCCCACTCAGCCCTCGTGCAATCTCCCTCTGAGTTAAAACTGGCCCTGACTCATTGCATCTCCATTCAAGTGCTGGGGAGAGTGGCTGTGATGGTGTCAAAGCCAGTCCCTGTGTCCCTGTTTGGGAAATGCTGACTGAACAGGTGCTTGTGGGGCAGGGGGCTCACAGGACGTGACCAGATCCCCAGGGAGGGCAGTTACAGTGGGCTCCCACTCTTGCTCCCCTTGGGGTGTTGGTGGGAGCAGCACCTGCTCCAGCACCTCCCTGTGCCAGGGGGTTGCAGTGTCCCCTGGCCATCCCCTCATCACCTAGGACAGGAGTCACATCCAATCTCATATGGCCATGACCTTGAGCCCCCTCTGTCTTGCACAGTGCCTTCAGTTTCCCCATGATCTGGGCACCTCTAGGGGTGATGCCAACACCTGCAATGGGTGTCCCCGCTGCAAACTGGTACCAGTCTGGAGCAGAGGATGGAAAAGCCAACAGGGCTGAAAGCCCCTGGATAGGTTTTGCTGGTGCTGTGCAGGGTGGGAGAGTGTGGCAGAGCTGAGGGGGGCTGTGGCACAGCCAGCACCCTGGCAGTTTCAGGCACACGCATGTATTGGAGGGGGAAAATACCCCTTGGCACTCTCAAAGTTCAAATATTTAGAATAAATGATGCCTGACCCTTTCTCCCTGTCTTCCCTTCCCTCTCTCGCCTTCCTCAGTGCCAGTTCCCAGTAACCCAGGTCCAATAATTCGGTTGTAATAAAATGTGACTGCTGGGGCTATTTTTACGGAGCTGGCACTCATTTGCATGCCGGCTCTGTGTGGGGCCCCAGGCAATCTTTTTTTTTCCCTCTCCCTTCCCCCTCCCCTTCCCCCCCACTTCCCCCACCCCGCTGGCATCCCTCTGATCAGAAGTGACAACAGAAACACAGCCGTATTTCCCGGAGATTTACCGAGTTAGACGATGAAAGCTCAGAGGAACAGTAACAATAGGAAGGGGGACGCGAAGGAAAGCGGCGGGGGGAAGTTCCTAAACTGATCGTTTTCAAATGTCAACTCTGCTCTCGGGGGCTCTGGCGGCTCTGGGAGCCAGCCCATGATAGCTTAGGGAAATGCCAGGAGGCAATTGAAGCAGAGGTATGTGGATAGAAGAGGCCAGCTCGGTCCTGCTCATCCCCTGGGGCTGGAGAGCCATTGCTCCTTCTGGGTTGCTCCGTGGGGTTTTATCCTTGCCCTGTGCTGGCGCTGCCACCCATGTCCTTGGGGGGTTGCTGGGTACTTCTAGGGGTGCTGTCTCTCTCTTCTTTTGGGTGGTGGGTCCTTCTGCATCCTCCTTCCTTGGGAGCTCTGGTCTTCCTCATCCTTCTTGACTCAGGGGTGTGTGTCCCCTGGGCTCTGAGGGAGGAGGGTGGAGGGGGGACCAGGTTGAGACGTGGCAGGAGCAGAGACTGAATTTTTTGAGAAATTTGTTCATTGTTCCAATTGCTCCCCTTCCAGCCTGAACAACCTGAACCCCCTTGAGTTGGGAACACAACAACCCCCAGGTAGTCTTGGGAAATAAGTGCTGCTCTCTGATGCCCAAGGTATCTTGGAGCAGGACTTCAAACTCCTCATTTAAAGGTGCCAAGAGGCTCTCTGAGCTGATGCTGATGCAGTCTGGGGGGATCCTTGATGAGGACTCAGGCCAGGAGCCAGCTGGGGTGGTCAAACCCTGTTGATAAGTGAGGCACTGGGCACGCAGTGCTGGGGATCATGGAGGTTTGGGAGCAAGGTGTGATTGCCATGCCCTCTCCTTCCACCCCATGTGTGGGCACCCAGCACCCTCACGCCAGCTATTTTATCAGGCAGCTCCACTGGTGATGGGGACAAGTGGGATGCAGGAGCTTCCCACCTGGGGATTGCAATACAGGTGCTTGGTCCCCTCATCCTCACGTCTGGCCTCACCCCCCCTCCACTCCCTCTCTCTCTGTTTCTCTCCTCAGCGCCACTGTCAAGCAACTTGATCACCTGCCAGCCTGTATTGATTTTTGCTTCCCAATCTCCAAGCTGGATGGAAGGAAAAGATTAAAAACAGTTTGTCAGTTTGAAGTTGAATAAGAATTCAGCACAAGGGATATCGCAGTGGTTTGGGGGGGGCTGGAGGGGTCAAGGCCAAAGATGGTGTCGGGGAGAGTGTAACCCTTTTGCACCCTCTGCTCCAGTGGTGATCTGATCCAGCACACCTAATGCTGGTGGGGGTCTGCCTGCATCCCTTGACCTCTGGGTCTGGGCATCCCTCGTGTGTTGCTCTGGGGGTCCTGGTGTCCCACCAGCCCCCACTGCAGCATCTCTGATGCCTCTCACTCCTTGTCTTCCTGCTGCTCCGCCAACAGTGCCCAGCCCCGGCACTCCCATCCCCACGTGTCCCTGCTGCTGGTGCCATTAGTATTCATGTGGTGGGTCTCCTGCTGTCCTTGTCAAGACTGAGTGGGCAGACTAAGGAAATTTGCCCTTCAAAAAATGAGAATCGTTTGAGTCAGGGAAGCTCTTCCCTCGTGCGTGTGGTTTCCTTGCCAGCCCCGGGGATGACGAATGGTTCACAGACATCCCTGTGCGGCGGAAAAGGGCCCTTTGGTTGAGATGGGACAGGCTGTGCTGGGTCCAAGGAAGGGCTGTGGTTGAGCTGGGGTTGTTGGGCTGTGTGGAGGGGATGGCGTGTGCTTGCCTGGGTTGTGATACTCCATCAGGCAATGGAGCATGATCAGAGACAGGAAGGAGCCTCACAGGTTGGTTTCTGCAAATCCGGGCTCAGGGATGCCAAAATTCCCTGGCAGAGCCCCTGAGCCCACAGGATGGGAGAGAGGTGGCATTTGAGGCCAGAGGCACAGTCCCTGCTGATGTCCAGGCAGTCACAAGACTGCACTGCTGCCGTGGGTGAGAGTTGCTTGTCCCATCATGGCTTTTCCTCCCTCTGCCTCCCTCTTTCTTTAAGGGAAGGTGAGAGCTGGAGGCTCAGGAGTCTCATTGCTGCTACTATTTCTGGTCAGTGTCCAGTAAGGATCTGCTGAGATATATTTGCCTACATAAAAAGTGGGGTGGATCTACTTCCATTTATACCTGCAGGTGTATTTCCTTACCTAAATAATAGATGGTTATGTCCTCAGCCAGGCTAAGCTGGCAGAGTTCCTCCAGGGTCAGCAGAGCTGTGCTGGCTGACATCCAGAGGAGAGGACCTGGTCCTTCTGAGGAGGATGTGCAGTAATTGTGTAGGGAGAGGCTGGAAAGGAAGGTGGCCCTGTTCACAGAGGGCTTGGGAGGTCTGTATTGCAGCTGTTACAATGACAGAGGAGCTGATTTACCTCCGAGTTCCAAACCATTTCCTTGCCTGGACCCACATTTCCCACCAAGAGGGCTGGCATGGGAAGCTCCTGAAGGGTTGTTCTCCTGGGATGCCCATCAAAACTGTGTGTCGCTGTGTCCTCCCTCACCTTCCCTCTTTTCCCAGCACGGTCCATTCTGTCATCATCAGATCTGGGTCCCAAGGGGATTATGGCATCTCCTGGGCAGGTGGGAGAGCAAGGGAGAAATCCTGCATTTGCCAATACCCCAGTGAGCACATCAGTTAATGTGCACTGACAGGTCGAGGGATCCCTTGGCCAGGGGAGCTGCAGGGCATTGTTAGCTCACAGTGCTGGTGCCTGGGAAGAGGCAGGTGGACCTGCTGCTGGCCTTGGCCACCCACTGCCCCTCTGCAAGCAAACCAGGGTGCTGGGGTGGGCTGATTGTTGGCCAGGTGATGTCAGGTGAGTCAGGGAAGCAGGGCAGTGAGGTAGGTGGTCTGCTGCTTGGCCCTGTGCCTGCATCCACACCACAGTCACAGTGCTGGGGGTAGGAAGGTACCACAATGCAGCATTGCATTGGGGAGGGAAGCTCATCTTGCCTGTGCTCCTGGCAATCAACAGGTAAAGCTGGACCCCAAAAAGCCGGGACTAGCCTCGGTGGATGGAGCCCTGGCCTCCCCTTCTCCTCAGGGGGAGAGCAAGGTGCTCTCAGGGGGCGGCAGGCAGGAGATGCCAGAACAAGTGAAGCACGAGAGGCTCACAGGGAAAGGTCATGGAGAGTTTTAAGTAGAAATGTCACTGTTGTTCTGTCAAAAGGATAGCGGAGCCCGCGCGCATGCGGCCAAGTGGCTGCTGCTGTGGCAGTGAGGAGAGGCTCACCCAGCCAGGGCTTGCTGGCCCTGGGGAAGGGGGTATTGGTCGGATTGGTCCCCTCCAGCTCTCACCTCCCCAGTCTTGCACTCCCTTTTCCTCCCTCTCCTCTCTTTTCCTAGTGCTCCTCTGTGCTCTTTTCCAAGCCCCGTCCATTCTGGCATCATTGGATCTAAATCCCAAGGACAGTGTGGCATCTCCTGGGCCGATGGGAGGGCAAAGGGCTAATCTTGTATTTGCCAATCCCAGACTGTGCCCAGCTTGGGAAGACTGACTTTTCCCCCATACAAAGCATGGTCAAGTGAGTCATTGCCCCTCACTGCCACGCTGTGCCTGTACTGGTGTCCCTGGGTCACTGGCCAGCCTGTCACTCCAGCCCTGCAACCCTGCTGCCATCAGTGGGGAGGGAGAGTGGAGCTGCAGGCTCCAGTGTGGGTACCTGGAAGGCAGGGAGGAGGAGGCTGCTGAAGCCTGTGCGTCCCCTCACCTTTGCAGGGCCATGGAGCAGGGAGGTCGGTGGCACAGGTGCTGGAGCAACCCTCTACCTGCCCCTTAGCTCCATGCATCAGGGTCCTCTGTGTGAGGTGGGGATACCATAATCCCACCACCCAACAGCAAGGAGAGGATGGGGCTGTGGAGCTGCCACATGGCCAGCACCAGCTCTGGAGCCTGCCTCCGATATTTTATTTTTTTTTTTTCCCCAGCCTTAATTACCGAATTTCCATATCATCAATTCCCTGCGAGTCAGCACTTGACAGGGAAGGCTGTGGCTACTGTCCTTGCTGCTGCCATCAGAGAGCACCCGCTCCGTCCAGGGGACAGCTCTCAAAACGTTATTTTTATCTCTGTCTCATAAAGCCTGTTCTGTATAAATATATTTTAATTAATTAATAAATGGGATGTAATGAATTCTGGCAGGGTGACATTTGAGCATAAAGCAAGGCTTAAACAGATCCTGACATGTGTTAGCTGGGAAAACACAACACACCCGCGTGTGCACCGCACACACACACACACACATATATATATATTTCTTTACTCTTTAGGATTGTTATGCAATATAGAGGGAGATGGGTTGGGAGGGTCAATTTTGGGAAGTGGAGGTGAGTCACAAGCTCTGTCTCTGCTGAAGAACCACGTAGGCAGTCCCCTGGGTCGCCTCTGTCCTGAGTTGGAGAGGAGGAGTGAATAGATTGCTTCCTCTCCCGGAGACTGATGAGATGTCTCCAAAGAACAAGGCTTGCTGGAAAAGCCTTGTCTCATCCAGCCTGCACCATGGGCTATGGAGGACCCTGTAGCTGCTGCAAGTTGGAGCAGGGAGACCTCAGTTTGTGTCAGTATCTTGGATAAGAGTCTCACAATCCCACTGGCTTGGTTGCTCTCCAACCCAAGCCAGGAACACAACTGTGTTTGTGGTGCCACATTTGCCTGGGGAGGTGACGATGCTGTGGTGCACTGTAGGGATTTTTTTGTTTCCTGAAAATAACGTTTCACAAAAGAATACAATACAGGATAGGACAAGGAGTAACGGATTCAGGTGTAAAGAGCAGAAATTTAGGTTAGATATATGGCAGAAATTGTTTACAGGTTGCCCAGAGAGGCTGTGAGTGTCCCATCCCTGGAAGTGTTCAAGGGAAGCTTGGATGGGGCTTGGAGCAACCTGGTCTAATGGAAGGTGTCCCTGCCCATGGCAGGGGGTTGCAACTAGATAATATTCCAGGTCCCTTCCAAACCATTCTATGAATACAAGTGACAGGACAGGGCTGTGCTGGGGCTCCCTGCCAGCTCTGGCACTGATGGGACCTTCTGATGGATTTGAGGGGTGGAGGGGCACCCCAGCAGTGGCCCTGTTTTGGATCAGGGATTGGAGACTTGAAGGAACAAGGAAGATCCTGTGGCTGGTCAGGGTGGTGTTTCTGACCTGGCTTGGTTTTAGTGGCACCCAAAGGGCAGAACATCCACCAGAAGAGGTACTGTTCTTGCAGGACAGGGTGCAGGAGTTGGGACATGCTGGAGTAGTGAAAACTTCACCTCTTTCTTTCTGATACCTCTGCGTATCTGGAGGTTGCCTTCCTCCACAGAGCCAGTAGCAGATGTGCTCTTATGTAGCTGGGATCCAGGTTTTTCATCCAGAAGTGGGGAAGTTTCTCAAAGCCAGTCATTACTGTGTCAGTACAGCCCACTGGAGGAAGAGCAGGGTCTAATGGTGAACATTTTCCAGTCTCAGATCCTTACAATAGAAATCTTCTCCCTTCCTAAGTTTGGGGGTGTGAATTTTAGGGCTCTGCTCAGCTGCAGCTCAGGGGAGAACTAGTCAGAAAATTACATTAGTACCAATCACGTGCTCTAGAGGAAAGGGTTGCACCCACATATATTACAGAGAGTGTGTCTGAAGGTAAATGCAGTGTGGAGGAGTCCTTCAGCAGCACAGAAGTGTTGCCCAAAGGCCCATAAGCCTGATAAAGCTTCTGCAAGCCCTTGGCAGCCCTCCCTCTCCATGCAGCTGCCCTTGGTTATTGCTGGTGATGGTGCCCACTGGCTTTTCCTTCCTCTGCCCAAGCCACTGGCTTTTGGGGGACTGAATGGACTTTGCTCAGCTCCCTGCCTTAGGCTTTTCAATGGCTTCACTCCATCGTGCGTTATCCCAGTCTCGTACCTGCATCCTGATCTGCCTTTGGGGAATTTTGGGAGATGAAAGGGCACATCCAGGACACTTTGACCTATTAGAGTTGCATATGTACATGTATTTGATCAAACAGGGAGGGTGTGCTGTTTGCTGTTCAGCTTAGTTATGAGCTTAGGCTGCTGGAAAGAGCATGTGGAAGAGGATTTGAGGCTGGTCTCCATGTGGGAGAGGGTGGGTGGGCAGACTGGGGGATTTTAGTGTTTTTCCTCCATGGAGCAGGTCAATATTCCTCCCCTCTCCCTCAAGTAGCTAATAATATGGTGGTTGGCTCTCCTTCGCCCAGCAGGGTTATTGTCATCCTTGCTAAAGTTTGACATTTTACACTTTAACTAAGCACAGCCTTAGGCAAGGAGCTGCTAAGAGACAGATTTCCTTATTAAAAGAAGATGTCACCAAAAGAGCAAGTCAACAAATATGCCACTGCCCAGAAACAGCCATGCGACTGGGAGAGCCGAGGAGGGCGGCGAGCGGAGCCAGGGTGGGTGATGAGCCGTGGAGGGACAGCCTGAGCCATCTGGGGACATGAGGTGCCTTCACCCCCTGCTCCACGTGCCCCACACAACAGCACCGACTGCAATGAGGCTCTGGGGGCCTCATGCAGTGTGAACCATCCCCACGGTGGTCTCTTAGCTACAGGGCGTTCATCTGGGTGTCTGCATGGAGGTTTTCTGAGTCCGAAAACGTTTCCAAGGATTTTTCTCAATGTTGCAGTCACAAAATGCCAGGCACACATAGACAGCTGCAGGCAACTCCTTTTTTTATTTATTTTAAATATATAATCTGAGCGTGCCTGGTCATGTGCCTTTTCCCGGCGCTGCTGACAATGTGGGTTTTTTTGCTCCCCTTTATGGAGTTTAAGTGTAATACACTTAATAGCAGTTAGTGATGTCAGTGCTCTTTGGTATAGCAAATCTCTGGTGTGAGATAATCTTAGTTAATGATCAGCATAAAACAGATAGAGGTCAGTATTTTAGCGTTGCTATAAATCCCACATTTACTGTGATCGAGTTGGAAGGAGATGATCCCATTAACCTTTCCATTGTATTGATAGGGTGTGCATCCCACTGTGGTCAGTAGGGGTAGAGGAGCAGTGTGGTTCAGCCCTGTGGACCTGCTGCCATCCTCCTCCTCAGGCTTGTGGCCACTTGTGAGGCTCAGGATGGTGTCCACAGGGTGGGTTCTCCATCTCCTTCTGCAGCCTAACTCAGGGTGACACCGTGTAACGGGAGAGCAGCCTCTGCCAGACCAGGAGAGGATGGAAAGACACTGGCAGATTTGAGCCTCTGAAGGTCCCATGTTGGAAGGGACAGCACAGTGGCCACACAATCTAGGCACTGGGGTGGGAGGAGCCCCTCTGGTGCCAAAACTCTGGGATGGTTCTGGACCACTGTCCAGCTTGACAGTCCCCACGGATTTTGGTGAGGTGGCGCTGGGTCTCACCAGCTGCGAGCCCACCCTGGTGCAGGCAGCACTCTGATAATCCGGAGATATGGGCAGTGTGGAGGGGAAAAAAATAAGGTAAAAGTGTCAATGAAGCATAATGGTTAAGTATCAAATTGCATGAAAGTAGGAAATAAAATATTTAAAGCCTCCTCGAGGAATATTGAATCGGTGACTACTGTACTTACGTCCATAGGCCTTGTTTTCCCTGGATGTTGGTGCTGCTCCTCTCGTGTGTGTAATGGGCAGTGCCTGGGGTAAACCTCACTGATGCAAGGGCTGCTGGCAGCTTTGGGGCTCGTGGGGAGGGGTTTGGGGGAGGATGGAAGAGACCTGCGCAAGGACAGAGAAATGGCCGTGAGGGTCCACCACAGGTTCCCTGCGGCACCGACTCCTTGCAAAGCCTCCCTCCCTGCCTCTCCAGCCCTCTCTCCTCCTAGTCACTGTTAACAGTGAGGATTTGTCTTGCACCATTACTCAGAGACCCAGGGTTTTGCTGCACTTCAAACCACACCTTCTCCCCAATGTCCTTGATTAGTTACCTTGGTTGGAGGGTAGTGCTAATTTGATCAGTGTTAGAAATCAGTACGGGGCTGGAACCTTTTTCCCTGTCTTTCAACTGAATGGATAGAGAGGGCAGAAATAAAGGCTCCCTCGGGTTCTGGTTCATATGTCACCATGAACTGCATTAATGAATCACTGGTCCCAGAGCACATTTGCAGCTTGTTACTAGCAGATAATCCTGCACTGTGACCCAATTGCTACTTGGCTACCCAAGAGGAGATCTTTCTCCAAGACCCTGAGGAGGAAAGATGGGCCGGGCTGGAAGTCGCCTTCAGCTTTGGAGCTGGAGCTGATGCATTCATTAGGGAGGTTTTTCCTGGCTAGTGCGTGGCTTTGGTATTTTGTTTTGGTTTTTTGGTGTTTGTTTTTTTTTTTTTTTTTTTTTTAATTCGCTTTTATTTTTAATGGAGAAAGCTTGGAAAAACAGCCCCAGAAAACTTGCTACCGTATCCTGCTGCAGGAGGATATTCCCTGCATTATTGTATAGCCTTGCTGGATGTCATGTGCCTTTGATCAGCTCCTGAAAGGCTCTCCAGTGTTCCCAGTTGCTTCAGGCCTTCATGGAACTGAGAGGTGGGGTTGACACAAGGAGGTGGGCACTGAGCACGGGAGGGAAATAAGGGCTCCTGTATCAGGGAGGTGGTGACAATGCTGAGGTGAGGAGACCTTGTGAACTCCAGAGAGCTGAGGGGCCATCAGCAATTGCAGCACAGCCATACCACGTCACTCCAGCTGTCCCCAGGCTATTTTCCTTGGGAGGGAGCTGCCCTGCCTTGTGGCACATGCCCAAACAAGTGTGCTCTGGTCCCTGAGAGCTGGAAGATAATCCTAGGCAAGTCTGAGTGGTGCTCTTCCTTCCTGCCCTTTGCAAATCAGCCACACACATTCTCTACAGAAAAGAGGCAGTGTTTTCAGCTAAGGCATTTCTAATCCTGTAATTAGATGGGTTTTATCTGTCTCCTTATTTTGCTGGGAAGGATGATGTTATCTCTGTCCCTTGCAGGGAGATCTGGGTGTGTTTCCCAGACCTCAGGCTGCTTCTCTGACCTTGAGCAGAGTCACTTCAGCTCCTCTCGCCCCAGTGCCCTGCCTGAGAAAAGAAAAGGGAACGTGGACACTTTATTTCACCCACTCCTTGTCCTACCTGACTGACCTAGGGTCTCCCCAGGCCATGGCTCAGAGCGAGCTCCTCCAGCCCTGTGCCTTGCCTCCAGCCACACTCATCTGCAGGAGCAGGGCAAGAAAGTCCTTCTCAGCCTCCAGGGAGGTGACTTGTCAAAGGGGACTTCACTAAAACCAGAGGACCTCCAAGAGGTAAAGGTGTGCAAGTCAAGATTCACTCATTGGCGGATAAGTTAATATTTTCTTTAACACAAAACATCTTTATGATTGTTTTCTCCATACGTAACAGCTCAGTGGAAGTGACTGTGCAGGTCAGGAAAGTCACCAGGAGTCAGCACATACGAGCACCCCTAATTTATTGGAAAGTTTATTTATCTCTACATTAAATTTTTGCCAAAGAGGATTTCCTTGGGCCCACGGGACTGGTATAAATGGGGCGTTGGAATAGAGCTTTTTGCAACCCCAGAGCTAATTTCTCTCTCTGTGTTTTCGTTCCCGTTGTTCACACGTTGGTGCTGCCAAGCACACTGACGGTGAAGCCTGTATTCAAGTCAGATTTTTTTTTTTTATTTCCTGCATTTGAGCAGGCCAGAATTTATACTGCTCGGGTCTCCTTAAATTAGTCCGAGAGGATTTCATTTTACAGGCCTGCTTGACTGGGATCCTTTTGGCACGATGGGCTCAGCTTTGTATACAACTGAGATTCATATTTTATGTGTGTATAAAAACCCCAGCCATGAATCTAGCAGCTTAAAACTTCACCTTCATTCTTTACAGCTCAATTCAGAGCACTCTGCACATTTCCAGCCACTTGGTCTTGCAGGCAGCTGAGCTACAGGAAAGTGGCAGGAGATGCAGATGGCTCCAAAGGGATGCTTTGCTCTCCTTGGTCACCAAATGTGGCTTGAGAGAGCCCTGAAAGCCTGTGGCTACAGCAGGTCTCCAGTTCATGAGGATGCCTTTCCCCCTTTGGGTGTCTAATTCCAAATTTGAAGTGAGACCTAGGGGATATTCTTGGGAATTTGGGCTATGGCAGCAAACTAAGACTCTGAGGAGCTGGGTTTCATCTCTATCTTTACTCTTTGCTTTACAGAACTCATGGAGAACATCTGGAACTGTTGTTTTCCATTGGTGCTTGTAGCAAATATTTTCTGATTGCTTGTGACCTGTCAAAACTGGATGTAGGTGGAGCAGCAACATAGACATGTGTCAGCAAAGTCCAAGTACCAAATTCAGACCTGTGTCAACAAGCCAGCTTGAATATCCTGCTAGGGAACAGGGAGGTTCTCTGCTGTCCAAGTCCATGGATGGCTGGAAAAATGAAGGTGTGGAGGATATGGATGCTGAGAAGTACCAGGCTGAGATACTTGGGTGGTCCTGCATGGACCTAGCCTAAATGCTGCTGGGCTAGTCCCAGCAGAACTGGTTGTTTTGGGCTGAAGGCCAGCTCTGTGCAGTCAGACTGTGCCCAGTTAACACCCCCTCCTGAAATGCTGAGCCCTGGGGAAGCCGCACCAGAGCAAACAGCAACTGGACTGCTGCCAGCTGCACCTGATACTGAATAGATGACCCTGGTCCCCGATTCCCTGCTTTCCTGGTCCTTGGATCCACCCACAGGGTTTCTGCCTTCCCCCTGCACGAGTACAGTGTTGCAGCAGGACCAGTCTGGTAGCAGTGGCTCACCTCTGGAATTATGTGGCACAGCTAACTGGATGAGGAACACCAGTGTGCTCACTGTGGGGATGCCAGAATTGCTTCTGTGTGCAGACAGCCAAGATCAGCAGGGTCTTCTTTGATATAGTGATGATCCAAGTCTGCCTCTGTATAGGATAATAGGGTGCTATGGGATGCTGATCCACAGCTCTTGCTACTGGTATAGGAAGAGGTGAGTCCTCATCAGTCATTTTCTTAGAGGTTTTCCTCTTGGCTGTGACTTCCAGCAGGGTTCAGCAGAATTAAATTTTAAAGAAGATGGAATTTAAGAATATGGATGTCCAAATGTTGGGTTTTACTTCAGGCTTTTTGGCACTACCTGGCCTGCTTTTGGTTGGCAAGCCTGTCTGTGATGCTGTGCTGCCTTCCAGAGTTAGTGTTGTTTGGCTTGGTAGGTGTGAATCCCCTCAGGCTCCCGTCAGCCTCAGCAGATTCATCCTGGTCCTGAGAGGAACTGCACAGGAAACTGGAACAAGAGTGGAAAAGGGATGGGGAGCGAGCATGGGCAGCAGGTCCCTGGCTTTGCCTTGCTTGATGTAGGATGGCTGCAGCAGGAGCATCCCTGCCATATGCTCTGGGACAAAGTAGATGATGACCTGGGAGCATTTTCCCACCATGAGTGAACCAGGCTCCTGATTTGGTTGTGACTCCAAAGCACCGCCACTCCCTCCCCAACCCATGTTTGGTTTTCCAGTGGTTGGGTTTTATCGAGCAGTTCTTTATTGGATTTATCATGCCAGTTGTTAAAGCTTCCAGCTGCTTAAATTTACTTTCTTGTTTTCTCATTTTCTCATCTGTCTTTTCTGTGTTCTTTACAACAAAATCCACACGGCCCTCTATATCATTAACTCCACGGGCAAGTTAATCAAATTTACTGTCAGGCACAGCTATAGCTGCTGGAATGTTTCTAATTTCTTCAGAGGGGGATATTGGGCTTGCAAAGAATCAGACGGCGCCTCCATTTCTGCCAGCTTTCTCCATAACGCGCCCTGGAGTTGCTGCAATTCCCAAGCCAGCTCAAACACTCGGTTTCCTACTGTAATCTCTCCTATTTCTGCTCTCTCTGTGTCACTGCCAGCTCAGTCTAAATTTTGAGTGATTTTTCCATGGGTGCTACATCTCATTTGGGGTGATTCAGAAGACCATCCGAACTAAACACCAACTTTTGTGTGGGAGGGCTGGGAGGTTTACCAAAACCAGAACAAACTTCATGGATGTAAAAAGGCTTTCCAGCCCCCATCCTAGTCTAGCACTTGCTGTTCTGATGTTGTATGAGAAGCATCATTAAATAACCTCCAGGCATCCTTGGGAAGCGGCCACATCATCACCTTGGAGGTTATGTGGCAGTAAAGATGTAATGGGCTCTCCAACCATGTTTATGGGTCACAGTGGGATCTAGAGGTGAAATGGAGACTTGAGTGTCAGGAGCACTTGGCTGCAGCCTGACTTTGCTCTTCACCTGCCCTCAGCATCCAAAGGCATGTTATGGAGCAAGGACTGGTTTGGGTATTGTGGCAGTCACAATAAAAAGGGGGATTGATAATGAGGGGCAGATCAGAGGCACCTCAGTGTGCTGCTGCAGACTGCACATCCCTGGGATGATTTTAGGGGGGAGATGTGTTCCTGCACTGAGGCAAAGCTTGATCTCAGTTTGGGTTGCACTGTTGTGTAAATGGAGTGTGCAACCAAGGCTGGCATGATGCTATCTCAGAGAAAGATAATTTGGGGACTTATGTACCTGAGGCAGCAGGCCAGGTAAAGGTGGTGTGGAGACCTCATAGCAACCTTACAGTATCTGAAGGGGGCCTGCAGGGAGACAGAGAGGGACTCTTTGTCAGGAACTGTAGTGATAGGACAAGGAGTAATGGGAACAGATTGGAAGAGGGGATATTTAGTTCAGATATTAGGAGTAAATTTTTTACTGTGAGGGTGGTTAGGCACTGGAGCAGGTTGCCCAGGGAGATTGTGGATACCCCAACCCTGGCAGTGTTCAAAACCAGGTTGGATAAGGCCTTGAGTGACTTGATCTAGTGGGAGGTGACCCTGCCCATGGCAGGAGGGGTTGGGACTAGATGAGTTTTAGGGTCCATTCCAACCCCTTAATGTTCATAATGAAGCCACGGCTGCCAGCATATTCCTGGGGAGCAGGGAGATGGGACTGTCCACATCATGGGGCAGGAGCTGTGTGCTTTAGCTGGGGCTGACCACACTGACAGACACACACAGCCCTTGGTGGCCCAGCTGCCTGTGCCCTGGGACCGGCCCCACTGGGGCAGCCATCGGTGGCTGGTCCCCCAGCCAACCTTCCTCTCTGTGTAAATAGAATCAAAACCCCAGGGAAGTTCCCCTTAGGTGCGTGGGCTGTAGGTTTCGAGTGGGATCGGGGCACCTGTGCTTGTGTGGAGATAAAGCAGCGCTCACACAGCGAGAACGTGAGACCTTGGTGCATCTCATGCGTGTACAGGATCGAGGTGCGAGACAGCTGGCGCGTGTGTTGTAGGAGTGACGTCCAGGGCTCGCCTTCCAAATCACCACGGAACAGTAGGGAAGGGAGGAGCAGAGGAGGAAAGGGAGAGAAGAGGCTGAGAGCAGGTGAAGGAAGAGGAGGAAGGAGTGAGGGAGGGGGAGCGTGAGAGAGAGGGCAAGGGGAGGGAGGGATGGGGAGAGAAGTAAACAGGGATGAAATTGCAGGTAAAAATAAAGCCGAAGAAGCCCAGGTGGAATTCATGCAAAGTCTCCTCATCAACACTGCGACTCCCTCCTGTCACGGGAACTGTCATCCGGGCTCGGCTCGTAATGAAAGGGAAAATATTTTATTCAGATTTATTAATTTGAAAATGAAGCCCGCCTGTCGAGAGGGGGACAGTTCTTCTCAATCTGTCATCGTTGAACCACACGCTCCTGACACCGGGATTCATTTGTCTTGTCGGCTCTGACAGTCGGATTCTCCCAGAGCTGTTCCTGGTGGATCGCCCTGGGATTTTAAACCGGATGAAACACATTCCGACAAGGAACAGCCTCTTTATTAATGCAAATTACACGAGGAGGAAAGAGCGCGAGGGAGGGAGAAAGGGAGGGAGGGTGACGCCAGCAGACGCTCTGGTTCCTCTCCCTGTATCAGTCATTTGTTATTTACATTTATACGCATTTTTCAGGTTTAATAAAAGGAGACCGGGATTTTCAGTGACATTTATGGACGGATTGTTTGAAGAAAAAAAAAATGGTACCGTCACCAGAAATGTGTGCAAAAATACATATATACACACACACACGCAAATGCATGTGTGCAAGCTCCGTCTCCCATGGGCAGAGCTGGCTTCGGACAGGGCGAGCACGTGGGTTTTCCCACGGTGCAGGAGAGGTGGCTCTGAGGAGGGAAGGAGACGTGTGGCAGTGGCATTGGTCTGGTGAGGTTGCTGAGGTGGCTGATGGCAGGGCTGTGGCATCTCCCGGGGTGTGTGTAGGACCCTTCCTCGGTCCCTGGTGGGACTGACTGTCTGGAGAGAGCTTGCTCAGGGTTTGCAGGGTAGGGAGTGCTGCCTGTGCCGGGGTATGCGTGTAGGGCAGGGGCTGGAAGCAAGGCGGTCCTTCCTGCGCTCTCACATCCATGGGGGATGTCTGAGGGGATGTCAGTGGTGGGACCGCGGATCCTGGGGGTCATTATGACTTCCCAGGGCATGGCTGTCCCTCCAATCTCTGCTGCTGCTCTTTAACAGGGAAGGTAACATGCATTAAACATCAGCATCTCCCAAACCCACCTACTCTTGCCTCTCTCCTGTGGGCAGCATGGAGGCTTCCAGGATGGGTTTTCCCTCGCAAACCATGCTTGCCCCTAAGGATCCCAGCTCTGCTAATGGGGGCTGGCACCAGCTCCCACCCCTCCCCGAGGTCCCCTCAGCTCATCAGTGCAATGCAACACAAATACCAGTGCCTGGAGTATGGAGAGCCTGGACGTAAGTGTCTAATGATGTCTCCGCAGTCTACAGAATGAATATTTAATAGCGCTTGTCAGCAAGATCTTATAGAGGGATTTCTGCCCTAAAATGCTCGTTACCTCTCACAGTTTCCACGGCAGCCTCGGTGTTTATGGTTTCCTCTTCCTGGTTTGTGACCTCCTTGGGGTCTTTTCCACCATCCCTCCTTAGCCACGGCTCAGCAAGGGCCACCATCACCACTGTCACCCTCAGCAGTCCCATTCCAGGTGAGGACAGAGGTGTGAGGCAGCAGATGAGCAAATTGGAGCTGATGGATGCACCCTCCCTAGGGGCCAGGTAGGACACCCTATTTAGTGTCCCAAAGTCTCTAAGGTGACTCTGTGTGTCCTGCAATCCCACGTGGGTCTGAGACCTTTGCCTTCAAATTTCCCCGTCCTGCTAAAGCTCTGTCAGAGAGACATTCAGGCTTGACTTGAAGGCTGCAAGTGATGGAGAATCTACCACGTCGTTAGGCAAATTGTTCTGCTGGTTAATTAGCTTCACTTTTAATCTGCTTGGAGCAATGAGAACAGTAATTCACGGTAGGAACAGGGACGTGCAGCGAGGGCCTGGAGAGGTGTGGGAGAGGAGGATGGAAAGCCAGAGAAAAAGGACTCAAAATTAGAGCAGAGACATTTTTCAATGAACCTTTAGTCTATAAGAGGGACAATGAGAATAGGGAGGAGAAAAAAGAAACGAAAAGGGAAGAGAAGAAAACATTTCAGAGGGACCAATGTTATTTTTGAATTTGATTTGAGTTTTGTAAATGCTATTTTTATGACAGAAAACTAAAGAGTAGAAATTACAAAATGCCATTTGGTAACCTCCTAGAAATGTACTTTTCCACTTTTCATTCTGAAATGGGAAGTTTTTAAATATAAATCTTAGTCTAAAAACTTTTTCTTTTTAAAAAAAATGGGGGCAGGGGGTGGCTTTATACTTGAACCTCAATGCTTGAATCCTTCTCTGATGGTTTTCCCAGAGTCAGTTGGCTCTCTTTGGCTTGCCTACCCCTTCTGTGAAATGAGGCAGGTGCCTACTCAAAGAGGAGCCCACAACCAAAATGTCTTTGTTTCTGCAAGTTTCTTTCTCCAGAGGAACCCATAAGTTCCTCTGAGAGCAAACTCAGGGTTCATCCTCACTGTAAAGGTGCATTAACCCAGCACAGTGGCCACAGACAAAGAGACCTTATTGCATAGAGAGCAGCATGGGGGCTCCTCATCAGTGCTTCCTGAGACTGAGGTCCAGAAACCAGGGGGGATGCATTTAGAGAGATGTCCCCAGAGCTTCTCACTTTCAGGGGAGAAGGAAGCTGTGTCTAGGGAAATGTTGCTGCAGCTGCCACACGTCCTGGGCACAACTGCACCCTGCTGGCAGAGGTGATAGGGACAGGGCCCAAGGGCAACCTTGGCAGCACCTTGAGGAGCCACCTGGAGCCCTGGCCCAAACCCCAGCCCAGTCGGAGCACCTCTAGATACTGTTTTCAAGGACCTTTCCACCTGGTCTATGGGGACTGTCTGAAAAATCACTTCTGTCCTTGAATTCCTATTTCCTTGCAAACCCCGTGGCTAGGGCTCAGCCCTGGTGTAATAGGCATCTGCTTGTAGTAATCTCAACACCCCTCCCCAAACCTACTTATAAAATACTGCACCTTGCACCAATTTTATCTGTGACATTGCATAAAAAAAAAAAAAATCCATTAAAAGAAATAAAAGCAGGTGCAGCCTGGTGCTGCAAACACTCCTTTACTCTCATTCTCTCCCCTGCGTTCTCTCTCTCCTTCACTCCTGGTGTTTGCTAGTTTGTATGATTAATTTTATCAATTTTCCTGACCTGCTTTGCCACTGAAATAAATATGACAGCTGCAGTGCTGCCTCAATTCGTTCTCTTGCCAAGTGAGCTGCTGAGATGTGTTTTCTTGTTGATCGCAGACTTTGGTAAATATCAAGTAAATAGACTGAAGAGGATTCATTTCAGCAGCTTGGATTGTCAGGACTTCAGCCCGAGAGCACATCCTTCACCAGGGAGACAAAGGGAAAAGGAAAGCTCCTGTCCCTCCCCAAAAAAGCAATCAAGAAATCCTTGCGGTGCACCAAGCACTGCCAGCCCGGCCCACAATTAGCGGTGTCAGCAGATGTCTTAGAGGAGACTCCTAAAGTCTGTGTCCTAAAAAAGGAGCCCTGTGGCCAGGCAGCTACTATGGTGTGTGTGGGTCAGGGTGGTAGCAGAGATGGGGGTGTTGGGCACTGCCATCCTAGTCCTTTTTTATATCTCAGAATCATCATGGACATGGTCCATCGCCTGCTCTTCCACTGTCTTGGTGTTGTCTCCTGTCCCTGTGTGGAAGAGAGACATTCTGTCTCTCCTTAGCAGAAGGTGGCCCAATGGGCCATGGAGCACCAGAATCGTGGCTGGTGCTGGTGAGCTGAGCAGGGAGTATTGGTGACAGGGTGACAGCCTGGCATTGCAACCCGCCTTCAAATGGATTGGCTGTGTCTAGGACCTGATTTTTCCATTCTGCCTCTCCCAGTGAACCTCAGCCTGGAGTAAGCTGAAGGCTTCCTGCCTTTCAAGGAGTCTCTCCTGGAGATCCCCTTCCCTGGTGAGGCTGCTTGAACACATCTACAGGTGTAAGATCTTAATTAGCACACCCTCCATCCCCATGCAAGGTTGTGAATATGGTCAGAGCAAGTCTCCCAGACTATGTAGATGTTATAGGTCAGTCCATACCCAGCACTGGAGTCCATACCCAGCACTGAATTTCTAAGCAGGGGACTTGGCTCCAGGCTGTTGCTGCCCTTGCACGTGGCTTCTCACATACAGCACCAGTTGCTGCAGGGCTGTGCTGGCATGACAAGGCCCAGGCTCTCTTGAAGTCTAGGGGACTCTCATTGTTGGTTATACATATGGTGTATTGTTATGCACATGGGGAGTTTAAAACATTAGGAGGGAAATTGTTGTGTTAGCATCTCTACCATATGGCCTATTTGGCTGGTGTGGCAGGAGACAGAAAGAGGATTGAAATATCATTGCTCAGTGTTGGTATTTCAGCCAGCAGTGCCTCTAACAATTGTGGTCCTTGCCCTGAAGACCTTCAGACACCTTTTGGAGAGATTTGGGATCAATCTCAATGCCTATCTCGAAGTAGCTGTATCTTCCCTACATGGTGACTATGCTTTTTTTTGGCAGGACTCCCCATAGAGTGCTTGGAGGACCAAAAAAAGTCAGGGCCAGAGCATCCAACCAGACCAGAGCAATGAGGATGTGACATGGGCGTAATTTCTGGAGCAGGTCTTGGTGGTGATGTGGACAGGAGTGATGCTGCTGGGGCACCATTCAAGCACTGTGTGCTCTGCCCTCCTGCACAAGGGATTTCGCTCCAGCTCTTTGGAATTATTTAAGGCTGTGCCTGTGGAAAAAGTAGGCATGCTTCCTCAGGCATATCCTTAAATACTTCCAAAGTAGTGCTGGAGAAGAGTGCTGAGCAGAATTTAACAGTATGGAAATTCTTAATGGCATTGTCAAAGCATCCAGCTGCCCAAAAGTCCCTCAGTAGGACGATGCTCCCAGTGTTACCAGCCCCACCTGTGCAAAAGCCTCCAGTGTGCCTACTCTTCTGCAAGAAATCATGAGATTTTTAATTTAATTCAATTCAGGGACACTGGAGAAAAATCCAGGGGTTATTTTGTGCCTTTGCAGACTTTAATCTTTGGGTGCAGTTTATACATAAGCTTTATTTCTACAAACAAAATCCTTTTGCTGATTTCTGACAATTCTGTATCTTCAAAGACTCTGTGAGCGAGGAACTCTGTATTGAAGGTTTTGCACTCTAATAGAAGATAAACATTTGCTGATGTCCATGATCTAGTTAATTGGCAAACAGCAATTACCAGTACAACCCAACGGCTGAGCCCTCTGTATGCCACAGATTTTAGCAAAGCTGCCTTCAGTCGTCACATCCAAACACAGGGACAGAGGGGAAAAAATAGAAACTCCCAGCCTCCAAAACCAAAAAGAGAATTTGTGAATGTGACCCAGATAAACACAGTGAAGGGCAGCTTCCTTGAGTCAGCAGAGAGCCTCGAACACCTGCTCCTGTGTCCTCCTCCACCCTGCAAAGGCTGGGTGGCTGCTGCAGCACCCCATTGTCCCCCCAAAACTGCCACAGACTCCAGCGTGGTTGTGAGTTGCTGAACCAAAGCTCAGTAGCTTGAAACCAGGGGCAGGATGAAGGGGGCACTGTAAAATACCTCTAACTGAATATAAACCCTAAGACATAGGGCTCCCCTGCCGCCTCTGCTCCAATTTGTTGCAGATTGACTGTGCTCCTGTACCTTTACCTTTTGGAATTATTGCATTATTACCATTACTAAGGTGATAATTTTCATTAACGACTTACTGCTGGAAGCTGCAGAGTCCAGGACTTTCCATCAGAAAGAAGGTCTAGCTGGCTGCAGGGACTCCTCTCTCCTGGTCTTTGAGCTCTGATGGACTTTCTACCCTCTCCCTGGGCAGCCTGTTCCAGTGCTTGACTACCCTTTTAGTGAAGAAATCTTTTCTAATATCCAATCAAAATCCCCCCTGGAACAACTTGAGGCTGCTTTCTATTTAATCCAGTCAGCTTGGTGCTGCCCAGAGCACGGCCACAGAGCCCAGGAGGTGTCCCTGGGGAAGCTGAGCATGCAGCTTGCACTCAACATGCCTGTGCCTAAGGTCTCAAAACCAGCTCCAAATTTCCCCAGGCACTGTGAGCCCCGGGGGTCACTTGTGGCAGTG
The DNA here is from genome assembly GCF_001715985.3 of Manacus vitellinus. NCBI lineage: Eukaryota > Metazoa > Chordata > Aves > Passeriformes > Pipridae > Manacus > Manacus vitellinus. The sequence goes on from NW_021940565.1 coordinate 2,152,254, forward strand.
GGTAGAGCAGCACAAGTGATGGTAGCACCACAATGTGGTGCCTCCCAAGAAAACCATGGTTCAGCTGGGTTGGTTTTGCTGCCAATCCAGCTAGAACTGGGAGCATGAGTGCCTGGGAGCATCACCAATCCACCAGGGAACAAAGGGCAGCAGCACTCCCCTTCTTCCCATCAAGATGTTCCAAAGCCTGGCTGCTCTGTTGACTGGGCACATTTTTTTACCGATGCAGATCACCTTGGTCCAGCAAGGAGCTCATGCAGCAGCCTCTCATCATCAATTCAGATACCCCCCTCCCCTCTTCTCAAGGACTTCTGAGAGCAAAAGGCTTGTGGCTACAAAGATTTACACCCCCTCAGCAAGGGTTAACCTCATCTGGCAGCCACTATTGTCTCAGGACAACTTGTCAGTCTGTGAGAACGTGCCGTAATGGATTTGAAGTGGATTGCTTAGCCCACGGAGAGGGTGATGCTGTATTTATTGAATAGACATTAAAAAGAACATTTCTCAATTTCTCAGCACTGAACTCGAGGTCAATGGATCTTTTTGGCACTGACATGCTGAGTCAACTCCTAGCTTAAAGCTTTTAGAAGGACCAGGGTTAGATGAAAGGATTAGACTCCGTCTTTAGCGTTTCCCTGGCAAAATCGTTGGGTGCTAAATCATTTATGTTGCTTTGCGGCGCTTTGCTTGGCCTCTCCCTGTTACCTTGGAAAGGAAAAAAAAACACATTCTTTCCTTTTTTTTTGGATTGAAATGACACAAGTTGATTATTTCCACTGTGCTGAGGTGGATACAAAGCGTGTTGGGCTCCTAAGGCTGTTGGGCAGCTGCCGAAAGGGCTGCAAAGCCCCGTTTCTCTGGAGAAGGCGGTGGCTCTGTGGTGAGATGCGGTGCCAGCCCACCCAACCCGATGCCGAGAGGGCCTGTGGCTTGCTGTGTGCTAACAAATTCCTTGTGCACCAGCGAGACAGCGTTTTAATAATGAACCAGCAATTGATTACAGCAGCCGTGACAGCGGTGGCTGGCTCAGCGACTGGTCCGGAGCCGATGTCTGTGGGAGCAGGGCCTTCCCTCTGTGGCAGGGGGGGTTTGCCTGAGTGCCTGTCAGCAAGTAGAAGCTGTCCAAGGGGTTTGGAGTTAAGGGGCTAAGGGGCTCGCAGTCACAGTGAGGTAAGTCTGGAGCACTGCACTGGCTGCAGGAGAGGTTTCCATAGATTCCAGCTTCCCTGGTGTCACACACATCGCTACTGTTCCCTATGGTTTCGGGCAATTTTGTTAAGGTACATTAGTGTCATGCTAAGGGCAGCACTGGACAGGTGGGTTTAGATAAGCCTGTCTAACCTGAGCAAGCCTCGGGAAAGGCGTTTTTGGGAAGGGTACCAACCACAAAAAAGGTGAGTGATGAGAAGCTGCTGCCACGCTCCTGTTGTGCATCCCTTGTCGGTCACGTTGGCTGCCAGGGACAGACATGCTCGTGCATCAATTCCAGTTCCTCTGGGGAGGAGCTGGAAGGACCGGGGTGGATGGAGCAGCATCTCTTCCAGCAGAGGAGGAAGGCAACCTTCCTTCGAAATACTACTTGATCTAGTTGGTGACCCTGCCCATGGCAGGGGGGTTGGACTAGATGACATTTAAAGGTCCCTTCCAACCCCAACCATTCTACGATTCTATGATTTTATCTTCTCCTGCAGCCTTCCTGCTTGCATCCAGCATATCCCACACTGGTAGCTCTTCTGGGCTCTGCAGAATCCCATCCCACAGCCCTTTCTCAGGCCAAATCCCTGTGGCAGCCAGCACTTTCCAGCGGTTTCAGGCCTTCTGGTAGCGGTGCAACAAATAAAATGCAATCCGCCTGTATCATAAAGTCCAATAAAAATGAAACTGAACATCCACTTTGCAGACAGCAAGTACACTGTAAATTTATGAGATCATATCTTGTGGAGGACAGGGTACTTAAGGGGGGAAGGAAGGGGCTGGCAAAAATGGGAGAGAGAGGCCGAGGGGTAGTAAATATGTTTTCAATAATGAAGAGGCCCGATTACCCTCTTTGCAATAAAAACGTGCACAAGGCAGAGCTGCCGTAAAAATTACTCCCGAGCAGCCTGGCGTATTTGCACCTTGTCATCTTGTCAGCTCCATGCAAATTCGCAAGGCGCCCGCAGCCAGCGCGGGGCTGCCGAGGCTCGGTGATGGTCCTCCCTCCCGAAAAGGCCATTCCACTGGCAGCCTCCCCCCCCCTTCCAGGTCCTGTCCACCACCCCCTCCCACCCTGCAAAATGCACCGATTTGCCCGTAACCGTAGCAACCAGCACAAATGCAGGATGCAGGGATGGACTGGAGGATCGCTGGGGTGCCTCTCGGCCTGGGTTTCTCTCCAGCCAGGCGAGGGCAGTGGGAAGCACAACAGGATTTGGGATGTGGTTCCTGTAGGCTCTGCAGTGCGTGGTTTTGCCCAGCCAGGAGCCCTGGCCACATCGGCAGGTGGCATTTCCCTTTTTTGGGGTGCATTGCACATCCTCCCTGAGCCCAGTGATACTGCATGCACACCAATAGCACTGGGTGCCATTGAGCTTCAAGTACTTAAAGCAAAAAATGAGCATCTTGTTTTCTCCCAGCACAAACCAGAGCAAAGGCTCAGGCCTGAACTCTCTGAAGGTGCTTTCTCAGGAGGTGAGTCTTTAGACCAATTGAAAGGAGGGCATTTAAACAGCACAGGAGCAGCTTCAAGTTGTCTGAAAATCAGCCTTAGCTGTCCTCAAATAAACCACTGCTGGGCCCAGAAGAAAGCAATTACACAGGGGCTTAGCCGAGCTGATTTAACAAAGCTGCAGTAATTAAACCTCATACACTTCAGGCTGGGGATTCAGCTCTGAGTGTTATCAGGATCCTGTCTTGGAAGGTAAATCTTTTTGGTATGAGCAGCTGAGAGGATTTAAACCAAGGTAATTCTCCTTTCTCTCTTTCCTGCCTTTTGGCTGAGACATCGCCCTTGTGGCTGCTGGTGGGCTTAGCAAGGATTTCTTTTGTGGAGCAAAGCCAGAGCAGAGTAAAACTCCCAGGTCCGTTGCTTTCTGCACCAGGACATACAGCCTGGAGCTACATTACTGGAGGACCTGGCAGGCACCTGACTGCTAAGGACAATTTACTGACTTGATCTGGCAGCTTCAGTGTAAAAAATCCCATCCCTTGGGGTTCACGACCCCGACTGGAAGCCTGCTGAAGCTAATGGGAGCCTTTCTCTGGCCTTCAATGGGCTTTGAATTGCGCTGCCGAGGCGGAGCGAAAGCACCGAGTGTCAGGGCCCTATTAGGGATGGAGATGGCCAGGGATGGATGCTCCCCCGTGGAGGCAGCCCCGCAGCCCCGCTGGGGTGCACGAGCCCTGACCCGCCGCTGGAAGCACCGTCTGCGGGCGCTCGGCGTGCCAGCCGTCACCGCCGGAGTCACGGGCTTTGAGGATGGAAGAAAGAAATTGTGGTCGTGTAGCTTGACCTCCTCTATTCAAAGCGAGATCAAAGGAGGGCCAAGAAAGAGCAGAGGAGGCCGTTGTGCCCAGTAGCTGAATGGAAGATGAATGGGAGAGGAGTGGGGGGAGCCGGGGGCTTGGGCTTGCAACAAAGCGACGGGATTCAATTAGCGGGAGAAGTTGTGTTCTGGAATTGCAGCACTAAAGGGATGTGGCTGGGGCAGGGAAGGCAGGCAGGCAGAGGCGTCAGGGAGAAGGTATGTTTTCCATGTCAAGGGTGCATGTGTTTGCAGGGAGGTACAGGAAATAGGGGGATTAGAATTGCTGGAGGTCTCCAGCTAGTGGTTAAAAGGGAAAGCACTGGTGGGTCTTCAGCACACCATGTAAAGGAAGCCTTAGTGAGCAGTTGGCATAATAATTTGGTTAATGTGATGTATCTCTCCCCAGGGAAAGAAGAGTCTTGGGGATGTGTGGGTGATCATCTCCATCATCAAGGGTGGGAGAACAGGGAAGAGCCTGTTTCTGATGGTTACTCCTGCAGTAGAAGCTGGCTAGGGATGTGGAAGGTTAGAGTTGCTGGGAAATGACTGAACTGGTGCTGAGGGGCAGGAGGGAAGAAAGAGAGTGCTGGATCTATGTTCAGGTTCGTGGACTCCAGTACTGTCTGATCTTGCCCAGGGAAGATGATCTTGAGGCGGGAGGAGAAAGCTGTTAATGAGAGCCAATCACAACTTCTTGTGGGCACAGTTCAGACCACAGTGTCGCAGGAGAAATAGGAAAAGAGCTCAGATCTGAGAAAGAAACCTGGGGGAAATGAAAAGTAGGTCAGGCCATGAAGATCAAGTACAGAAGTGCAGTGTGCACATGCAGAGACAAGATCAGTAAAGCCAAGGCACATGGTGAGATGCAATTAGCAGGGGACATCAAGTGTAACGAGAGATTGCTCTAGCAGTACATCAGCAGTTGCTGGAGGACCACAGAGGTGTTGGTTTGGTACCTGGGGACAGGAAAGCACTCGGCAGATGATGCCAAAGAAGCGGCATCACATTTGTTTTCCCCTAAGAAGGTTGGCTGTGACCCTAATGAAGTACCAGGGAAAAATACGCCTATTTTAAAAAGGGGGAAAAGCAGGAAAGGGATAATTATGAAGAGTTCAGTCTGACTGCAGCTCCCAGAAAAGTACTGGGACCTGTAGTCAAACTTGTGAAAACTTAGGAGAAAACAAGGGTGTGAGAACAGGTAACACAGGTGGCTTCAAAGGAAATTGTGTCAGCTCAGTAGGGTCTCCTTGCCATGGGTGCCTCACACCTGGAAGTGCTCAAGGCCAGGTTGGATGGAGCTCTGAGCAACCTGGTCCAGTGGAAGGTGTCCCTGCCCATGGCGGGGGGTTGGAATGAGGTGGTCTTTAAGGTCCCTTCCAACCCAAACCATTCTGTGATTCTGAGTAGCAGGTCTTGGGAGAGAAGGCAAACAGTAAAAGCTGAGCATCCTGGGTTTGCCAGATGTGGTTGGCAGGGTAGTGTCATAAGTGTGGGAGAATCATTTATATTAAATGCTAGAGGCTGAAAAAGTGGCCAGAAACTGGAACTTGGGCTTGCACTGAAAGGATTCATTGAACAAGTGTGCACAGGGTGGCTCTGGTATCTGGTGATGCTCCCTGTTTTCATTAGTGACTCTGGATGGTAGAAAGGGGCTGCAGTTGTTTCCAGATGACACGAGCCTAGCTGAGTTGAAGAACAAGACTAGCATGCAAAAATAAATAAATGGGACACGGGGTCTGGACAAAAAAAGGCGTGACTGGAGCAGTGTTGTTTGGGGCCTTTAGACATAAACTTAGTGGGTAGTTTGGTCTGGCAAGTGCAGATGAATAGATGCTGCTCCCACCTAGGTGAGCAGAAGGAGATGATAGATTAAAATGCATAGAGGAGGAGGCTGGCTGAGAGAGAAAGAGGATGCTCTGTGGAGAGAGGAGAAAGTGAGAATGGACATGGTCAGTTAGCAAACAGGACAAGGAAGGTGGCTCAGGTACCCCACTTTGGGAAGGACTGGGGAAAAAAGGTGAAAAATTTGAAGAACATTAAGAAGTGTTCAGCAGGCTGTGCCTTATCTTAAGGCTGCAAAAGGTTATGCAGGGGTGGCTCTGATAGTTACTCAAACAAATATGGTGCATAGTTAAGGGATGGAGTTCTCCCCTTTCCCACCGTGGCCTTGTCAAGCATAGGTTCATCAGAATTGATGGAGATACTGTAGTATAAATCCAGGCCTGGGAAAAGGAGTGAATGTCCCATTGCAGAAACATTGACAGCCAGCATCGAGAAATACTGAGAGCCCAGGAGATCTGTCCCAAGTTGCCAAGTTATTAAAAAACAGCACTTCATAAATCCTGCGCCATCCTCTGAAGCTTGTACAGGTTTCATGAAGCCAAAATGTCTCTGACCAGTGGCTGGTGATGGTGTGTGTGAGCTGGTACTGTCTCAGATGAAAACAGGTTGGAAAATAACTTCATGAAAATCACTGTTGTGATACTGAGGCTGGCAAACCTTTGGAGGTGTAACTTTGGGCTGCTGATATTAGGGAGAGAAAATTTGCCCAGCCCTTCTTAAGCCAAAGTACAGTGAGGTGAGCAAGGATACCTGGGCCAAATTTATTCATGCAAATGGAGGAGTTTTTTCAGGTTCAGCAGGCAAATGGCCAGTTTACCTGCCCCCTCCCCTCCTGTGTTTGGCAGTGAATGCAACAGGGTCACAGTTTCTGCTTGCAGTGTGGGCTCAGTGTGGCTTTATTTGCCTGTGCCACATTCCCATGAATTGCAAAGACATTTTGGAGGGAGCAAACAGAGAGAGAGATCAGAAGAAGAAGAAGGTGGCAACAGGTTACTGAGGTGGAAGAACAGTTTCGTAATGGGCCACGTTGGTATCTTGGCTGTGTCCCTGCTGGGAGATCGATCTCCTGCACAGCCCTTGCCTGGTCCCCTGATGTTTTCCAGTCCCCGTGCCCAAGCAAACAAACCTCTTGCCTCTCCTTGTAGGTAGGAAAGGACCTGATGTGAGACCATCCCTTGCTCGTGGTGCACCCAGACCAGAGGGGTCTCAGCAACTTCTTGGGTTTTTGCTTCTTAAAGTGCTGAGTGGAGGGATCCCCAAACCCCACGCTGTGGGAGAGCCTGGGGAAGCGATTTTCACCAGGGCACAGCTACGCTGGTTGCAGTGAGAATATTTAATTTCAAAGCCCTACAGATCAAATGCAGATGGGGGGGGGTGGAGCTGTGCTTATCTCTCGCCTTGTCCAGAAGTTTGAACAGCGGAGCAAACGATTTGATCACGTTTTTATTGTGCTTCTCCCCCTCTCTTCTCTCAGGGAGCTGTAAACCGGGGATAATCTGTAATTCTCCCAGCCTAATTGTGCTGCCCGGCCACCTGAGCGTCATCACCTCGCCGGGAAAAATGCCCTCCATCTTCCCGGCTCTCCAGAGCCGCTCGGGGATGCGGGGCGTGTGCCGGCTGCCTTCCCAGCTGGCTGCCGAGTCCCGAGCCCGAGTGTTCCCCGAGGTAATCGTTTACTGGGATGCTAACTGGGCCGTCCACAGAGTGAATTAAAAGGACGTTCCTCCACCAGATCGGGAGCTGCGGGAATCCTGTGGCTGCGCCCAAAGGGTCTGTGTGTGTGTTGGGGGGGGGGGGGAGGAATCGCGGAGAAGTAACTGGAGGCTGGGAGCCTGTTTGCGAGGAAATTAAACTAAGAATGTGTAGAAAAACAGCCGTGGGGCTTCACATTTCAAACTCAGAGTGGTATCCAGTAGGTCTGAAAAGCTGTTTAACACTTGAGCCCTGGCAGACTGCAGAATCTTATTTTCGCTGAAATATTAGTGCTCTTCCCCCCTTCGTTATAACAAAATGAAATGGAAAAGGGACCATTTGCTTGATTCAATCCAACTAAAAACCAACCGCAAACACGCAGTGGTGGGCAAAGCATTGCTTTCCCCATTTCTTTTCCCCCTCCCCCTCACAAAACATCCATTTTCAGTGTTTTAACCCAGAGCTGCCTGTTTTGCTTTGAGTGACAAAGGGGAAAAAAAAAAAACAAACAAGAAAAACCAAAAAACAAAAACCACACGAACTTTAAAATCAATACTTTATATTGTCTGGGAATTTTTTTTTTTTTTTTTTGTAAAGCTTAACACTTTTGATGAAAAGATGTCAGCCCTGCCCGGCTCCCCGAGGATGCTCCCTCTACGGGCGATGCTGAGGCAGCGTTGCTCCCGCTCCACACCACGTCCTACGGCAGAATCCCGTGGGTCAGCCCCGCACAGTGGGCACTAACGCTGCAGGAGCAGCCGTGACTTCCAGACTGTGAAACTTTTAGATTAAATCCTCTCTTGTATTTTTTTTTTCCTTTCTTCTGTAGAATACGATTTAAAAAATAATCACAAAAATCTCTCATTTTCATCTGAAGCAGTAGGATGCTCTGGTAGCACTAGAGATGGTATCAGTGTGGGTGCAAGGAGCTGTGCAAAGGGATGTATGTGCTCATCTCTGAATGAAAATTTGCATCTCGTGATGAAAACCCAGCTTATTTGATTAGGAATGTGCTTCTGTATTTCTGCTCTTAAAGGTGGTGGGGGTTCAGTGATGGGTGGGGAAAGCCAAAGCCATTTGTACATCATGTCCCTGTGTCCCTGTGTCCCTGTCCATGGCAGGGGGGTTGGAACTTCATGATCTTTAAGGTCCCTTCCAACCCAAACCATTCTGTGATTTTCTGCTCTGCACTTAGGATTTACAGCTGAAGGGCTGAAGGCGCTGACAGTGAGCTCATTCTTCCTTCCCACCGCAGTCATGGAGAGGAACTGGCACCTCTGCCTTCACCACAGCTCTCACCAAGCTGTGGAGGTGGCAGGACAGAGCCCAAAGGTAAGGACACTAGTGGGTCTCCGTTGTTTGCAAATGGCTCTGGAAAAAATTTGTGGTGGCTCCAGATGTTCAGTTTGGTTGACCTAAACCAGCTGTTGACTGTTCAGTCAAAATTTAACAGACTCATATGGAATGCACAGGATTTTTCTATTTGGAAAATAGTGAATTTTAACCCTCTGTAAAGATCTGGAAAATGCTTCTGCAGAGCACTGTGATGAAAAGCCAAAATTTCAGAGTCACCATGAGAATGCACATAAAATGCTATGGAGATATTTTGATTCTATAATATTGGCTAGTCATTAGAGTAAGTTCAGGGTCAAAGGGAGAAACACTGTGAAATCAAAAATTCCCTGCTTCTGTGGAAGATTTGGAGTTTGCCAAGGGCAGGAGGTCTGCCAGAGCATTTCGCAGTGTGGAGCTGAGGCTCGGCGTGCTGGAGCAAAACAGTTGGTGTTGGGGGCAGAAGGTTTGATCTTGTAGAGAAAAGAAAGTTTCTGTTCATAGGTTTGCTGGTTCTGAAGGAAAAAGCTGGTGTATTTTCCTGATCTATTGTTGCTATCCCTCTCCAAGTGATGATGTGACAGCTTGGGCTGGACCAGAGCTCTTCTGCAGGGTAAAGGCTGGTTGTGGGCCACTGCAGGATGTGAAATACAGGCTTCAGCCTGTGACTATCACTCCTGGACTATTCCCCAGGTTCTTGGGGTGTTGAGGGAGGGACATGGAACCCCAGAACTCTTTTAAAAATCCATGTCACCTGCTCTGGGGACAGCCCCGCTGGAGGCAATGATGGGACAGACCTGAGGGTGTCTGAGTTCAGAGATGTCCCTGACAACTCTGCAAGGCTGAGTTATGTGGAGTCGTCATGTTAACGTACAGCCAGTGAGAAAGATAGGAGAAATACCGCCACACAGAGATCCATATTTTTCCCCACTGAGTAAAATACTGTGTAATTTTATCTAGTTACTATAAAACAGTTTATATTCCTTGTTTATAAAAAAAAAAAAAAAAGAGAGAAAAACCCCATATTTCACTTCCACTACTGACAGGCTATGGAGGAAAAATAGATGGTTTTTTCTGCATTTAATATTTCAAACCAAGTAGACCCAAAAGAAAAGGCAGCAATTAACCACAAGTACCAGCAATGTGTTCCTTGTGTTTCTTCTCTCTGGATTTGGCTACAAAGAATCAGTTCAGTGCAAACTTATTTACAGTCATGTTAAATCCTTTAGCAATTATTTTCCAGGCTAGGCAGGAAAGCAGTGCAGCTGCCATACTCACCTTCCAGACCACAGACTTCTGAGATGAGACCTGCACTTCACATTTTGTCAGGATTTAAATCCTTTACAGGATAGTTCGGAAATGTCTAGCACATATCTGACCATATGTTGGAGTAAGTTTATACATGTGCACAGGGAAGTAAATTTATAAGCCTGGCAGAACCCAAAAAAGGGGCCAAATGGTAAAAAGGGCATCTATTGTGGTGCAGGTTCTCTACCTAAGAACACATAAAGGTGCATATGTAGGGCTATGTATTTTCCCCCTTCCACTGACCTGCCCTGTGGCTCCAAGTGACAGGAGAGAGACCTGAGCATCATCTTGCCCACATCTGAATCACCTTACTGTTTGTGCTTGGCCTCTTGCCACCTAAATAACCCTGGCTGTAAGACCAGGGTGAGCTGAACCCTGAGTAGGAATCCAGCAAGGATACACGGTTCCTTGCCTGCTGCCTCCTCCTCTGCATAGCCTGCACCCAGGCTGGCAGCATCCTGTGACTAACTCTTCTAGACTGGATTTCTCCAAGGGACGACCAGCGCTTAATTTGGCTGACTCTGCGCTCTGCGGGAGCTCTCATCCATGCCAGCTTGAGTCCTAGCAAAAACCCATCATCATTAGTCCTCGAAAGGAACAGCTCGGGTATTCTCCACCCCCGCTCCTGCAGGCTGGGATGTACTGTGCGTTCCCACAGACCGAAATTCCCCTGGTAGGCTCAATTACAGCAATCAGCCTTCATGCTCTTTTCAGTGGCACTGCTGCCTCCGACTCCGTCCGGCCACCGCGGTGGGGCCGGGAGCTGCAGCGTTCCCACAGGTGTCGGGGGAGAGGACACGGCTCTTCCAGCTGCACCAGACCTGTGGGTAGGACTCTGTGTGGTGGGTACGTGGGTCCCACGGGCTCGTCTCTGAGGGGGTTGCCCTAATTGGAGCCGTTTGGGAGGTACCCTGTGCTTCGGGGAGGTGGTTAGAGCGGAGCGCCGAGCACGCGCTCTCCTTCGGCAGGGCCTTCGCTCCAGCTTGCAGCAGATTTGCTCTGGTGCAAGGCAGGGCTGGGCTGGGGTGGATCTGGCCAGTGTGCATTTCTCTTTGCTAACACTTTGGCAGCCTCTCAATGAACAAACCACTAGAAAACAAATCTGGAGCAGCCCTTGGCTGTGGTGGCCAGACCTCGGCTGTTAACTGGGCTGAAGAGTACCAGCTGCTCTACTCCTGCCCCAGGGAGGAGAGGCCCTTCTGCTGTGGTCTGGGGACTAGAAACACGCCTGAACCAGCTCGTGCAAACTGAGATGGCTTCTAGACTCCAGCTCTGGATCCAAATCTGAATTTCATTGCTTTACATGCTGCCTGAACCGATGTCTTGGCTCCAAATATCTCTCTGCTCTAAAAGAGCAAATAATACAGTGGTGACAAACTTTTTTTCTGCCCATGGCTCTGTATAATGGTGACTTTGAGGTGCTCTGGCTTGGGCTTCCCTGGCTGCAGCCAGGACAGTGCTTGCATTTAATTCCCTTTTTCCACCCCCCTGGCAGTGGGGGCAGATTGGGCAATGTGATCTGCCTGGTTTTGTGCAGCAAGGGGGGAATGTGTGGCTCATGGTGCTTGAGCTATGGGTGCTTCCCCATGGCAGGAGGAGCTGTGCTCAAGGGGGCTAAAGCTTTCCTGTGTGGGAATGGGGAGCCAGGATGGCTTTTCCAGCTCTCCCTGTGTTGCCCATCTGCCTGGCTTATCCCCAGTCCCTGCTGATGCCTGTGGACCCCTTCCCATATCTCCCTGATGCTCTTCTCCCGAGCTTGGCCCCCTGCCCAAGCCCTGTAACTTGTGTCTGTCAGGCCTGAGGATGTTGTGGTGCTGAGCTGTGTGGAGATGGTTTCTGGCTTGGAAGAGCAGCATGTAGGGTAGGTAATGCTGAGGGCTCCAGTCCCAGGAGGGGCTTGGTGAGGGGGGATGAGGACAGAGGAAGGAATGTGTTGTTTTGGCTCTTGCAAGGCATTAATTAACCTTTCTCAGAAAAGTACTGAACCTGGAAAACCTCTCACTTTCCCTGTGTTTTTTAGTGGTGCCTGTGCAGAAGAAGTGTAATGCTGGTGCTCAGACACCAGCTGTGGTCACACAGGGCTCTGCATCTGCTGGGTGAAAAAAGAGATATGCCAGTTATAAATTGGAAAGGTTTGGTAAATGAAATTTATTTTCCTATTTGTCTAAATTTTGCTGGTGTTTCATAGTTCAAAAGGCATTGCTCAGATTTGCTGTGGGTTGAAAAGTAAGGGAGGAATCTGCTTGCGTCACACAAAATTTTCTCCATCCTCTTCAACTGGGAAAAACTGGGTTAGCTGCTCACAGCTGGGTTTGCCTTTTGTGCCTATGGCTGCAGTGGTCCCCACTTGCTGGCCCATGGGCTGTGAGAAGCAGCAAGAAACATTCAGGGTGTTGCAACATTCTTGCCTGTCCCCAGTGGGAGAGGACACAGCCATCCCTGGATGAAAGGGTCCAGTGGCACTGAGCCATGGCAGATGTGTTGCAAAAGCCTGGGGGAGGGGCAGGGGGAGCGGGGAGGGGAGAGGAGATGGGTCAGCCCAAATTTTGAGCAGTCCTCAGCAGCATCTCTGAGCCCAAAGCTGGTCCCAGAGACGGTCATCATCATGACCCCAAAGCTGTTGCAGTAGGTGGGCTTTGAGTCATGTTCCCAGTGAGCTGGTGCTCAGCTCCCACCCTGCTGCTGTCTCCCACCTCTTTTCTCCTAGGATTCCCCTCCTGAAGCCGCCTCAACCTGCTGTGGCACCTTCTGTCAAACGCTTCACACGTTTGTCACCAAAATGTTTTGGCAGCAGCAGCATCTCTAGGTTTTGACATAATCCCGACAGGAGACTTTCTCAATTATTACTAATGGAACATTATGCTCCTCTTTGGGAACTCCTGCATGAATAAAAAGGGTCATTAATGACATCTGCGCAGAGCCCGGAAATTATTAGTCAATGCTTATACAGTTTTATTTTATTTTTTTAATTTTTACATATATATTTTCTTAAGCTCCTGGTAATTTCCCATCTTACCTCCCACCCCCTTCTCCAAAGTCTCCCATGCAAACTGGAGCTGAGCTGGGTTATTGTCAATGTTCTTGCTTTTGTGCAGGTAAATGCTCTTCCCCTCCCACCCTTCCTTCCCTTTTATTCCCTCTTGGCTTCTTTAAAGATCGTAGCTCTTGTTTCAGTCCCAGGAGATCCCGTTGCACCTTTCTCTGGGCTTGATTTTATTGCCAGGCAAGCTCAAATACTTCTTGGACTTGGAGAAATCAGTATTGCCCTGGTCCTACCAAGGCAGTGCTGGAGAGGGAGCAGTAGGACTGTGTCCTGCTGCTTGTGGCCATCAGGGTGGCCTGTCCCCTCTCCTGCAGGATGCTGGTGGCACACAAGGGATGCTGAGAGAGGGACTGTAGGTGTCTCCAAGTACCATGTAGGGTCATGCAACAGGGAAGCTCCACTTGAATCACTGTAGAGGACTTTCTGGACACCAAACTATTAGGTTTTTTTCTGTCCTTCTGTCAGATATTCAGTTCCCTCTGCTCCATACCCCTAAAAGCTGCCCAAAGAAGGATTTTTCTTTATTTTTTTTTTCCAGCATATTGCAGCAATTTGAGGAACTGGTAGCCCCTGTGACAGAGCCCTACAGAAATGTGACCAAAAAAAGGTATCTCTGCCCTGAGCCATTTCAAATGGCTCTGCAAGTCAGGACCACTGAGGAGGTGAGAGACACAGGGCTGTGCACAGTGGGTTGGAAGCTGCATCTGTCCCATGTCCTGTGTTGATAACAACACGTGGGTTCGAGCCCTGGGCCGAGGGCTGTGCCAGTGGCACATCCAGCAGGACAAAACTCTCAGGTTGTTCCTTTTGCTTCATTGTTGTGCCAGCACATGTGGTTTGGAGGCACATGTGGGGTTGGGTTTTATTCCCAAGGAGAGGAGAGTTTTGGGATGATGGTTAGGCTTTCAGTGGGATCCCTTATGGCATGTGGTAGAGGGGAAAAGCTGCTGTCTTCATTGCTCTAAACTTGTTTTTCTTTTCTGGGTTGATATCAGTCAAATATGCTGCACAGAACTTGAAGATGGTGTTGGTCCATACCCAGCAGGGAGAATCTCAGTGTCCTGCAGCCACTACAAGATGTCCATCTCCATGGTAAGTGTCTCTAATGCTGTTTGATGGGAGACTCTTCCCGAAGCCATCGACTGTGACCAGGGGAGATGTGGCCGCTGTGGGGTTTGACTTGCTCAGCAAGGCAAAGGGCACCACCTGGGAGAGGGGTTTGGCCCAGGTGGGAGATGTGACTATTCTCCCATGGGATACCTGGGGCCTGGACTCATTGCAGAGCTGCAGCACATCCCTGGGGAAGGTCAAGCAGGGATCACCAGCCTCAATTCAAACCTGGCACTTGGGGTAAAAGGTCGACGCAGTAACTCTACAAAGAAAACTACTAAACAAGAAATAGACTCCTTTAAAAAAAAAAAGTCCCTTGGAGAAAAGATATTTCAACCCCTTTTTGATTTATGACCTACTATAGGATATTGAGACGTTATTTACAATCGATATACGCTCCTGCAAGACTCCCGCTGGAGCCATAGACCCCGCCTGTTAGAGTGGAGACTGGTCAGCCTGCTCCACTGGAAGTGCCAGCCATGTCCTGCTGGAACAGGCTATAAACCTGCATGCAGCTGTATATCTTTCAGAAAATGGACCTGGTTACACATGTCTTTGGGCAGCTGACACAGGGATATAGTTTAGGGCTAAGACAGCACTTCAGTAGCAGAAATCAGCATTCCTCAACCTTGCCAATAATGAAATCTCTTGCACAACATAGAGAGCTCCGTGGCCTTAAAGGTGCAAAATGGAGTTGTTCACTTGACTTATAATGGAATTGGGCCAATTCTGAAGCAAGTGCTGGATTTTATTCTGGGATTTTATCTTTAAAGGGGGATTTGCAAACACTTTAAGGGGGGGGGGGAGGAATTCATTCCGCGTAAAATTGCGTCCTGGCCGCATTCCAGTTTGGGTAATTACGCTCTCTTTCTGTAGTGGCTGCAGGACAAAGGGCCATTCATCACGCTCCAAAGTGCTGCAAAAGGCTCCCGTGTTCCACCGGAGAAGTGCCTGCATTTGAATCCAAGCGAGAAAGTTTTCTCCCGGTGCTCCAGGCCGCTCCGGAGAGTAATGGAGCTTGGCTGCTGCTTTAGGATTCTTTTGGGTGAGATATGGGGGCAAGCACCTTGTCATGCGCCGCTCAGGCTCCAGCAAATCTGGGTAAGTAGGGCGCTCAGCAAAATAGATTCCTTCCAGCCTCCCATGGCTCGCCTTTCACCCCGAGGACATGCTTGTCTTTGCAGAGTGCCACTGGAGCTCCAGGGGATCTCTCTCTGGAGCACAGGAGCTGGATTCCCTCTCTTCAAACCTCCCATTTTGGAAA
Source organism: Manacus vitellinus (assembly GCF_001715985.3). Lineage (NCBI taxonomy): Eukaryota > Metazoa > Chordata > Aves > Passeriformes > Pipridae > Manacus > Manacus vitellinus. The sequence continues at coordinate 2,167,351 of NW_021940565.1, forward strand.
TGCCTATAAGCAAGAAACTGGGTCGCATCCAGCTAAGCAGGGCTCAAGGACTTGCGGTGCACTCAGAAGTGGTGCAGGGGAGCCTGGAAGGGCGCGGGTGCTCTGCCTTCCTCCTCCCGGGTCTCCATACAACCAGAGAAGAAATATTTGCAACCCTTACTTCAGCTTTCCAGCTTAGGGAAAGTAATGCTTAAGCAGTGGACCACAGTTTTCAGTGGAAGCAATAGAGCATTGGTTATTAGGAAGTAATTCTTAACTGTGAGGGTGGTGAGGCACTGGCACAGGTTGCCCATAGAAGCTGTGGCTGCCCCATTCCTGGAAGTGTCCAAGGCCAGGTTGGACAGGGTTCAGAGCAACCTCATCTAGTGGAAGGTGTCCCTGCCTGTGGCGTGGGGTTGGAAAGAGATGAGCTTTAAGACCCCTTCCAACTCAAACTGCTCTATGATTCTAGGATTCCTTAGCTCCCTGGTAGCTCTATTTGCAGCCACTCTCTGTCGAGGCAGAGTGAGGCCCCGCAGTGGCAGCCCCAGTGCTCAGGTAGAGGCCAGTTGAGGAGGCAGCAGCAGGCGCAGCAGCATCCCCGCAGGGTGAAGGAGCATGTCTGCATGCCACCCACCAGCTGACCTGCCAGGGAGCATCCTTGGCCTGTGTGCCTTGAGAGTGTCCCTTTAAAGCAATTTGTAGACTGTTATCCTGTATCATTAACCTAATTAGTGTAATTGCCGCCATTTATGTAATGAGTATAAATACTGGAGGAATCCCATAATTAGGAGATGTAATTAGGTAATTAATAGATGACATGGTAACAAAAATCCAGGGGAAACTTTGCAAGGTGGACACTGTGTGTTTCTGTGTGTGTGTGTGTGTGGCTGTTCCAACACACCAGTCTTGCCAGGGTCTGTCACAGAAATGCTCCACTGTTGGCTCCAGCCTGGAGCCCCTCTATAGTCCATGGGCAATGTAAAGGGACCTTCAGGTGATGTGAGAAGGCTCTTTTGAATCTCTACAGGTGTTGCAGAGGGGATCTGGAGAGCCAGGATTCGGTTAAGGGGAAGAGCAGAGCTGTAGCCATTGCCTTGCCATACAGACATGCTTTGCTTTGAGATCCTGGGAGAAGCAAGGTGAATTTAGCAGAGGTCTGAGGTGTTCCCCAGCCCTAGCCTGGCTTGAAGTGCTGTTTGCCCCATAACACTTCTCTGCTACAACCAGTGCTGGAAATAGCATGACAGCCAGCTCCTGTGCCAATAGCTCGCCTGACTAGAGGATAAGGAGCCTCAGGGTGTGCTCAGCTGCCTGATAAAAGTCCCATTTTACTTCTCCTGTGGGTTTGGCTTAGAAAAGTGATTGGAGCTGGAAATTGTGTTTGGACTGTGAAGAGCTGATAAAGTTCCTGCTGTGCCTGAGGAGCATTATTTTAGAGCTTCATGAGTTGAGAGTGTTTCAGCTGGACCCTTTCTAGTCGTTGAAGTGTTGATTTTTTCCTGCTGCTCTCTGTCTCTTGCTCCTCAAAGCCTGTTGGTGCTTCTAGAAAACTTACATGTCCAGATGTATCTGAACAAAATAAGTTGCAGTTAAGGAAAGTTTTTTCTTGGAGTTTTTTTTTTTGGTGTGTTGTTGTTGTTGTTGTTGATCATCTGGATTCCTGGTTGGCACCTGCCAGAAGGAGTCACTACCACCGGCTTTCAATACCTGAAAGAGGCCTACAAGAGAGCTGGAGAGGGACTTTGACAAGGGCCTGTAGTGATAGGACAAGGGGGAATAGCTTTAAACTGACAGAGGGCAGGGTTAAGTTAGATATTAGGAGAAAATTCTTGACTGTGAGGGTGGTGAGACACTGGCACAGGCTGCCCAGAGAAGCTGTGGGTGTTCCATCCCTGCAAGTGTTCAAGGCCAGGGTGGATGGGGCTCTGAGTCCCTCGGTCTAGTGGAAGGTGTCCCTGCCCACTGCAGGGGGACTGGAACAAGATGATCTGTAAGATCTCTTCTGAGCCAAATGATTCTATGGTTCTGTGATAAGCCATGAGTATCTCAGTGTAGGATGTCTTCTCTGCAGAGGGTCCTGGGCTCTTTTCACGCCACATTGACTAACCTGCACTGGCTTATTTTGAAGGAGCCATCAACCTCATGCTTTTACTCTTGGCCTCTCTCGCTCCCTTTTGGAGTACCTCCTCTCCAAAAGATGAGCTGTTATGCACTCCTTGGAGGAGCACTTCAGCCAGCAAGAAGTGACCCCAGAACCTGCAGCACTGGGAGCACCAGCTTGGGGGAGAGGTCACAGGGGAGCTTGTGCAGGAGTTGGGTGGTCAAAGGCTGTGGAGTCCCCGGGACCAGCAGCTAGAGGGAGATATGACCTCACGCTGAGGGCCAGCCTTGTCTATGCCGTGGATTCCTGTTGGAATGCCAGAGAAAATCCTCTTGCTTTCTAGTGCTCAGGGTTCATGTAATGAACAGCCATAATGCAGACTTCATTACATAGCATAAGTAATTCTCGAGATTAAAGACTTTTTGAAATGGCTCCTGATGAAACTTCTGCCAAAGTCTTTCTTAGACCTTGTCTACCTGGAAAGTTTTATCAGGTGTATCATGATCAGTATATGTAGGTCCAGTTACAGCAGGAAGGCTCTGTCTAGACATTTTCATTCCAGTACAAAGAGGGCCTTTTTTTCCTTTAGCTTAAATTCACATGCCCTTCACAAAATCAGGGCTTCATCAGTGGAGGAGCCACTCTATATGTAGCATTATGTTTGAATTCCCACTCTGCACTGCATCAAAGCCTACTCTGCCCCGAGGGCAGGAGTTTCTGCTCCTGCCATGGCCCTGGCTCATGGATGGGGAAGTGGATTGGTTTTGGGCAGTTGTTTGGCTGGAGTCAGCTCTTTGTGCCCAAAGCAAACACATGGTCTTGCAGAGCACTTCTGCAGTCTTTCAGCTTAAGCCTCTCTGCTTCCCATGCTCCCCGTCCTCCCTCGTCCCATGCTCCCCATCCTTGCACTCCAACAGGATGTGTCCCATGGGGCACCATTTGCTGAAGTCTTCCCCAGCTGATCCTTTTGTTTTATCCAGGAAGCAGGTTTGGGGATTTGCCCTTTGAGACACAAATTTGCAGGAGCCAGTGTTGTGCTTTTGGCTCATTTTCCATGTAGTGAGCTCCAAGTCCCAAATGATCCCAGCTTCAAACCTGTCTTGAGGCTTTGCAGACCCTTGACCCACTGGCTTTGCAGAGGTGCTACATTTCCCACCCTGCAGTCACAGAGGGTGACTTTGATGCTGGCTCTCCAAGTGATGGACTATGAGGAATACCTGCCTCCCTCGGCCCCGGGCCATCACATGGGTGAGGATCATTGCCATTTCTACATTTTGCTCTCATTTTGCTCTTGCTGTTGCCCTCACCAGGCACTGAGTATTGATTTATTCTTGGGGCCGTGTCCAAACTACCCTAACAGAGACCTCCACTATGAGTGTGGAGCAGTTGTACTTTGTCTCTTGCTCTCTTTTTATGAGGAAAACACTTTTCCCTGTGTTTCTGTCTCCCCTTTGAGGTCTAGCTCCACCTGAGTCCTGCCAAATTTCATTTTGTTCCTGTATTTCTTAGTTTCCAGATGTGTCTTCCTTTGCTGATCTCTCCCCCATGTCATCTTTTTCCCTTTGTAGTCCTGACGCTAATTGTGAACACACTTTTCCTATAAAACGTGGTTCCTGGCTCAAAGCCTTGCCTGAATGGTTGTCCCACCTGCATTTCAAACTCTAACTAAAAAAAAACCCAAATAATTAAAATTTCCTCCATGTTCAAATCCTCAAGCTCTTCAGTCACACTGAGTACATTAACAGTGTTGTAGTTCTGGCCTAGCTTTGTGCATCTTCTCTAGTGATTTATCTATCCAGGATTAATCTGAAGTTGTCTTCTAGAAATGGCCAGCTGTTCTTCAAAGCTGTGGCCAAACAGGCATTTGAGGAAAGCCTCAGATATGGGTAGAGACCTGGGTGTAAGGAGCCTATTGGGAGCAGTTGTCTGAAGGAGGAAGAGGGAGCAAAGCTTTAACTGGAAGCAGTGAATTATGTTCCTCTCTAAGATTTGTCCTGGTTTGAAGCAAAATGGATCCAAGGAAGTCACGTGGTTTGTGTTAGACAAGAAGATCCTAATGTGGTCTTTTGTTTTTCCCTCCGAACTATCTCTGTCTATGGATTTGTTGGAAAACAGATTGCCAGGACAGTGTTACCAAATAATTATCCTGTGCCTCCTTATAGCAACCTTTGCAAGAAAGTGTTTAGACAGAGAAGCCACGTGAACTAGTCATTAATATCTTATAGGTCAGAGTTACAGATGTTGCATTGTGATGAAATATGTATTTCTTCCTATTTCCTCGGAAAATGGGCTTGTGAGACAGAGCAAGATTTATGATGATCTTAATTAGTTATTTCCTAGCTTTCAAAATGTTTGGGTTTGAGAGATGATATGATAGACAATTAACTTGTTGTCAGAGACAGCGACTTTTAAAATGAAATGTTTGTTCTCAAAATATTATTTATCTCAATAAGCATCGTGTGCATGCTGTAGTACATACAGACATGGACGTATAGATAAATACATGGATAGGCATCACTGCAGCCACAGGAGTTGGGAGCATGGCTTGATGCTCCTGGGATGGACAGTGTCCCCGGGCCCACATCAGGCTGAGCAGAGCACGCAGAGGTCACAGCCCTTCAGTGGGGGTTGCTGCCTTGTGGCTGCTCTTCTTGCCGTGCTTGTCCTTGCCCTCCTCCTGGAAAAGTGACCTGCAGAGGGTAAAGGGACTGGTGTCCTGCCCTGCCCTTTTCTGTCTGAGTTTCTGTCTGAGAAAATGGCCAGAGACATTTTCACAGGCTGAGAGAGTTGGGGTTGTTCATCTTGGAGTAGAGAAGGCTTCAGGGAGACATTAGAGTACCTTCCAGTACCTAAATGGGCTACAAGAGAGCTGGAGAAGGATTTTGGATAAGGGCATGGAGTGATAGGACAAAGGAGAATGGCTTCAGACTGACAGAGGCCAGGGTTAGATTAGATTTTAGGAAGAAATTCTTCCCTGTGAGGGTGGTGAGACCCTGGCACAGGTTGCCCAGAGAAGCTGTGGCTGCCCCATCCCTGGAAGTGTTCAAGGGGTTGGATGGGGCTTGGAGCAAATTGGTCTGGTGGAAGGTGTCCCTCCCCATGGCAAGAGAGACTGGAATAAGGTGTTCTTTAAAGTGCCTTCCAGCCCAAACCATTCTATGTTTCTATGATAAGTACTCCAAACCAGTAAGTTCCAGGGACACTTGCCAGTAATGTGGCACTTGTTAAGAGGTGGGGGGTTGTGAAACTTTTTTGCTAAACTAGTAAAACTTAAATGAAGGGAATTATATCTCTCGTTGCTATATCCCTCAAGGACAGAGAGGGGGTTGGAGATAACCTTCAGGGAAGGCAGAGGGCAGGATTGCACTGACCCCAAAGGATGCTGGATGTGGTCCCTGAAGCCGTGGCTGCCGCGATGCCTCGTTGCTGCGGGGAGCAGAGCTGCTGCAGAAGGAAAGAGGTCACCTGGAAGCTGATTTATTTTTTTTTCTTTCTCTTTCTTTTGCATGTTTTCATCAAAGCTTTATAAATAACAGACAAAATCCCTGGGGGAAAAAAACCTCCCAACCAGCTGCCTGTTGCAAATACTCCAGGAAATGGGAGGTGGTGGGGGAAGAGGGAAGGAAGGCTAAATTTGGTGGCTTTTATTTTTAACAAGGGCTATTTCAGTTGGCTTTAAACCCATGTAAAAAAAAATAAAAATTAGAGCCATGGGAAACTTTTGCCAGAACCATAGGAGTCTGTGGAGCCAAGCACTTGCTCTGGCCAGCACGGCACAGACGTGGTGTCTTTGCCAGCCCCTGCTCCAGGATTTGACAGCTCAGACGCTGCCAAGGCCATCGCAGGGACAGGGAGCTCAGGGACAGAGATGAAGCGATATATTTCAAGGCCTTGCAAGATTTCTCTAGCAAAGCCAAGAGTGGCTCAAAACTTTCCAAAGCAACCAAAGAGGGCATCTGCAAGTCCTTGCTTTTTTGCAGGGCTGTTGTACTTGGGTCCCTGGTGCAGCACAGTAAAGCTTAAGTTAACGAACCCAGACAGTCAAGCAGAAAGAAACCCCCTTCTTCTATGTTGCTTTTAAAAAAAATTCCATGACAACCCTTCTCCTCCCGACTGGCCCTTGCTAAATCTTGCTGTTTGCAACACCTGAAGTCAAGGCGTATAAAATGACTTGGCAGCATCCCTGTAACATTCCCCTGGCACTCTTTGGAGAGCAAGGGTGTTAACCTTGGTGTCCTGGCCATGTGCCAGGGTAAGTAATTACATTCAGCCTCTATAAATTAGCCCCACGGTCGCAGCCGGGGAGCTGCAGCGTCATTTCCTCCCGGCTGCGCGATGCCCAACACGCTCCACCCGGGCACTGGTTGCATCCTGGTGCATGGACTGGTGGGGAGGAGAGGCATGGGGAGTGATGGGGGATTGCTCATGCTAATGCTTTGTTAAATTGCTCCGGGGTTACAGGTTTGGTTCTCTGCGCTCCTGTGTCCGGAAAGGGAGAGTGGAGAGCGCGGAGCCGAGTTGGATCGGGCTCCCTCTACCCCAACAGGGTGACCTGATAAATTGCCACCAGTCAGCTGAACCTCAGTAACGGCCTCTCGGCTCGCAGCTAAAATTAGCTGAAATGGCATGAAGAGAATTGCTGAAACCTCCACGAAAGTGATTTAAGCCGAAGCACGTGACCTCGCATTTGTCACGGGCCGGAGCACGCGCAGGCCTGCTGGCACGGCGCAGGTGATGTGCAGGAGCGTGTTAAGCCGAGGAGTCTCGATCTGTAAGTCTTAACTCCAGTAGCTGGACCGAATGCTCTACCTGTGACCTCATCTCACATCTCTCTGTTCCCCAGCACTGACTCAGGTTAACTCCCTTCTGCTGGGACCCAGCTTAAAGGGTCTTCAGCAGGTGTCGGGTTACAGCTGGAATGGACTTCAGAGTGCAGGAAGGGTTAATTTAAGATTAGGAACAATGTGTTGGCCAACTGCGCTTATTTTCCAGTGCAGATGCCAAGATGACCCTGTCCAGTCTGGGCTGAGATGGAGTGTGCTTACATGGAGGATAAAACCAATAGGGCGGGAAGGTCTAAGCAGGAGGAGATGTGGTGCCACGTTCCAGACTGTCTTGTCATTGTTCCTTTCAAAGGTCATCTGCTTGGTCTTTAATTTCCGAGATTGGGTGCTAAGGGCTTTGGGGTCACTGTGCCTTCTCTTCCATGAATCCAGCTGCCCCAGAGTGGGTGCCCTTCCCAGACTGGCAGCTCAGGCTGCAGCTCCTGTGGTTGCCCACTGTGGAACAGTTCTACCTTTGCATGGCTGTTCTGTGTGTGGGAAAGGATTTCAAGAAACAATTGACCAAATGAAACCTCCGTAATGCTTCTAAATACTCAAACACATTAGACATGCCTGCCCAGCTCAGAGATAAATTAGAGCTATTATCACTAGAGCCCAGACAAACAAACGGAGGGCTCTCTCCAAACAAGCCATTCACTCAAGAGACTGGATTTACAAGGGTCAGGGAAGCAGCATGAGCTGCAGGCACTTGCTTTCTTTGGAAACCTGTTTAAATTGGCCATATTGATTGGTGCAGAAGGAGGGGAGAGAGCACAGCTCTGCCCTTCGGAATGTGGGGAGTCACCTCCGTGCAGGGACTGAGGTGCCGTGATGTACTAGCTGGCATTTTGCTCTCCATGTCTTCTGTCAAAATTGGAAGTCAGAGACTGATCCATTTTGCTTTTTGCCCATGTGATGGTTGGGAGATCAAGGTGTGCAGGAGCACATCAGGGATGCCAAGGCCACTTTGCCTTGCCCTTGGATTTTTGTGTTTGCTTCCAAGGAGGGATGGGGAGCCAAGCTGGTGGTAAGGTGGCATTAAGAGAGAGGCCAGTTCAAATCAGCACCTTGGGCATCAAGGAAACTGCCTGAAGGGGTAAATGGAAGCCAGAGCGTGTATTTTGGGCTGAATTTTGCATGGCAGCTAAAGGAAGGAAGGAGCAGACGCAGTGACAAAAAAGGAGTAAAGAAAAAGAGATGATTATTCTGCTTCCTTGCTGTGTTGGGCAGCCAGTGCTCTGGTGCAGGGTCTCCAGCACAGCTTTCCACGGTGTCCAGGAGCACCACGCTGGAGCTGAGCGTGACAGAGGCTGGGACTCAGCCCAGCTCAGGCAGGGTGTTTCGAGAAGGGCCACAGTCAGAGCAGGGTTTCAGCTCTTGGCTGGGCCCCCTGAGCCAGCTTCCTTGAAACTGGGGGAGCCAGGCTGGGGGGAGAGGCTGGGCTGGGAGTTCTGCAGCATTATGACCCCTGCCCACTTGCCTGGCAGCTCAGGCCAGCAACACCCATGGAGGCTGTGAGGGTGTTATTATCTTCTGAGAGATGCTCTTGAACACAAAAACTTGATCCTGAATCAGAGTGTCGCTTTTTGGAAGATGTCCAGTCTGCATGCACAACCTCTGACTGATGTTGAATTTGCCATTTCCCTTGGTAACCAGGCCTGGTGATTAACTACCCTCCCTGCTCAAAATTGTCTTTTATTTCTCATGCAAGGTTCTCTCAGTGTTGTCAACTCCCACTATTTATTTTGGGTTTTGCTGCTTACTGTGCCTTTTACCTGTAAGCCTAATGAACATGCCAATCTCAGCTATTTTCACTCTGTGGGTATCTGGGATCAAGTCACGACGAAGATTTTCTTTGACTGCTGAGCAGACAGAGCCCTTTCAGTCTTTTGCAGGGTTGAGCACAGGCAGAGCAGAAGCTGTGCTCGCCACTGCCTTGAGCATCTCCCAGTGCGTGGGATTTTATTTAAAGTCCCAGCCTCTGGACTTGAGCCATTACAGGGACCTTCCACTCTTTTATTTTGCAGAAACCTGAAAACAATTACTCAAAAGAGAAACAAAAATAATTTGCTGGTTTATTTTTTTTTTTTTAATGCATCAGGACTTCTGTGATGTTTTGGTTTATTGTGAGCAGAAGGGGTGGTGGGTGCTGGCTTGGTGAATAATTAGCAAAGCTGAGAACTTGCCAAGGAGACACTGTGGGCCTCAGGGGGTGTCTTCTTCCACTGTGTGTGGTTCTACAGGCAAGGCAGACACTGACCTGAAATTCCTACAGCTCTTCTCCCTGCCCAGCACCAGAGGAGGTTTAGTTAATGTGGGTGGCCCGTATGACCTCGACATCTCTGAATTTCAAGTGTTCATCGTCTGCAGGTTTTTCTGCATTGCTGGGCAGGCTGAAGGGCACAAGTGGCCTCACCATCAGTGTCATGCACGTGGAGGGAGATGGAGTTTATTTTCCAGCTTCCTTCAAGGGTCAGAGGTCCACTGCGTTGTGTCAACCTCTCTCAGCTGAGCTAACGTGCTTCAGTAATCCCAAGACTTCAGATTTTTTCATCTTGCCCTGTGTCTGTCACCCTCCCCATATCTCCTGGCACTGCTGGTATAAATTAGAAGCATTTCAAAATGAAACAGCAAGATGCCTTGTTTAAAAATATTGAAATCATGTGTTTCCCCTTCCTTCATTCCTCTCTTTATATTTCTTCCCAGGAAAAAACCTATTTGTGAAGCTGGATATTCAGAGCCAGTAGTAGCTTTGGTGACTGAACCCCAGGTGGTTTTCTGTTGATTCAGAACTTCAGCAAGTCCTACTAATTGCAAGTCCTGCCCTTGCAGTGAAGCTTTGCCTCACTCACCATTTCCAGGCTTCAAGATTTGGGTACTGTTACCTGTCATTTCTGCTTCTAAAAGGACTCTGGAGACTGGGAGTTTGGGAGCGTTCTTCTAACCCCTGGGGATTTTGTGCATGTGTGTTATCCTTTCCATAAAAGAATCAATCTGGTGGTCAGGCCCCAAAATGCTTGAGTATTTATTTAAAAGTAAAATAAAAAGCTGCAGCAAAGAGGGGCTGATGTCTTAAGGGCTGGGAGAAAAAGAAGGAAGAATGGGTGTGTCCATGTGTTACACATCTACAGGTTCTTGTGGCGTCCTACAAGGTGAAGGAAAGTCAGTAGCATATGCCTGTGTTTATTGTGTTTGCTTCTCGGTTATCATATGAGGCCTAAATTAAGATGTCAATAAAATATTCCATGATGGGCATGTTAAGACAGCTGTGCCTTGTGTTTTATGAAATGATTCGAGGAGCAGAGGAAGTGGGTTGTTCCATCTGGCACACTCTGATGAACCCTGGTGAGGATGCTTTGCCCCAGTTTTCAGAGGGAGATGCTCGAAGATGCCCAACTCTGCTCCTGCCTTGCTACCCAGGCACTAAGGGTCAGAGGAAACACTGGTGGTGACTCAGTTCCTTGGAAAATTATCTTGCTTATTTATGTGATGGTGAGAGAGAAGTTTGTGTTTAGAGGTCAGTGATATAACGAATTAGAAAACAAAGACTCAAACCAGTGTTCATTATTTTCTAAAAAGCAAATGCAGTCTTGGCTTTCATTTACTGCAGAAGCATTTAAGAGATTTTCCTAGCAGAGATCAGAGCTCCAGCTAGTGAAACCCTGTAAGAAAGAGTTCGTGCCTCAGGCAGGAGACAGACAGACAGTGCAAGGGAAACAGAAGCAGTGGCTGGTATTTGAGCACGTTTACGGGAGCCAAAAAGCAGAGCTGGGACCGCGGGGCCAGCCCTGGAAACCCCAGGCCATAGAACCAACCTCCTTCCTCCCACAGCAATGCTCTTAACATTGACCAAGACAGGATCGTTCATGTGTTGCCCCTGGAGTCAGTGGCTGAAAAGCACTTTATGAGGCAGCAGAAACACAATGGGCTATTATTTTTAGACTAGAGCCATTCACACATTTTTCTCTGCAAAGCGGGTACCCTCTCTCTTTGTTGTGTTTAGTTGTTTGTGCTGCCTACTATTCCCTGCCTACCCAGCATCTAGCAAAATGAGATGCTGATCTTGTCTGGGGAGGTAAAATATTGCAAATTACCCTCATCTGGAAACCCTTTGGGTTTGAACCTGAGCGCTGCACTTGTGCTGTAGCTCCGTGTCCAAACCGGTGGAGCTAATGACCTGAGACTGCAGGGAAGTTTGGACACAGGCTGCAGCTCTGTCTCCCGGTAATGCTCTCCTCAATGGATTAGAAGAAGCTTCCCTGGCAAACTGGGAAGGAGTCCAAGCTGGGGAGCTGGTGTGATAGGAACTGACAGGGCTGGAAATTTGATTTCTGACTCTTTGTGCGTGTATTTCTTATGAAAGAAGAAGAGGGAGAGGGAGCCAGGAGTACTTTGAATCCTGCAATCATTAAAACCAATTCCACTTTTCCTGCCCCTGCCCACCTCCTGATATGTGTGTGAAACAATCTTTACAGCTACACAGCCATCAGATGGTATCGACCCGGTGGTGGAAATTGCTATTGACTGCTGCTGGTGCTGCTCTCTGCACTTCCGTGGCTTTTAAAGCGACACTCTTCAGGTGATTCCAGTTTGCACTTGATACAGCCTGGGAAGCACTGCCTGAAACGGGATGGGAAGAGCATGTGAGGGATTTGTGTATGCAACAAACACCGTCACTCTCCTTTAGCCAGGGGAAGGGTGTTTGAGCACGTGGGAAGAGATGCTTCTGCAGAATCATTCATCTAATAGGAAGATTCAGAAATTTGAATTTTTTTTTTCTTTAGTCCATCATGAAATGATTCTTGTCTCCCACTACAGTTTTTTCCTACTGCAATTCCAGCACCAAGCCAGGACCATTCTTCTACCCATATGAAGAATCCATCCAGTCCTACATCAGCTGAGGACTAGATACATTGATTTCTTGTTTTAAGGGGCACCCTTTATTCCATATTATGAATTCTCTCTCATCTGCTTTGGGTTCCAAAGAAAAAAAATCAGGAAGCAATAATATTTGCCTTTGATGCAAGTGTTTCGTGCATCTTAAAAACCCTTTTGATCATGTATGAGAACAGGGCTCTGGCTTAGGACTGTAAAAATGCACATTTTGTTTCCTCCAAGGCAATTTAATTGATGGTATTTGGTTATTCCAGTGCTTGGGTTTGGAGTTAAGTGGTGGTGAGGGGAGATGTTAAAAAAGCTGTGTAAAAACCAGGGTTAGAGTCTGACCCCAGCTCCACAGAGTAAATCTAGTGCAATGCCATTCTCATGATGCTGGTGGTCACTTGGGTTTCTGTGCAGTGAAGGTCCCTGTCCTACCTGCAGTGAAGACCTGGTAGATGCTGTCTTCTTCCAGAGCAGGCTGTGATGGTGAAGTCTCCCAGGGGCTGTTTTCTTCTTGGCTGTTTCTCCAGGGCTGACGGCAGCACTGTGGCCTCCAGTCCACATGCAGTCCACCTGCCAAGCATTGGTTTGGAGAAGGATGAACATGCTTTGGGAAGTGACATTTGTCTGGTCAAGGAGTAAAGCAGGGAGCACCCTGCTGTGGTCTGACCTGTACTCCAGACCAGGCGAAGCTCTTTTACCAGCAAATTGGAGGTGCTGTTATTAAAAGAATGGATGTTGCTCTTTCTCATGGAGCTCTGCCTTTGTTCTTCTTCCAGACTCGTGCCTTAGACTTCAGCCACATGGTAGTGCCCAGGAGTAGAGGCTGCCCAGATGTGTCCAGAGTGTATGTGCAAGGACTGCCCTTTTTTGTTATCTGGAACAGTGACTGCCTAAAGCTTCTGAGCCAGCCCCTTAGCTCGAATGCAAATAACCACTGCTATTAGCTCTGAGCAGTCCCTGACAGCCTTGATTTCAGGTCACAAGACTGGCAGGCTGCTGAGGTGTCAGGAGACATGCCTGGTATTTCCAAACTCTCCAGCCCAAGCCCTGGGAACTGCTCTGTTGGTTTACACCGAGCCTTGGTGTTCATGGGGTGAGTCTGACCCCTCTTAGCCTGGCTCTGTCTCAGCTGAATGGGAGGAAGAAGTGGAAATAGAAAGGGTTGGATGTGGAGAGCATGTCTTGGTGGGATGGTTTGCATACCCAGCCCCCAGCACTGAGCAGGCTGGGAAGGGAGATGGAGCAGGGCTGAGAGATAGGGTTAACTGAGAATCAGCAGACCTACTGGCTGATGTGGACAGAGCTGAGGCAGTAAGAAGCCTGGCCTAGGGGTGGTTTGACGTGCCAAACGCTGCCCTGCATGTTTGGGACAGAGCTCTGAGAAGAAGGTACAGAATATCTCTGGGTGAGCATATGGCCCTTTGCTGCTTTTGCATCTGCTGCCCACCCCTGGGATGGTCACAGGTCAGACATGTCAGCTGGGAGGGGGGCTGATGACTATAAAAACCTCCTCTTGCCTGTGGCTTCTTTTGCCTCTCCTCTCTTTCCCCTCTGCTTATGGCAGCATGCATCTCCCAGCACACTGCTCCCGCTTCTCTCCTCCCACTACATCCCCATCTGGCTACTGGAGGCCAAACACTGCCTGTTCCATGGGGACAGTAGGGACCTGGGATGACTTTTCTCTTCCCCACTCCTCCTTGGGCTCTGCCACTGTCTTTCTCTCTGGTCTAATTCTTGTATTGCTCCAGAACTAGACTATCCAACTGGGGAAAGAACAATTATCTGGGAGAAGGGGCTGAAAGCCTGGAACACAGGAGGAGTTTCAGCTCTTTTATTTGAGGCCAGGGCAATGTGAGCCAAGTAAGGTCTTTCAAGCCTGGACCTTGAAATCTGGAGTCCCACTCAGGACTTGTAAAAATTAGAAAGCCAGGTCTTTACTGTGAGTTAAATCAGTACTTCTTCAAATGAGATTTATTAATTTACATCGTTTGAGGGCCTTCCCCAGCATGAGACTGGGGGAAAAGCAGCATGTTAGAGTTGCTGGTAGCTTTTTGAGTGTTATATGTCCTTTTGTCTTCCCCACTGCAGGACCACAGCACCCCCATCTTTTTTCCAGCCCTCTGGCAAATGTCTTCTGTCCCCATCCCTTGGACATCTTGACTTTTTGGTTCATTAAATAGAGGTGGCAAAGGTTGAAGCTGCTGGTAAATAGGCCAGTGTGGGAGGCTGAAGGCTCAGTCCAGAGCAATATTCAACAGCTCCACCTCTGCCTCAACAGGATCTTCTTCCAAAGCCCCAATCCCAGTGAACATGGCTTTCCCTTCTCAGGGCTGTGGCTTTCCCTCTGCAGCCAGTGCTGAGCTGATGGGGCCAGTGGACCACACATGGAATGTGAGTGTAGGTGGCTTGGAGCTCACTGTGAGATGCAAACAGTGTTTGCTCTGCAGGCTTCGCTCTGGTTCAGAGACAGTGGCAACCTGTCCTTTCTGGCTTCCCCTCTGGAGAACTGTGCCTAGGAACTTGCTCCCTTAGCCCACCTCCCAGCTCCTCATGTCCCATAGTAGTCAGGTGCTGCTGGAATGTGCATGTGCCCTTATCAAACAGGCAGCCCTTGATAGTTTCTCTTTCTTCTGGGCTTAACCTGCCTAAGTCTTTTTGGGGCGAGATACGATATGCGACTTGACAGCAATTCGAGGTGAGATTTTTTCCTCCTGGGAAAGCGTGGTAAGAAATTAAGCTTTGCAGGTTTTCTGCCCAGTGGACCAAGGAAAGAAAAGTCCTTGGTGAACTTGGGCTGGGTTTGGGGACAGGAGAGCTGCTGCTGTGATTTGTGGCTATGCAGTTCTCTCTGCAGCACTGCCTCCGTACTCACAAGTGAGAGGCAAGTGGTTTTGACACCTCTTTATGACCTGGGAGCCACAGGGAAGTGGTGGTGACTTGTGTTCTGGAAAGACAAGGTCATCGACAAGGGTGGTGCAAGCATCTTTGGTTCGTCTGACCCTACTAGAATCCAAATATTTTCAATTCATAGGAATTAAAGTGAACATCATAGTTTTAGGCTACTGGCTATTTGAATCTGGTTGCTTCCCAAGGTGGTGTGCAATACAGGGATATTATGGGGAAAGCTGTTGATAAGAGCAACAGTGAAAATGGATGTCTGGTTTCAAGCCTATCTGTCCTACAACCTTCAGGGCCTGCCAGGGGACGTGTTTCCTGGGCTGTGAAAAACCAATATGGGACACAATCATATATCAGTGATTATATCGATCATTGTCTCAGACCCATTCAGTCCAAGGACACCAGCACCTTTTGGAGAGGAAGTGTTGCTCCTGCTCTGGGAGTCTGGGGAGAGTGTTGAATGCATGGCAGTGATGCTGTGCAAGGGGAAGTGACTCCCCTTTAGGGAATGCTGGGTGCATACTTGAACCAATTAGTAGAATGGAGCTGAGCAAAGTACAGAAGGGATCAGACTGATAATAAGCAAAATGCTCAAATATGGGAAGTTGGGGAAGAAGCCAAATGAAAATGAAATGAAAGGCTAAGGTCCAACTTCAGCAGTTGTGCAGAAAGGATGGGACAGCTGATAATAGGAAAGCCTGCAGGAACAATGGGTCAAACCCCTACGCAAGAGACTGAAGGAATCTGTGAACAAGCCAAGTGGGGGCAGGGGGATTTTATCGAAAAGCATTTCAGCAAATTAAAGCTGTTGGCTTGCTTACCACTATCGAGACCTAAGTCCCTCACTGTGACCTCATTGCTCAGTGCTTTGTGGGGATGGCCAGTTGAGAAGTGCATGGGTTAGTCAGGTTCTGTCTCAGAGGAGCAGCAAGGGTCTTCTTGGCAGACCTTTGCATGGGGGGAATGCTTCCCACCAACTTTACTGCTATGGAGGGGCTGAGAGCATTTGCTCTATCCCTTAATTCAGAGCTGATGAGAATTGTCTTTGGGGATAACCTTAAACCCCTCTTTTATGAAGGTGAAATCAGAAACCCGTAGCTGAGCCTCTTCCTTGGCAGTCTTTCCTAGTCTTGGAAATCCACGGAAGACTCAAGAGACGAAAACCAATTTCTGACTGCAGACGAACTCCATAAAGACCACTTGAAGGTAGATGATGTGATGAAAAACATCCCAAAAACTGTAAGTCTGCATCTAAGAAAATTATTTTCTTACAAAGAAAGTAATTCTAGATCCCTCTAGTTCACATAAGGCAGCGGGGATTCCTTTCACAGACACGTTGATTAAGGTAGGCATTACATGATCACCTTTGGGTGAGAACCTCGGGTCTTGCTAGTTGGAGGTAAGGCTCCTCTTTTTCTTGGCTCTCCATATCCCCATGTGTACAAAAAGAATAGGGATATACCTTCTTGGTAAATCATCTGAAAATGGACTTGCTACGAAAGACAGCCCATCCTGCTAGCGGCGAAGAGGTCCCATTTGGAGGCTTGACTTGTGAGATCTCATGGAGAATCTATGGAATACAGTCATGAGTTCGTACCTCTAATGTGGCTTTCTCTTTACAAAAGTACTGCACGGAATGTGAGACTCACTAGATAAAAGTGAATTTAACAGCTATTTTGTATCCTTTGAGGAACATCAGTGCTGGTTGAAAGAGGGGAAAAAAACCTTTTTGTTGAGTCTGGAATGGACCTGCTTTTATTGAAGGACTCTGCAACTGCTTTTGTTGCTATTTCCGCTGATAGCTTTTACCTGACTTGTTTTCAAAATCCTTGTTGAATTTTTTTTTCTGTCCACAAAAAACTGCATTTCCTTGCTGAAATTCAAGTTGGGGGTCTGGAAAAACGTCCTAAATGATTTTGCAGATGTCTTGTTCTGAGGTACAACTCCCAGAAATAGGGCATTCTGTAAGGGAAGTCACCTGTTTATTTCCAGGAGGGTAGACAATTTATTTTAAACAATGCCATTTTCTTTTCAATTATAGACGCTTTTGTGGAAAAAAAATTCCAACAGTCTCTAAGAAAGAGCACGTGATCACAATTAAAGGATGTGCTGTACTGTATCAGAAGGTAGCATTTAAACCAGGGAAAGCCTGAATATTGGCTATAACTCATTGTAATTATACCATCTATTTCAAACATGTAAATATGTTTGGTAGCACTTACATGTTTATGTCAGCTATTGGGAAAAGATGTTTTTCTTTTTGGTAAACTTCTGATGGTAAGAATTTTGTTCCTTGCATTCAAATAAATAACAAACAAGCTTACACACCACAAATTTTTGTGTGAACAGAACTTGGTCCCCTCTTTTGTGGTTGTAGGATAGTACTCGTGTTTGGGTTATTTATAATAATTTCATGAATAGGTAATATCAATAAGCAACATATTAATTAAGACATATATTTCTCAGTAGGATAAAACATGACCGTGGCAAAGTCAGTGTGATGCAGGGGATTGAACATGAGGCTGGGAATGGGGTGAGTAGGAATCTAATTCTGGCTCTTTCCACCCTAACTGGGGTCAGGGGTATTTAGCTCATTTTGGAAGGGCTTGGAGATCTGCAGGTTGAGATCCCTCCAGAAGACCCAGGTGCTTTCCTAAAGTCTAACACACAAGCCCTGCAAAAACCTGAAGGCTGATTTAACCTGGCATTGGAAGTGAAGCTGCATCTCTGCTCGAATTGATGAGAAAACTCCCTTTGCTTCTGGGGATTGGGATCCTTTGCTAGGAGAAATCATTCTGAGCCTATTTCCCGTCCCTTTGACATTTTCTGTCTTATCAAAAGCCAAAGGAGTAAGGAAGAAGGTTAATGACTAAATTGACAAATAAACAATCAGTTCAAAGCAGCAACACGACATTTCCTGGAAAATTTAAGAACCTCCTCTGAAAATCAGTTAGGAATGTAAATGCTGCCACGCTCCAACTCAGGGGAGGCTATCCGTACGGAGCTCATTGTGTTACAGGGGCTGAGAAATAGGAAGGGCTTTGGGTTTTCCATGGAAATTTTTTCTTTAGAGGAAAATTGCAGAAGAGGGAGGAAAATTAATTTGATCATGGCGAACAGGGAAGGGTACGGCCACAGAAGTGTCTTAAGTAGAGCCCCTCCTGTGGTGTGAGGTACGATCTGTACGATGTCTGGCTCTGGGATGTCAGGTTTGGGGCAGTAAAGGGAGAGAGTCCATGGCTGTCCTAGCAAAAGGAAGTGTTTAAGGAGCCTCAGGTCAGAAAACTGCTTCTCATTCCATGGCGGCATGAGCGTTGAGGGATGGTGACAGTGGGATGCTTCCCTCGCGGTCAGAGAATGAGAGTGTGTTTGGCCTTTGTTTCCAAGGGCTCCACTTTGCCATTAACAGCGGCTTGATTTTCATTTAATAAATAATAGGAATCATACTGTGACGGAGCCAAGATTTTAAACAAGAGGCTCCCATAAACATTTTTCTTCAGGAATCTGTGATAAACCAAAGATAGTGTTAGATGTACTCGGGGGGAGTGGGGAGGCCAGACTTGGAAGCTGTCCATCTGCTTCGCCATTGAAACAAAACCACTTTATAATAACCACAGAGGAGAGGAAGCGATGCAGCTTGGCACATACACTTACACTATGTGTGGTGGAAATGTTTATTCTTTATTTCAGAAAGATTTAGTGGGTGTAGAGATAATAGAGCATAGTGCTCACTTGTGTCTTGGGGAAGGAGGGGTGATGGTGTTTGGGTTTTAAGGGAGTCCAGTGTCGGCTCCCATGGGGAATATTTTCGGTAATACCTATTGCAGTCTCATGCACTGGGAAGGCAGGAAGAGACAGAGGAATGAAATGTGCTTTTCAGGAGAGGTGTTGTAAAGGCCCCAGGATTAGTTATCTCTGACAGGAAGGATTTTACAGCAGACAGCAGAGGCAGTCCTGGCCATTTCTGCATTGGCATATAGCTCTTCCAAGGCCCTGTGCTGGGATGCTTCCTTTGGAGCTGCTCAGGTTGCTCTGCCCTGCTCTCTCTGAGATGCCATGGGGCTGCCTGGGGCTCACCAACCCCATGTGTGCCACATATCCCTACCCATGCCAGATCCCCAAAGGACATTCTGGCTCCTGCACTCTCCTGTGTGCTGAGGCACCGCATTGTGACTTGGAAAATGGAGAATGATCTTCTAAACAAGGGTCAGCAGGGTCAGCAGGCCACTAAATCCCATGGTCCCCAATGTCCCTGTCATCCATCGTGCTCCCTTTTCCACTGTGCACATTCAGCTCTGCTGCACTGCCTCTCCTCGGAGCTGCTCAAAATCAAGCTCAAAAGACCCTGGGCTGACCCCTGGGGGTGGGAGAACCCCTGCCAGGGTTTGAGACAGCAAATGTCTAGACTTGGTGTGTGAGCAAGCAAGGGAAGGCATGACTAAGTGTCTGAAAGTTTGGACCTCTGCAGAGGAGTCCCTTGGCTCTTTGTTTCTTGGATACAGTTCTATTTCCTGTGGAGCCGTGGAGATAAAGGATATTTTTTATCCCTTTTTTTTTTTCCTTTTCAAAAAAGTAGGAAATGTATAGATATGTCTTGGGTGAGAAAGCAGAAACCCTTGAAAAATTCTGGCAAATCAAGACACATGAAGAATGTGTTGAGTGAAACATTTCAGAGCGACAAAAATCAAAATATCTCACTTCGCCTTCAACCGCTTTACAACATTTTAATGGTTCTAAAGGAAATTTCAAAACTAAAAGTCGTGTTTTGCTTAAAACACTGGAAAGTGTTTCATTAAAAAGGAAGAGTGGAAGCAAAACAATTGCCTTATATATTTTTTCTTTCCAATGAACCTGATGGGTCTTTCCCCAAGTGGTGCTGAGGGCAAGGAACCAGGGCTAGGTGCATCTTCCCTTGTGTCATAATGGGCCTGGAGCTGGCATTCCAAGAAAGGGACAATCTGAAGCTGTTTGCCACGCAAGAAACTCTTCTATCACCGTAACTCTTTTATTTATTCTTTTTTTGTATACAAATTTGCAGGCCAGCCCAGTCCCATGGCCATGCCTGCTGACATACTGAGGTCTTTGTGGCAACAGGACAGATCCCAGGGAAGGCAGAAAGGGGCTGTGGAAGTCTGTTCTTTCCAGAGTGCTGTGACATGTAGGTTGGAATGGTGGTCTTGGTGGCCTTGGGACCTCTGCCAGCTGTTCCTGCACTGTTTGGGCAGGGGAGGGGCCATCAGGTGTGGGATGTGGCACCGCTGGCTTGTGTGATGTGCTTGGGGAAGCTCTGCATGGGTCAGGGAAGAGGAAGGAGAGAACCGCAGAATCAGTCAAGTAAGAAGGGACCACAGCGGGTCGTCTGGTCCAAGATTTAGTGAGAGAAACAGCACCATGAGGACACATCAGTGGCCGAGGTGAGTGGGAAGGATCTCCCTGGTGGCTACAGCAGAGGGGGGACCCTGCTCCGTCCTGGGAGAGGTCGGGACAGCGTCGGGAGTCAGAACCAGCTGGATGGCTGGGGGGCAGCGGGGAGGCACAGAGGCTGCCCGGGGGGCATCAGA
>NW_021940565.1:2189194-2328332 GCF_001715985.3 Manacus vitellinus
GGGGCGCACCGGGGGACCGGGTCCTGCTGCCCCTGCCGCTGAGAAACGGGGGGAGGGAGGCGAAGAGAATGGTTGATATCCATCCTTTTTATTTCCTATTTCCTCCCTCCCACCACCCCCAACTTCGTTGGGGTATCGAGGGGTCACAGCGCCTGCAGCCCCCCTCTTCTTCCTCCATCCCAAACTGGGCCTGGCTTTTCCCAGCCTTTTTGGGCTGGGGGATAATTGCGGAGGGCGATGGTGGTTGGGGCAGGCTGGGCGTGCGGGAGGCTCCGCTCCGGGCTCCTCCGAAAGAGCCACGAAGTGCTGCCCCGCTTTCAGGGCCGCTGATGATGTTCTTTCCTAGGGCCCTGTAGTGGTGTTATTTTTAAGGCCGTGTTTCTGCGCTTGGAAGATGCTCGTAGACGCTTCGCCTTTTTTATTTTTTTTTTCTTCTTAATTGCAGATGTATTTAAAAAGGAAAAATAAGGCTGTAAAAGCCGGTATCTGAATTGCCCTGAGCTTCAGGGAGTGCAAACCTAATACACACCTTCTAAAGCGCTACCAAAAGTTAAGGGAGGGGGGAAAAAATACCCAAATGAAGGAATTAAAACAAAAAAGTTGCTCCGAATCGCCTGGGGTATGCTTGAAATCTCTTCTGGGCTGCAGAGCTGCTCGGTGTGGTGTCCTTCCCCCTGGTATTCATGCCCCGAGCTGGAGCAGATTGCTAGAATACATTGTTCCTGGAAAAACGCTCCTCACAGCCCCAAAACTCGCTTATGAAGAACTTCCAGGAGGGTAAAAGTACCCCCCAAACCACAACTTTCGTCCTCCTCACCTCCACAGCTTCTGTAAAGCTCCTACTTACTAAAAAGGCTTGTTGCGAGGCTGATCTTATTTTCTTATGTTCTTGCAGGGGCAGAGTAGCTGTGAGGAGGAGGAAATCATTCACTTTCTCCCCAGCCAGACCCGGGGCAGTGAGGGGATCTTTCTTTGGAAAGTTGCAGGAATCGTGTGTGTTCCTGCCTGGATAATTTAGTGTAGTTAATCAAATCACTAAAACCAAAGCAGAACAGAGCTAAGAGAAGGCTTTATGGGTTTGCCTTGCTGGTCTATTTCAGCTGCTTCCTCAGTACTTTTTGCAAAAAATATTTTTATATCTGAGCTGACAAACGTACTGTATTTATCAATAATATTTGGCTTTGCATTTCCTCCTTCCACCCTACTATTGCAGGGGTTATTTTGCTGCTGCCTTTTTTTTTTTTTTTTTTTTTTAATGAAGTTTTGGGAAGATGCAAAGTGCCAGCATTATTTGTAAGAGGGCCCCGACAGCATATGTACGTGATTTGCGTATACCCAAATGTCTGCGCCCATCTGGGTGTGCTGATAAGGGAACACTGTGGTTCTGCAAGGGTATACACCTTTGAGAGACTTCATCAGATATATAAATCTTTTTAACATGTTGTGGGTGGTGGGGTAAGTAGTGTGAATGTTTGCCAGATGTTCACATCGTCTTTCGCGTGTAATTTCGGTTGGTAAACAGAAATCCCGTAACCGGTGCCTGATAGCAACAGCCCTTTATACAACTGAACCCCTGTCTAAAGGGTCGTGTGGCTTGAGAGAAAAAATTAAATGATATTTTTCTTTGCCTCAGCGGGTGCTTGGTGGGTTTTAAAACCACCCAATTAAAACCACCCTCCCCCCCCCCCCCCCCAAAAGTCTCTCCTCAAAACCCACGGGAGAACGGTCAGCTCTGAAATAACAGCAGTCAAAAAGAGCGGCGCTGAATAGCATTCCCTCCCCTTCCCAACAGCAGCCGGCTGTGATTTTTAATGTGTTTACTGTCCCAATTGTAAAGAATTAAATTTTTAACACCTGCAAATAAGCTGGATGTAAGTGGCATTGGAGGTAGAGGAATGGGTTTCTCGTTCCATACGTGTGCGTTTCTGTGCTCCAAGTTGGGCGCTGAGATCCCCCGAACTGACAGCTCTAAGCAGAGGATGTTTCCAGCGCTGGGGCAAGGGGGGTTTATTTTCCCTCTGCCTCGCAGAACGAGCCTAATAAAGCACATGGCCGGGTGTAATATCGGAGGTGGGGGACAGAGAGAGTGCAGTGCTCACTCTGTATTGAATAAGACAGTTGATGCCAGCTTGGCTCCCAAAAGCTTCTGGCTTCGGCGTGGAGATCGCCTGGCTCCCGCTGGCCATGGGAGCTGCTCGGTGGCAAAGGCGATTTTCAAGCCATTCCTAAATTAGTGTTATTCATCTCCCCCATGTTGGGTAGGTGGCTGTTTGCAGCACTGGGGCTGAGGGGGCACAAACCTGTCCCCCCCCACCTCTGGCACGCACACGCCAGCCGGCTTGAATTTGGGAAGTTGTTCCTCGTGGTGACATCCTAACCTCACCCTCCTCTCTTTTCTCTCCAGGAAACATGCTTTAAACTGCCACAGGATGAAGCCAGCGCTTTTTAATGTCTTGTGTGAAATCAAAGAAAAAACAGGTAGGAAATCAACGCTGTTGATTCTGTATTATTTTTCTTTTTGCTCTTTGAGGGTTTTATTCCACCAAGTTTGTGCCCCCCTGGGCCCCCCCACATGCAGGAGTATTTAAGTGGGGAGAAATAACTTGTCAGTCTTTAATGCTTCGGGCAGTGGACTTGCGTGATGTGGTTTGTGTCTGGAAGGGAAAATACTGTGGTTTAATTTCTATTGTATAGCCTTTCTTTATTTATTGCTTTTTCTGTGGAGAAGAAAAAAAATCAACCCCCTTGCAATTTCTGTCTTGCTCTGGTTTCTTCATTAGGACATGGCACTGTTTAAAAAAAAAACAAAATAAAATCTGGATGCAGAGTGTGTGTGGGGGTGAAATAACCCCAACAAAATGAAATTGTACAGTTTTATTGCCATCAGTATTCGGGTAAACATAAAGGTTTACTTTTTTTTTTTTTCTAAGAAGGGGTTAAAATGCTCTTGTCTGCCAATCATCCAGGCTAGCTCATGTAAGAGCAAGTTGTCAGTTGCCTTTAGTGAAAGCAATATATTAGATTGTTAGTTACTTTAGGGTACTGTTGTTTTATGGCATGGGGTGTTCTCAGGCTTCTTTAGAAGCTAATGGCATGAGAGCGTTGGTTCTGCTGTTTCCCACTTTCCAGACCTCCTACCATGTACTAACACACTTATAACACATCCCAGGGGGGCATTTAAATTTTAAAAGCAACAATTAAAAAATAGCAGTCATCAATCAAGGGTGATCTTAAACAACAGATGCTCAGGGAAGGACATTTAGCAACATGCACCACTTATTTATGTATTTGTTGGAATCTCTCTTTTTTTCTTTAATAGAAAAAAACAAAAGTGGGGGGAACGATGGAAATTTTGGAGGGGGGAGGAGGGATTGTTCGTCTCTGCTCTTGGTTTTCTGAGCTGACCAGAGTTGATCCGTGGGCTTTTCCCTGCCGATCTATCCGCCTTGTTTTAGCACGCTGCAAAGTACTTGACTTCTCCCCCCCCCGTCCCCCCTTTACAACAAGGACTGAAACAGTCAATAATTCATATCTAAGCCATATAAGCAAGGGCATGACATGAATGAAAGTGACAATAAATATGATTGCACACCCAGTTGATATACATTGATAGTTACACATAAAAGGGGAACAGCTTTCAGAAGCCTGAACTGGGTCTTATTTTTTTTTTTTCCCTTTCTTAAATATATATATATAAAACCTCCTAGCATGAGCAGCTGATTGAAAATACAATTACTTGACTCTTGCAATATATATAAAATGACTAAGGGGCCCCTTTGTTAAGCGTTGTTTGTGCAGTGTGTAGCCCAGACAAAGCACCTACCGATGGCATTCGGCTCTCTGAAGTCCTCACAGCTGCAGGGCCGGCTCTGACCTTCCCGAGGAGTCCTTCCTTACAGAGTTCCTGTAATATCAAGCAGTGGGTTTGGTATGGGAACCTCTGAACGGTTCATTTGCTGTAACACGGGGCAGTCTGTCTAGAAATAGATTTTATGGGTTTCATAGTGTTTCCCTGTGTGCCTCCACAAAAAAAGGAGCCACCAAGTTCCTTTCCCTTTTCCCCTCTTTCTCCTTTATTTTGTGTGAGTCAAAGAATGTGTTTGCCTGTCTTTTTTTCCATGTGTACTTGATGCTGTGTACGTTGCCTGTGCAGGGACAGTTTTTGTCAGGGGAGATGTTTAATCCCAGTTTGGCATTGCTATCAGTGCAGTCTCAAAGTTAGGGGATGGGGAATCTATTGGGACTAAACTTGGTGGGAAAATCCAGGTGACTTGGAGGATGCTGTGAGGTCCCGGCGAGCTGGGGAGGGATGAGGAACTGTACATACCCACAGTGACTAGGTGGGATAATTCCTGTCTGCTAAGGAAAACGGAAAGAGATGGCATAGGGCGAAGCATGCTGCTGGAAATCAGGATATTCAGGTGTGAACTGGGGCTGTCTTACATTTTTCTGAAATGCTATTTGTTGCTGTTGTGCCTGGGTTACTTGGCTACGGGGCTGCGCTGTGGAGGTCTCTGAAGAGGTTGACTCAAGATGGCTTTTGGAGTGTTGTTTATCTACCCTCAGATATGTTTACAGTGAATTCCTTCACTTTGCAAATTCAAAGACCTCCTCCCCTCTCCCCCATCTGCATCCCCAAAAGTCACACTTCGTAAGGAAGCAAACGGCCAGATGGTTTTGGTTTATTTTTATTATTTTTTTTTTTAATTATTGCTTTGTGGGCCCGATGCTAGGAGGAAGTTCGCCTGTGTTTTTTTTCTGGGGCCGAGGGTACGGCCTGGTTCCGTTTGCTTACCCCTTCCTTGTGGGCAGCAGCGTGAAAGTTGAGGCAACTTCTTCTTGCTTCCTACTTTCCATTTAGCTTCCCAGATTTCTGCATGTGCCGCGTTTGAAATCCTGGTGATTGTTTGTGGTCACTGGTGGGTGTTTGAATGTGCTTGTGTACATCTTCCCCCCCGGCGTTATGATGTGCAGAAATGT
Organism: Manacus vitellinus; assembly: GCF_001715985.3. Taxonomy (NCBI): domain Eukaryota; kingdom Metazoa; phylum Chordata; class Aves; order Passeriformes; family Pipridae; genus Manacus; species Manacus vitellinus. The sequence goes on from NW_021940565.1 coordinate 2,194,175, forward strand.
GCGTTCGGTTACCCCGCTGCCTGATTTAAGTGACTCCAGAGCCTTACGGAGACTTTACCACCATCTCTCGCAACATTATGGCTAATATTTCATAGTGTTAACCTTGTCTTGAGCAAACCCAAAGTGTCCATAAAGTTCTTGGAAAAAGAGGTCGTCTGTACTGGCCGAAGAGTTCCCTTTTGCGTTTGGGCTCTTCAGTTATTTTTAAAGGATTTATAAACACTTTTTAAAAATAATAATGATTAAAAAAAAAAAAAAGCTCAGTGAGTTGTCTTTTGTCTGCAGCCTGGAGATTGCTGCTTTTGGGGTGATGTCTGTTTAAAAGTATTGAAAGTTGAGAGGTTTGATCCAAGCGGGAGTACGTGGGGGCAAAAAAATTGCCGCTTAAATATACCTCGAAGTTGCCGGCGTTCATTTGGTGTGTTTTCACTTGCTGTTGGTCGCTTTGTTGCGAGGGAAGGGGCAGGACTGCCTTCAAATGGCTGGCTGGCTTTTTGGAATAATAATTATGGAAATGGGAGGCATTGTTGTCCTAAATACAATTGATTCCTCCTTCAATAGGGATTGAAATCGGAAATTGCATTGCTGATTTATAAAAAGTTTGAAGGCAGGGGTAGGGGCTCTGTCTTTATGGCTTTTTTTTTTTTTTTTCCCCTTGTTTTTTTTCTCTCCCTTGGTATGTTTTTTTTTTTTTTTTTTTTTTTTTAAGCTGTTCTCTGCATGAGCAGAATAGCTAAGCAGAAGAATCAGGCAAGGCGTACGCAGACGTGGGGTCCTTGGATGGCAAACTGGAAAATATCTGCTGTCAAAATGCAGCAGCATCTATTTCAGCTGTGAGCCTTTCCCAACTCCCATCTCGTTCGGCGGGGACCGGCGGGGAGAGGCTGAGCACAGGATATATGACCATTTAATCTGATTCCTCCTCCTTAAGAGCTTTTCCCATCGTTTCACTTTCTCTGCTCATTTGGGGGAGGTGAGGGCATCGGGCAAATTCTACTTCTTAAAAAGACCCTGACTTTCTATTTGAAATCACACGATTTTTATTTTCTTACCCTCCTCACCCTTCTGTGTTGAAGGAATTCAGGATTAAAAGAAAAATGTACATAGCACCAGTGGAGGGGGGGATTTACGAAGTGGAATATTTATAGACAGCACTGATTAGCTGTGCAATTGTTGTTGAATAATGGGTTTGTTGTGTCTTTTTTTTTCCTTTTAATTTTAGAACAAAATAACTATATAAGGTGCCTCTTAGCTACCTTTCCTTGTGCATTATCTTCACCAAACTTAACTCAAATCAGATCTTTGGAGGAGGTAGGATTTTTCCCCTTCTTTTCTTCCTTAACACCCCTTTGTTCTCTCCAGCTCTGTGTTCAATTAACACCCCCATCGCAGAACTGTAGTCTTTTTTTTTTTTTTAATGTCTGTTACTGTATTTCACTTCTGACACCTCTCTTATTATTCTTGCCTGCTATTTCTCTTTAATATAGCAATTACGATATGGGGTTTCTTTTTCTTCCTCCCTCCCTCCCTTCTCTTCCCCACCCCCCAAGCTAATATCCCACCACGGGCAGAGGAGGGACAGGCATGGTGTGTGCAGCGCTGGTGGTTTTGGGGTGCTGTAAGCAGGGTACATTGGCTAGCCCAGCACCCCTTGGCTGAAGTGTTTCTCAGGGCAGGATGGGGCAGTTTGCTTTCCTTCCCCCACCCCCCCAAGCCCTTCTCCGGGGTATCAAACCCTGCCCTCCTCCTTATTCTGTGTTTCCACGGAGGGAGGTTTCCCAAGGCGCAGGAGAGAGTTCAACACCCCGATTTGAATTTCAATGCAATTCTTGCACCTAAGGCATCATCCTGCTTCTGAGAAAGCTCATCACGAAAGTGCTCATGTTCCAACCCTGCAGGATCGGGGTCCCCTGCTCGGCTTTCTGCAGGTCCAGCCCTTGCCTGGCTGCTCTCCCTCCTGCCCTTCAAAGAGGAGGAAGCCTTTGCTTTGATATTTGTTATTACTATTTTTTTTTCCCCTCTTCCAGTTGAAAGGCTTTGAAGGCAAAAGTGATGCTTCTCTCTCCCAGCCAGGAAGGGTCTGCAGGGTCCCTGGTGTGGCTGCCTTGGGGGGAAGTGAAACATTTTGGGAAAGCAGGGCCTCCAGCCGACCCACACTGCCTGAGGAAGCCTCTCTGTAGCTCCAATTAAATTGCTTCCAGAAAGCTGATGTCTTCAAGGGAAAGGAGGGGAGGGAATGTGCAAGGGGCTGGAAGATAGGGATGGTTTGGGAGACCTTGGCTTGGTGGAGGGCTGTATTACTGCCAGAGGAGCAGCCACCTTTGGGACTGGCTGGGGGAGGATGGAAACCAGTCACCCTGATGGAAAGGGGGCCATGTTCCAGTAGGTCCTGGTGGCTGGAAGCTGCAGGGTCATCAGGGCTGGACCTGTCACTGCAGCGAGTCTTTTTTCTGGGTTTTATTCTTACAGTGTGGTGTTGTCCACCAGGGATCTGCTGGGAATGGATGGCTTTGGAGGAGTGTGCTTGCAGGGATACTTCTTTTTTTTTTTCTTTATAATTTCATATTTTCTTTCTCTCCCCTGGTAGCATGTGGTTGGAGCTCTTTGAACGGAGCGGGCTTAATTAGTTTAATCAAAATTGGCCTCCTGCAATCCTCCAGGGGAGGAGGTGGGAAGAATGGGGCTGGCAGTGGGCTCTTCCTCCCACCTCCTCCCCCTCAGCCCTGCTATCAGAGTGGAGAAACCAGGCCTGGCTCTGGCACATCGTTCCCGCTCTTGAGGAAATCCCCACAGTTTGGGGAGCACAGGAGCAAACCTGTTTGCTTTTATTTCGAGGCTTGGTTTTTGTGGGTGCCTGATGTTGAGTAAACTTCACTGTGGTTGCAGCAGAGCAGGAGGATGCTCTTGGAGGCTCTGCTGTGTCCCATCGCTCCCTGCCCCGTCTGTTTGCTCCTGGGGGATGGGTGCTCCTTGATCCCACGCTCCCAAGTTTCCTAGCCTGTGCTTGCACTGGCCTCCCCAGGTTTTGGATAGAGATGGCTGTTGGGTGCATTTGTCCAGGGAAGGAGGGTGGCAGGGAGGTGCTGGCTGCCTGCTCTTTGGGTGCTACCGGCTCACAGCACCGGACAAGGCACGGAGGAGAAGAGATCTTCACGTTCAGTTAATGCATGCCTGAAAAATATCTATGTTAGCCAGATGCGGGCATAAATAGCAGCTATCCAGAGCATCCTCTGTGTGTCTTCCCTGCTGCCACGGGTCTCTCTCCAGTCCATCTCCCTTTGCCTCTGTGTGATCTTGGCAGCAGTCAGTGTTGTGGGTGAGTCCAGGGAAAGAGATCTTGTTATCGGGCCGTGTAGCTCCAAACGAGAAACTCGGAAGATCTTTCAGGCCTAAATTTCTCCTGGGAAAAACGGTTCAAGTTCCCTTATTTGAGACCTGCAGAGGGATTTCCCCCCCGGAGCGCTGACTGTCTGCGAGCAGAGCTTTTCTAAATGCTCTCAAATGCGAGATTTATTCCTGTTAGCAGGCTCTTGCTGGCCCTGGGTTTGAGGGCAGTGGTTGTAAACAAAACGCAGAGAAACTCTGAGACAATTTCATCATGGCTTTTTTTTTTTTCCCGTCACAAGGAAATTACTGCATGCAGCAATCCTTGAGGGGAGTAGGGTGGTGGTTTAAACACAAATGAGTTTGTTTGCAGTGAGATACAGTAGGCTGTGCTGCTGCTGGTGCTTCTGCTGAATCAGAGCTGGGGATTTTGGCAGGGAGAAGGGAGGAAAGACAGGATTCCTTCCCTGCCTTTGGTTTGGCACCACGTTCCCCAGTTCCTCCTCTAGTCCAGGAGCTGCTGCCTTCTCTGCTAATGAAGTTCCGCAAAGGGTTTCATGATCTCTTGAAAATTTACTGGGAAGCATTTTACTACGATTTTTTTCCTTCCTGTGCTTGGAGTTGGGGTGCTCTGGGAGGCAGGAGAGCCTGTTTTGTTTGCCCTGTGCACTACAGGGGTGGTTTGCAATTGATGCAAAATACCAGGTAGCCAGTAGGACCAGAGGGTGAGTTTGCCTCTGAAGATGTTATATTTTCTTTTTTCCATCTTTTTATTATTTTAAATTTTTTTTTCTTCCTGCTTTACCATTCCCATGACAGTTTCCCTGTACAGAGAGTTTCTCCTGGTAACACATGCTTTGCTTTGGGAGTTGCTGTGGGGAAGGTGGGCTGTACATACCTGTCTCCATGGTCCCCAGAGCAGGATGCCCCTGCCAGGCTCCACACTTTTGGGCTGAATCTTTGGGCTTTTCCATGCCAGTCAGGGAGAAGTGATGCTCCCCTGTGCTGCAAGGATGTGCCCTGTACAGCGCTTAGCACAGGGGGACTCAGTGCTGGGTCGGGGTTTGGAAGGAGGTAATGTGATTTACAGCAATGGATCTGGTTAATAATCTCCAGCAGCTTCTGTATACTCAGGGGCTGCTTGTATTCCCAGCCAGGTGTTTGCAGACCGGATCAATATGGCCCTATTTGCATGGGGCTGTCCTTAATCTAATAAACCAGCCTCAATCTGCGTCCTTTGCTTTCCCCAAACATCCACCGGATCCCGATCCGGTGAGTGTTCCCCATGGTGGGAGAAGCAGTTCGTGAGCAGTGCCTGGTTTTTGGAGTGCCAGCCTGGAGTTAGGTGGCACCCCAAGTCTGCACTCTCTGCTAGAGCCTGGGCCGTGCAAACACCCGGCTTTTTGGGGTGTGCTGGGTGCTTGGTGGTGCTTTGCACGCCATCACCTCTACAGTGTGCTCCAGAGGCGTCAACATCAGGGATTTTCCATGCAATCCCTCCTCTTGAAGCGTTGCCTTTGGGGAGCATCTGCTGGGAACCCCCTTTGAAATCAAAACCGATGGTTTTGTGGGCTGGGTGGTTGGCAAAACTGCCTTGGAGGTGTTGCATCCCTCGGTGATCTAAATAATAAAGTGTGGTGGGCAGTACCGGGATAAATTACAGAAACCCATGGCCTGAGGAGGCTGTGGGCTGAATTCATTAATGTGTGTTGTCAGGCCAGCAGCCAGGCTGGGGAGGGACTCAGGTGATGCTTCCTCCCGGTGCTGGGAATAGCTTGGGCTGGAATTATTCGTTTGCAACTGTGTCAGTTAGTAAAAAAAGAAAGGAATATTTGTATCTCTTGGCCTTGTGAGCCCTGCCCCTGTGTGTATGTATGTATATATACATAAAATGTATAAATATATATATATATATTTATTTATATTTGCATTTTTAAACTGGGACAGAAAGACACTTTTACTGGCTCCTCTTCCTGGTGGTTCAAGGCAAGGCAGCAGGAGAAGGGGCAGCCCGATGGAGGGTTTGGCTGCTGGGGAAGCTGTGCCTGCCGAGGAGCAATGTGCTGTTGCTGTGTTTTGGGGAGGTCGCCAGCACAGATAACAGAAATCCCCTCTGACACCTTGAGCGAGCAGTCCATTGTCACTGTTCTCTCCCTGCCCAGCCTTTTATTTATAGGAGAAACCTTACCCAAAATAGCTTTTTTTGCTTGCCTGAAGCTGATGTGCTGTTTCCAACCCCCACCCCCCCTTTTGTTTTTTGTTTTTTTTTTAAATATACTGATAAATGGAAAGCCCCCATTTCCCCCCAGTGGAAAGTCGGTGCTGTGAGGAGCTGCTCTAATCTAAAATGATAACTTTGCCATTTTACTTCAGCCTTGTTGCAAAACGAGCGGAGCTGCCTTTGCAAGTGGGATCAGCCTGTTTAAGTGCTGGTGGCTGGATTTTTGTTTCTCACCTGAGTGCAAACCCAGAAACTCAGTTCATCATTTCCATGTCCCATTTTTGGTTTCACCCAGCCTGGCTGGCCTGCCCATCCTTGTTATCAGAAGAGGAAAATCAAGTTTCTCTCCTGGTTGGATAACATTTTCAAATTCCAGAGTGATGTCGATTAGCAGAATTAGCAGTGGCAGGTTACCCAGCAAAAATACCCTTCCAGTTGCAAAGTGTTCACTGCTGGTCCCTGCTCCTTTCCCAACTCCAGTGGTCCCGATCCCGGATGTGTCTCCGCAGCACGGGGATTTTTCTCTGTTAACTCAGTGCAGTTGTTTCCTTTGACATTTGATATTTAAAGGCTGGAGCCAAACTGAAAGTGAATCTGCCCATAACTCTCCGAAATGTGCCTTTCTAATTTCAACATTAATGTTTCAAAACCCAAGCTGCTTGTGGGTGTACCTTTGCTTGTTTACACACATACTTTTTTTTCCTTTTTTTTTTCCCCTGTGCAGTGATTCTCTGGTGAAACATTAGGAATGATACAGTACCGGCAGCCTCTGGATGAGTTGCTCTTCTGGCTTGAAGCTGTGAATTTGGCTTTTAACTCTTAACTCTCTAATTTTAAAAGGTTGCAAGTGTTTTAACTTAGTCTTTTTTTTTTTTTTGTTTGGGAGGAGGATGCTTATATGCGAAATTATTATTGCAATAATATATTAATTGCAACAATATTGCAAGAATTTTCAATAAAATGATTAATTGCAATATTGCAAGAAACTGCAAAAATATTTCAAATATTGCAATAACGCGATGAATTTGCAATACTCTGATTATTGCAAATCTCTAGACAAAAGGCACAATTTACATGGTAAAAGAAACGAGTTGGACAGAGTTGCAGCCATCAATCCTGACTTGATAGCACAGGACACAGCCTCTCCCGTATGTTTTGTGTGAAGCTTGTGCTTTCCAGAAGGGTGTTTGTCCATGGGCAGGGAAGTTGCAGGCGGTGGGACGTGCTCCACTGGTTGAAGGTGTGTTTTGAAGGGTTTATGACCCTTGCTTTGAAGGGGTCACCTATTTATTTCTCATGTGAATTCGTGAAGCTTCTGGCTGCAGCGCTGTGCTGCGCGTGTGCCCGCCGAGAGCGAGGAGCCTGCTCCCGGAGCGGTTGCGCGTTTGGGGGGAGCAGGTGGCAGGAATGGTGTTTTCAGCAAATGTATTATCCCCCTGGAAAATCCTGGCTGTTAGATCTGGTCAGCAGATGTGAAGTGTCGATCGGTATCGGTGGTGGGAAGGGGAGTTGCAATATACTTTGCTAATGGAGAAGAACCCAAGGAGCAATTCCCTGATTTACGCTTTCGGCGATGTGAAATGAAACCGTCTGGAGCGCTTTGCTCAGCGAGCTCTTAGCAGACCACTTCTTCCTCCCTGCTACGTGCAGATTTTTTTTCTAAAGGAGCTGTTTTTCAGCTCTGTTGCTGCGTGGTCAGAGGTGGCTGGGGGGCATGGACCTCTTAAATGCATCTGGAGGCGCAAAGCATCCAGCATGGGAGCAGGGAGCGAGCGGTGCCCGCTGTAGCTCGCTCCAAAGCCCCGGTGCAATTCTGTCCCCAAGTGGCTGAAAAGGTCATTTAGCGCAATAGCAAACGTTTAATTTATTTTTTTTTTTCCCGCTCCCTCAAATAGTCAAATTAGCATCCTTCCTCTGCCACAGGAGCTGCTGGAGGAGGCATCCTGAGAAGGATTATCGGTAGGAACGCCTGGGCCCAGGCTGTTCCTCTCCCGAAGGTCCCCGGCTGCTATTTGCACATCCCAGTGTCTGACTGCGGCTGGCATTTCCCCCGTTTGGTGGAATTTACTTTCTGCCTGGCGAGGGCATTGGGTAACATTTGCACACCTGGGCTGCTTAAGCTGCGGACGGGCTGGGGGGATGTGTTGGAGAAGGTCAGGGGTCTCTGCTTTCCTTATGGGCAGGAGGGAGCAGGGAGAGCAGCTGGTGGGTACTGTGTGCTCTGTGGAGGCAGCAAGCAGGAGGGTGACAATGGTGTAGTGTAGCACAACGATACCTGCACAACCCTCTGGACCTGCTCTGATGTTGGGTGGATGCAGGGTTGGCCCTGGCTCTGGAGAGTTCAGACCCTGCCCTGTATCCTCTTGTGGTGGATGAGTTGGTTGGGCAGCAGGTGCCTGGTTTGTTTTTACTGTGGCAGAGGGGGCTGTATTTCCACTTGGATAGGTTTGCAGTGCATGGCTGGGAGGTGCACAGCCCAGGGTGGGAGTTCTCTTTAGAAATGACTCTTTTGCATCCAGGTCTAGAAAGTTGTGGGGTCCTGACCTGTGGGCTCTTGGGGGTAGAATGGCATATACAGCAGCACAATGGCATGATTGGAGGTTTAGGGAGACTATCCGAAGGGCAGATGGGCATTGTTTACAATGGAAAAACCCACAAGCAATATGGAAGGAGGATGAGACACAGCAAAGGGTGGTGGTAGGGGAAGTCTCTGGTCTTTCCATGCACCTGAGGCAGGTGGCAAAGTCCACATGGGTAGAAGGACGGATTTTTATTTCCCTTTTTCTGCCATGTTTGGTCAGGGCTTGGATACATCCTTTGGCAAAGGCAGTGGTCCTGGGGGCATCCAACAGCCAGGGGCCAGGGCAGAAGGTGAGAGTTGTAATGACAGAGTGCTTCCAGCCCCAGTGCCTGGGTGGGAGCTGCAGGCATGGCTGGGGGAGTGTGCCGGTCCCACGTGCCGGTCCCGCGTGCCGAGGCAGACCTGTGGGCAAGGGCGGCATATGGACCTGCTTTATCCTGCATGGGCTGTGACTGAGAAAGGAGCTGTGCAATTAGGAGAGGTCCCTGCGGTTTGTGTTTGAAAGGAGCTCCTCCATTAGGGTAATTTTTAAGCTCCTGTTTAATCAGAAGGCCGTCTGCTGACAAGGAGGGAAACTGCTCATGCGGTGGGTCTGTGCTCATGCTGCATCCCCTCTTCCTGGTTCCTTTTGCTCTTTTTTAATTGGTTTGCTTCACTCTTTGGGAATGCTACCCCAGAGGCACCCAGGCTCCCATCAGCACCTTTGGGTAGTGATGCTCTCTTCCCTCTGGCAGCTCCTTCCAAGGATCTCCCTGGCCTCTTGCACATTGTGTGTAGTTGCAGCCTGCTGCCTTCCTCTTGCTGCATCTCCTCCCTCTACACTGGCAGTGGTGCTGGGTCTGACCCTGGTCAGTGATTACCCTTGCAGGTTCCTAGGGGAAGCCCATCCTGATGGCTCTCCAGAGGGCTGTCTTAGACTCGGCAAGGAGCATGGAGGAGACCTAAATGAAGAACAAATGAGAACCGTATAGAGACAAATGGGAATCAGATTTAGGAAGCAGACGAGACAACCCTTTGGAAGGGGCAGGGGGGATGTTTGCTTTAATCAGTCTCCTTGGGTTTCAGGCAATAATAAAGCAGATTTGTTTTCTTTTACCTTCTCTTCCCCCAGCCTCCTCTCTTTTTCTCTGTTCCTCTTACTTGCTGTTCTCAAAACAGCCCTGGATCCAGCAGCACCAGCATCTCCTTCCGAAGCTCCCACCTCTTGCAAATGGTATTACTGGCCAATCCAGCCAACATCCTGTCCATTTTTTTCCGTTCTTCTGTCTGGTTCTCCCTGTCTGGAGCTTGTTGCTTTTAGCCAGGCTGCCTTGGCTGGGCTGCTGGGGACAGGTCCCTCCCACCGCCAGATGAACTTTTTGGACTTTCTGAAGCGAGGAGTGGAACAAACTCCTCCAAATGGGCTGAGGCTTTCTCTGCAGAGTCAATTTGCCCTGGCACGCTCTGCTGTGTACTTTAGAGGCAGTCCCCAGGGACTGGCCGTTCTTGGAGGAGATCAGAGTTTCTCCATCAGAGGTCTTGGGCAATGCTTTCGAGATGCTTGAGTTACCTCCTAACATGTGCTCCTTTGGGACATGGTGGTGGCTGCAAGGGAGGACACTGCTTTCCCAGCCTCCACAGATTAATTGGTTCCCTGCACAAATGTGCTTCCTTCCCCTTTTTCTTTCTTTTTTACCCTGGTCATTGTCTTGGTGCAGAGCAGGTGGATCTTGGGAAGGCTGAGGCCGTGCATAACTGCGGGTCAGTGAAGCTGAGCCTTTGATCCGTTCCACTTTAAAGAGTTCTGGTGGCAACCCTCCCAAGCAGAGGGGCCAGACTGGAGCTGGGATTAGTGGCTCCCATGACCATCTCTGCAGCTCCAAGTCTCCTGTGCCACTCAAGGGTGAAGTTTCTTTCTCCCAGTTGAAAGGGAATGTGCACCTTGTCTGTTGCCATGTGCCTGGTTGGGGAGATCTCACCACTGCCTTTTGCAGCTGGGCTGCTGCAACAGGCAGGGCTGCTCTGGTCATGTCCCAGAGCTTTCTTGCACAGAGCTGGTTTTGTATTTGCTGGTGTTTAGTAGAGAGACAAGGGATCTGGGGTAACCTCCAGCGTGTTCTGATATATTGCTTTCAGGTGGTCTCCTGGGTTTTGTAACCCACTTAATCTCTGTCTTATTTAGGACTCCCCATCCTGGAGAGTAAGTTCACTGAGATGTGCTGGTAAAGCTGGTGGTGGGCAACCTCCAGTATGACCCTCAAATTCCCAACTGCTCATGCCTTGGGTAAAAACTTCCAAGGTGGCAGAGGAGGTGTTCCCAGTAGGCCCGTGGAGCTGTGGGTCCCTTCCTGTGTTCGGAGGGTGATGCTAGTGCAGCACGGTGGGGTGGTTTGTCTGATGCACCCTTCAGCTCCAGCACCCAGCAAGTCTCTTGTGAACGCTGCAGAGTTGTTCACAGAGTTGCAATCTCATTTTCCTGTGTGACTTGACACGTCCTGTGCCGAGGCTCTTCCAGTCGATAATCCTCAGTGGAGACTGTCCCATTCCAGGGCAGGCATCTTACCTGTAAGGCAAGAGCCATTCAGTAGAAAGTTTGTGGTGGCTTTGCTGCCCTGAGGGGGCTGATTTACTTAATGTTTGCAAGACTACCACAGGGCTTTTCAGTTGCAAACTGGTTTGGCTTTGCTCTGAAAAATGGAGTGAAGCAAAGGAGCGAAGCATGCCCGGTGGTGGCTTTTCCAGGTGCCTGAGGTCGGCACGAGGGAAATCAGCTCCATTCCAGTGCAGTGTGAGCCTCCTCCCTTGCTCAGAGCAGCAGAAATTGTGGTTGCAAACCTTCACCCCAGTATGTGACTGCGCCATGGACAGTCATCTCCCTGAGCTGGTTCAGGTGGGTGCCAGGGGAGCACAGGGGTGCTGCAGTGCCCATGCTCTGGATGCATCCCAGATCTTCCTGTCCTGTGCTGTATTTCATGTTCCCGTGTTTCCAGAGAGGTCTGTGTGTAAACTACTTCTTGTGGCTGCCAGCAAGCTTCCCTTTACCCGTGCCACGTTGGGACTTCTTAAAAAATTTTATTTTATTAGGAAATTCCTATTTGGTTGCTTTAAAAAGCAAGCCCTTGTGGCTGGCCCCTGGCCCGCTGCTAACAGATTTGTTTGAGAAAAGGCTGCGTTGGCATCCTGCTTTATTGAACATGCCTCCTGGGAAGGCGGTTTGAATATCCTTCTGTCTCCTCGGAGCAGGGAGCTCTCAGGATTGCCTGCCGCCATGGGGATGGGGAATGCTCTCCTTTCCCTTTCCCTCCCACCCCTTCCCCTTGTTCAAGCCTCCCTTTTCTTTTTTTTTTTTCCCTTTTTTTTTTTTTTTTGAGGAGAGAGAGTGCTATGCACGGTGCGTCCCGCTCCATGCGGCTTTTCTCTTTCCCCACGGAGTTCATCCAAAGTTCGTATCCAGACGATGAACAAAGTAGCTCAGACCTTTTCCTGACTCCTCACCCTTTGTCCTCATCACTTAGTGACAGACAGGAATCAAATGCCACAGACAGGCTGACGGGACAGGGCTGTGTGAAAGTCCTTGGAGGAGGAGGAGGAGGAGGAGTGGAGCAGTGCTGGGTGGATGGGGGACTCATGTTTAAACTCATCGCTCCCTCCCTAGGGAAAAGAGCAGAGCTGCTTTTACTTTGAAGGGCAGAAGGGAGGTGCAGAGGTTTTTTTTGGGGGGTTGTTTTTTTTTTTTTTTGGCAGAAACCAGATAAATTTTTAGCGACAATAGACATAGGGAAGAAGGACCGGATGGAGTTAGCCTCAGTGTTTAGCACTGGGTGTGCCTCCCGTCGGGAGCAGGGGAAGGAAGGGCTATGGGCTGTTATGGATCAGAGGGATGTAGGCTGCTGGTCTGCCTGCATCGCCTCTCTATTGGAATGAGAGGGGGAGCACAGTCCTGGACCCCATCTGTTTCTAAGGGCTGTGTTGCCCTGCCTTGGTCTTCCATTTCACCAAGAAAGGCAGCTTAGTTTGGTCTTGGCTTGGTCTTCCATCTCACCTGGCTGCAGGGCTCCTCTCTGGGTGGTGGGTGGTACCCCACTGAGGAGGCAGGGGAGCGGGGTTTAGTGGTGGAGACCTCCCTGTGCTGGGGCAGCATGTCCAGGCTGGCGTAGCTGGGCAGGGAGGGGAAACACTGCTGTCAGAAAGGGACTTTCAAAGGAGCATTTACATTTGGTCCTTAAATCCTGGAAGTGCCCTGGAAGCTGTGGTGAGAGGAGAATCTCCCGAGTTCAGCTTACATGTGGAGAGAGACTGCTCATGGCTTAAACAAGCAATGTTAAGGGCAATGTAGTCTCCTGTGTTGGCAGAGGAGAAACCAAATTGCTCAGTGAGTCCCAGGACTGTGTTCTCTGTGTTCCCTGGGGAACTGTGGCGACCAGCTCGTCGCCCCAAGGCATGGCAGGTTGAGTCTCCATCCCCAGCCGGGGCTGTAGCATTCCACATGTCCTGTAGCATTCCACATGTCCGTGGCTGCTCTCCTCAAGCCCACACTCAGGGAGGTCATCTTGGAGGCAGCAGGAAGGGGCTGGGGTGGTCCAGGTTTTGCCCTCTTTTGTTTGCTGATTTTGCAGAGCTGGCTGATCTGGGCCCTGGCCAGCTCGGCTGAGTCACAGGAATCCTCTCACGAGTCTCCTACACCCTCCATTACCTGATCCGAGTGCTTCCTGGCGTGTCGGCTCTCCCCGCCGTGCTGTGGCAGAGCAGTGGCTGTGAAGGGAGCTGTGCATTTGTGCAGCTTGTGTCCACTGCAGGCTGCAGCGTGTGCTGCGGGCAGGGACCAGAGCCTGCCTGTCCCTGTCAACCCTTTGCAATGCTCGCTCCCATCGCTAGTGACTGTCCTTCCTGACCCTGCAAACGGTCTGTGTTTTCACAGAGGCATTTTCTCTGCTTGAGAGGCAAAGTGGAGACCTTCTTGCTTGTTAAGAGGTGGTGGCTTTGTATTTCCTTGTCCCCTGCGTTGTGTTGCTGGTAGCAGCAGTACCAGGTGCTGTAGGAGGTATTTTGGGGGGGTTTCACGTGCCTCTCACTTGGTTGCTGTAGGGCTGCTGTGTTTCTGTTCATAAGTGCAATGAGTCGGACCTGGAGGAGGATTGTAGCGATGAGAAAGAGCTTGTAATATCCACAGGCTCCTTCCACCACTGTGGTAGATGCAGTGGGTCAGCAGGAGGTGACCACAGTCGAGTCAAAACTCCATGTGCTGGTGCTGACAACTCTGAGGCCCCTGTCGAGCAAAGGTGGGTGTGAGATGCGCTCACAAATCCCCTGCCTTGGGAGTCTCCTGGAGTTCCTGCCTTGCCAGTCATGCTGTGAATTTTTTGCACGCGGCTTTACCTTCTCAGGGAAGCAGCTGAGGCATGTTCCCATCTGAATCTTGTACCCCTGTGAGGTGCTTGGGTTGGCAAAGTGCTGCTGTTGCATCAGGCTGGGCTGTGCCCAGCAAGCACAGGGGGAAGATCCCTGTGCCTGTGGCAGGAGCATTGCTCAAACTCAAATTAGTTTGATATTGTGGCTCCTCTGGGGGCTTGGGGAGCTCTGTGGGTTTGCGGCTTGTTTCCCTGTGCCAGACATGAGTTTCTGTCCCGTGGGTCCTGGTGGGTTGCAAGATTTGGGTGTTTGGTGGCTTTCTGGCCCGTGGCTGCCAAGCTGTGTGTGATGTTGTGCAAGTGGTTTGCATCTTGTATGAAGTTTGCAGGCACTTACTGTGCGGAGAGCTGGAGGTGCTGCTTTGGTACAATCAAGGACTCGCATTCCCAGTGGGCTGTTGTGGACTGTATGCCAATGGAGGTGCTTGTGGGCTCTGCTGAGCAGTGTTGGGGGGCTCCTTGTTGTGCAACAGGGAACAGTCAAGGTGCCTCACCTGGCTGGTCCCCTACAGAGAGAGGAGTTCTGGGTGTCCCTGAGTGCCCAAAGAGTTGGGAGCAGGCTTGTGCAGTTTTGGGGGCTGGAGAAGCAGTGTTCTCCACTCTTGCATAAAGGTTATGCCAGCGGTGGGTTGCACTCCTCGAGGATAGTGGCTGAGGTTTGGGTCACCCCTACCCTGAGCCTCCCACTTGTGGGGCTTTGGTGCAGCCTGTTGTTAAAAGGGGAAGGTGATGTTCTGAAAATGCCCTCCTAGGTGACTTAGGCACTGAGATTTTATCACCTTTTCAGCAGAGCTGGAGTCCCACAACTAGTAAAAATTAGCCACTCGTTTGAGGTTGTGGGCTCCCCCTTTGGCAGGAGTCTGTGTGCACGGATCCCCCCATCAGAAGGGATTTGGGGTATGGGGGAGCATTGCCGTCTGCCTTGATACATTCCCCATTGTGCCTCCCAGCCTGATCAAGTGTGACAGTGTCCCACAAGGCGTGTGATCCGTGCTGAGCCAGCCCCAGAGCTGAGCCCTCCTGCCATCTCCCCCTTCCCCGCTCGCCTCCTCGGTGGCAGTGCCTTTGTCAGCCGGCCAGAAACCCGCAGCGCCGCAGCAGCCTCCCTGAAGTGCCAGCCATGCGGCGTTCGGGTCCCGGCCCCCCTCCTCGCCTCTGCCCCAGCATTTATCAGCAACCTCCCTTCCCTCCCAGCCGCCAAATTCTTTCTCCGTGCCGTCATCCTCCGGCCAGAAGCCGCCCCGTCCCACTCTCCCTCCCTCTCCCTCCCTCCGAAACCAGCCCAGAACTGCTGGGCAAACATTTTGCCTGTTGTTATTACAGTATTCCCATCTGCATACTTAGTCATAAACCCCTTTTAATTCCAGCCTTTTTCTGGGGCGGGGTTAAGAGTTCAAACCCATCATTTTTCTTTTGGGGTTGGAGTCTTACAAAAGCAGCCTGCGGCGAGATTGTTCAGTAGAACTGGCCCGAGAGCGAGTTTAGGGGAAGGGGGCGGTGGGGAGGGGGACTGCACACAGTGGTGCTGGCTGTGCAGCCCCTCCTCCCCAGGGAAGGCTTTAGATGAGGCTTGTGTGGGTCTGACTTGGGCAAGGGGGTGCTCTCCGCCAGCTCCCCCACTCCTTTCCCCTTCTGGTGACTTTGAGCCTTTGCAGGGAGGCATCGAGTCAAGTCGTGGCCCTGCTGGTGTTGCCTCGTTTGCTGGAGTCTTTGGATAATGGAGCACCGACAGGCAGAGAGAGGAGTGTTCCTGAATGTGCAAGGAGGGGAGCAACCCTGGCTGGGTCTGTGCAAAGGCCCTTCCAGGAGAGCTTCCCAGGCACAACACGATGTTGCTGATCCTTTAGTGATGCAGAGGATGTTGTCAGGCTCCCTTTGCCCAGCCCTCCACGTCCTTATTTTAAAAGGCTGTCCTCTCTTTGCTTCGGATAATGCTTTGGCCTGCTCCAGGAGCTCTGGTGGCCTCTGTGCTCACCTCCACCCTGTGCAGGCATCCCTAGGGCCAGAGGAGCCCAGTATTTCTCCCAAAAAACATGGGGGGTCTGTTGCTTTTGTGAGCTCACCTGAACTTAGTAGGTGGCTGTAGTAACACTCCCCTATTGCCTTTGGAGCGTGGCTGCTTTTAATTCTCTCTGTGGCAAGGGTTCCCAGATGCTGGCACTTCCTACCAGCTCAATGCTACCCCACGGAAAGGACTTCCTGCCCTCCGTCTGCTTTCCTGTGACCTGGTGGTGTGGGTAAAGCAGCGGGAGGCAGAGGGCTCCTGAGGGCAGGGATTAATTCCTGTGCAAGGTTTGGTGCCTGCATCCTGTCCCTGTCACCGCTGCTGAGCCCCCAGACTGGATGCTGACCCTGGTCTGGTGGGAGATGCTCCCTCCTTCCTCTTGCCCTTTGTGGATGCCACACTGCATCCCTGCGGGATATGGTATGGACCAGTTGTTTTTGGGACTGAGAGGCATTGGTATCTTTGTGTCTTTAGGCAATATGAGGTCTTTCCTCCCCCACTCCCAATTAAAAGGTCTTGAGGAGGAAAAGAAATAATAATGTGTATTTGGGTTGACAGAAATGTTGTACTAATTTGTGCAGCTCAATTTCCCAACGTGTTTCAGTAAAGAAGAGTCTCTTGCTTTGCTTTTGAGAAGCATAAAAAAGATGGAAATGTCTCATGTTTACATATTTGAAATTAAGCCTTTTCCTTCTTTATTAAAAATATTTCTCTGAAATTTTACTTTGGTTTTATATTAGAAAAACCTTAATGACACATCCAGCTCTCAAGTGATGCTTTTAAAAGAAAAAATATCCTGAAAGAAAAGGTATTTGGGCAATTCTGTTGGAAAGTTGCTCAAAGGCAGGAATGCCAAAGTGAAGTGTGCAGGAACAACCTCCACTTCTGGTTCTGCATCCCACCATTCAATCTGTGGTTGTTACCCCACAAGGACTGCATGAAAATTGTCTTTTTTCCCTCTGGATTTACTCAGATGCACAGACAGAGGGGTTTATTCGTGACATTATGGATATCGAACAGCCACAGGAAAATAACCTGAACAATATGCTCTGTAGTTTTAGTGGATCAGGTAGGAGCTTTCTTAAAAGGCACCATGATTTTGCAGCCTGCAGTACCCAGGTGGTGGATCCCAGGCAAGATGAGCAGTCTGAATTTGCATCTAAATTAGCTTTACTGCTTGATCCCCTGAATTGCCCTGAGAGCTGCACTTCTAGGTGGAGAGAGCTTAAATTTATTTTTTTTTTCTCTACATGGATGCTGGATGGTTATTAAGCTGCTGTAGAGTGAAGGGAGCTTGTCACACAAGGAATTTGGGTTTGGTCCTCGGCAATACTGGAGGCGTTCATGCCTCTGGCCTGAACACTTTGGTCTCTCGATGTGATAAGGCTCAGCATGTGTTAGACCCGCGCTTTCCTTTTGGAAGTGCAGGGGTGGAAGGGGAAAGGCCCCGCTGTGAGCACAAGCAGCTCGTGAGCCTCTCCGCACGCCTCTGCCGCGGGGAGCAGGAGGGGGAGCGGGTGGAGCTGGTGGGCTGCGACGGCTTCTTCCAGCTGCGAGCATGCCCGGGATTGCGTGCTCGGAGCGCGGGGCTCTGCCTACCTGCCCTCGGCGTGCTTGGCAAGCCGGGGCTTGCAGGTCCTGTGCGCGGGCTGCCTCGCTTGCTCCATCCTCCCCTGGCTTCGGAGGGGAGCTGGGTGGCTCGCAGCCAGCCGCCCACTTCCTTTGCCTTTCTGCAAGGGGTGCTGCTCCTTCCTCCCTGCTGCGTGGAGTTTAGGGAAGGAGCTTTCCTCTCTCCTGTGATCAGAGGCTGTGGGTGCTTTGCTGAGCAGCGCTGGCTGCTCGGGGAGGCTGGGGCAGAGGCTTTGCAAGGTGCACGCGGCGTTCATTAGACCTGTTCAGCAGGAAGCTTACATCTCAAAAAAACGACTGGCTGGGCTGCCTGGTGTGGGGCAGGAAAGCGGGCTCAGCCTTTGTGCAGGAGCCAAAAGAGGTGTAGGCTTGGTTTCTGGGCACGCCGTGTTGTTGAGTGATGCTGGTCAGGTCACTCTGCTTTCCTTGCTGGCCTGCCTGCACAGCAGGGACATCTGTATGTGCACATCTTACAGCTCTTTGATCGATTAAAGCAGCTTGGGTTGTTGCAGAGGAGGGAGCCTGCCTGTTGTCCTCTGCCTGCAGCCTCACCTTGTGCAGCGAGGGTTTACAGGCAGGGACTGGGTGGGATATTGCGCAGGAGGGGAGCACTGGTGCGGTTGAGTTTGAGTTTTCTTCTGGGGAACAGAAACCACCGATCCCAGAGGTGTTTGAAACCTTTCCCCTCTCTCTCATCTCCATCTTCAAGGTAGATGCATCCTCGGGTTTTGGGTGTTCGCAGTCATTGCTCACTGTGGGTGCCAGGGCTGTGCATTGCAACACCATGTCCTGCCTCCTGCACAGAGCTGCCTCCAGCGGGAGGGGAGCTGGTGCGTGGAAAGGCACTGGGGTTACGTGATCTATGTTTGAAGATTTCATTAAATCAGGATTAATTTAATGCTGTTTGTGTGCACAGTTTCCCATTCTTCTGCAAATGGGCGCCTTGCCTGCGCCAGGAATTGGAAACGTGGAATACGTATGCTCCTCCTCTTCCCATCTCCTTTTATTTTTTGTGTTGAAAATAAGAGGGCCTGTGAGATTTTTCCCCTCCCTGTGCTCACCTGCACCTTTTGCCTTTCTGCTGCCCTGTGCTTTAATTACAGCTGAGGAAATGGTGTGCCAGTAAATCTGGGGAGAGGTTGCCCCTGTCACATACCAGGCCAGGAACAGGGGACACGCCATCCCTGCTCCCTCCCGACCATGAGCACGTTTCCATCAGCGCTCCTTCAAGCTCTCTCCCTCTCTCCTTAACGTGCTGCTTGTGTAATTGTTGGCTGTTTGTCCACTAATGATTATAAATTAGCGGCCGAGTGTATAAAAAGTTAATGAAGTTCTGTCGGTGGAACCATTACGCCTTCCCAGGCTGGCACGTACAGGTCGGCCGAGCCGGTAAGAAAAGCCAGACACCGAGTCCGGCCTTTCAGGGGATCAGGTTTCAGCTCGCTTGCTCTTTCCTGCTGTGTTTTTTCTTGCTGGATGGAGCCAAAGTTGAGCGCTGGGAATGCCAAAAGGTGGCAGGTGATATTTTCTCTGCTGCAAAATCACCACAATGCTTGCGTTGCCCCCACCATCGCTTATTTCCAGCCCTCTTGTTCCATTGTCCCAAGGGCACATCCTCTATTTGTCTCCTTGGCTGTCTGAGGATCAGGCCTGGGGGCTGATCAGACCTGGACCCCTCAGTTCTGGTCTATAGCAGCTTTTCTTCTGCACATGGGCTTCTTGCATTGAAACCAAACATCTCAGACCCCTTCAGCTCCTGCTGCGTCGCTTCTTGAGCATCTGACCGTGGCATGGCAAGAACAGTTTCCATCGTAGTGCTCATGGACAAGGTGTAGGATGGGTGTTGGAGAACGTGGCATGATCCTACAGGTATAAATCTACCTGCTATAAACCTCCCACCTCTTAGTTTTTTTCCTCATCACTCAGAACTTGGCAGGACTTTAATTGTGTGCCCTGGCGTTTCTCTGGGTGGAGGCAGGCTTGGCACAGGGCTTGCTAAAATGAGCAGAGTGGCTCAGGGAAAAAAGTGGAAAAAAAAAAAAAAAAAGAAGGCGTCCTCACTGTGTGAGTGAGATTTTTGGAGGTGCCACTTGGACTCTGGCACCCCTTCTCTCTGAAAGAGCTGTGGAAACTTGGCAGTAGGGCTGTCTTGTGTCATCCTCATGAAAATTCAGTCGAATTGAGAGCAGATACCCGTCTGCTCGGCAGGTCTCCGAGGAACCCGCGCGACATTTTGGCAGCCAGATCCGGAGAGTGGCTGCCAGCCCCACGGTGCTGCTGGCTGGGAGTCCCCTCTGGTCATTCCTCAGTGAAGAGTTTTCCTGGGCAATGGCTGCTGTGGAGTGGGAACAGAGGGGAAAATGCAGCTCGTGGAGCTCCTTGGAGACAGGACAAGATCTGCAGGGTCAGAGACCGTGGGATCCTGCAGCCGGTGCCTGGGTTGGGGTGACCTGTGACCTGGCCATGCCGTGTGGTGCTTGAGTGCCTTGGAGAAGGTGCCATCTTTTCCACCAGACTCTGTTTTTTTCCCAGAGGAGATTATCTGTGCTCTCATGGTACTAAAAGTGTGAACACTAGTCTCCTGGCTGCCTTCCAGGCTGAATGATGGCTTTCAGCATCCCTTATTTTTTCCCCACTGGGTTGTGCTCTGCAGGGCTCCTTCCTGGGGATGCTGGGCTCCCTCTTCCTCCTCCTCCAAGGAAGGTAGTTGCAAGGGTGCTGGAAGGATGGCAAGAGGAGCATGAGTCTTGCTGGACCTCCGGGAGGTGTTTTGGGGTGGGCTGCAGCCACCAGCCAAGCTGCCTGTCTGGATAGCAGGCGTGGGGCTGCGGGAAGCTACTTGAAGTCAGCAGGAGCCTTCCCTTTGATTTGGCCGAGGCTGGGATCGGCCCCTGGATTTTGGGCAGGACTCAGTGAACCTCTGTGTCCAGCTGCTGGCACAGGGATTAATGGCTGGAGGCGTGGGTGAAAGCTGGAGCAGTGAGTGGTGTGGCAGGAGCCCGATGGCCTTGGGCACGTGGTGAGGATTACGGGCAGGTGTCCTCCCTGCCGCCAGCAGCCCTGCTACTGGTTGTCTCTTTGAGTCCGGGATGGGGGTTTTGGGGTCTGCACTTCCCTCCTTCAGCAGAGGAGACCCACAGATCTCTGACTTTGGGTAGAAAATGCTGCCCTGTGACCCCATGGAGGAGACAATGGCTGGGAGCTGCCAGGGAGCTGCCAGTGGTGAGGAGGGAGGCTGGGACAGCCCCCAACCCCTGCTCCCAGGGCTGATGCCTGCCTCTGCCCGGGGCTGGTTTTCGGGGGCGCAGGCATTCCAGGAATTTGTAAGGAATTAGGGAGCGGGTGGGGAAGAGCGGGAAGACTCCTGCAACATGAACCATCTGGTCTCCTTGGTCTCTGTGCGCAACAGTGTCTGGGATAAAGGAACTGATCGAAAACAGACATTGTTTGAGACAATAAAACCGTATTACACGTTAATGAGAAAATACATTGGAGAGCCAAGGGCCTGGGGCAAGCTGGGTGTTCTCCTCCCTCTCCCCTCGACCCGTGCATGGCCTGGTGCTGTGCTGCCCACAGGCAGCGGCAGCTCCTTTTCCGTGGGTTTGCTCAGCAAGCTGGAGTGCTGCTGGCAAGCAGGGTTTAAGCAAAGCAGAGCAGGGTTTAAGCAAGGCATGCTTGGCTGGGGTGCATGCCACTGTATCCCTGTCTTTTGTTGGAGGAAAGCATGATCCCAGCAGGAAGGCAAAAAGGAACCTGCAACCCTGTAGTGTGCATCGTCCAGGGGGGCTGGAGCTGCAACCCCTCCCTCATTCCCACTTGAATGCTCAGCCTGGAAGCCTGTGGAGCTTCAGGTTTCTGCAGGTCCTCTCTCCCAGTAAATAAAGTGGGTTATGGCCTGTTCTCTGCCTCCCATCCACCTGGCACAAAGTTCCCTGAGTGCCATGGGCCAGCCCTGCAGCCTGTGCCTGCTGAACTTGAGCCTTGAAGAGCCCAGTGCCCTGCTGGTTGTCAGATCCTGTGGGCCCTTATTTCCTTCTCCTTCTTTGTCAGCTCAGGCCTTTTCCTGTGAGATGGGCAGACACTGTCTGCCTCGGGGTGCTTGGGCTTCCTTGGGTGTCCATGGTTTGGCAGAGCCCCTGTCAGCTTCCCTTCTCACCTTTCAGTTCCTGGCCTCCCCCTGTTTCTCCTTGCTGGAGCTGGGTGGGGGTGTCTGCATGTCCTCTGCTCCACATCCCGTCCTGTGAGGGAATTGGGTACCCTTGGGAAGAAAGTCAATACAGATCCTCATCTGGAGGACGCTATTGACTCATCTAGGCTTAAAGTCAGGCTTTAGTGATCCTAAGGCTTGGGTTTTCAGGCTTCCTGCCACCCTTTTTTTTTTTTTTTTTAAATTTTTCCCCCCACAGTGCTGACCTTTGCCAAGGGATCTGTGGGAGGAGGGAGCTACCTAGTAGTGGTAGACATTTATAAGACAGGGAGAAGCAGGAGTTTTGAAGGTGGGGATGGAGAAGCAAAGGGTCTGGGGAGCTGACATGTCTGGAGTCTTTACCTCCCCGCCGAACATTTTCAGAGATCTTTCTTCACCTCAGGCAGGAGCGGGAAGCTGATGGTCCACGACAAAGGCCCCTTTTCTTCTCCAGGCTGGTGTTTTCATAGTGTTGGGTTACATCCCCCTCGCTTTGGGGGGTGGGCGGGAAAGGGGGCATTGATAGAACCTGACACAGCTACATGATGTAATGTTATTTTTTTGGTACCAAAACGAGGCATTTTTTCACTCAGGGTCAGCAGAATTTATGTGGAGACCTGCTGGAGGGAGGGAGCCTGGGCTGGGGGTACGAGATGGGGTCTCCAACCCAACCCTACACACCCCAGCGCCTCCTCCAACTCTGCCACAAATCCCACTGCCTGTGCAGAGGTAACAAGCACATCACCCCCAGACCTTTCCCCACTCCCCCTACCCCTCTACTCGTGCTCAAGCTGAAATATTTTAATTAAAACGGATTCTGTTGGGAGCGTGGAGCCAGGGAAGCCCGCTGCAGACCCTGCTTTTGGTCACTGGGCCCTCAACATCTGTTTCCTATTGAAGGCTCTTTAGAAGGGAGAGCTGGCCCCTCCTCCCATCCCCAGTTTCAGTCCCTTTGGAGACCAACACACAGCCCAGCTTTCCAAGGGTTTGTCCCCCTCCCAGCCTCCCCCCAGCCCAGCCTAGCTAAGGTTTTGCTCAAATAAAAATAAACAAACGGAGTTGATTGCAGGCAGCAGGGAGGCTCACTGCAAGCTTGAAGCTTTATCAACGTGATCCCTCCCCAGTGTGGCTGGGGGGAGGTTGGGGTCTCCATGCTTGCCCAGCAAGGAGAAAAAAAATAAATCAGTAGATTTGTTGCTGTGGGGCTGAAAAAGTAGGGTTTGGTAGTGGGGATGTGCATGGGAAAAGCTGTTTGTGTCCTAGGAAGATGAGCTCTGCCTGTTCCTCTGTCTGGGGGCAAGTGATGCCACCAATGTCAGCCCTTCTCTTTGCTGGTGTGGTGCCTGCGCCAGTCACAGTTTACATTTTGGCCGTTAGCTAAGCCTTTTGTCATGCTCTTTTCAGCTGAGATGATCCAAGCTGCAAGGGGCTGTGGATTGCCTTCAGCAGCCGAGGTCTAGGTGGGAGGATGTTAGGAAGAACAATCCCCAGTGGACATGGTGGTTGGTCGTGAGACCTCTTGGGATGAGGTCTCCTGTTCCACAGGAGCATCACTGCAACCTTCCGGCAATTGCTGGTATTTTGGGAGAGGCAGCTCCCATGGAGAAATGTGGCTGTGGATTGTGGGAATGCTGGGATGTAGCGGAGGGAGTGCTGGATCTGCATGGAGAGGCGACATGATGCGGTATCAGTGACCATCTGGTTTGGCCAATGTGTGGCTTGGAAGAGCCAGAACATGGACCACCTCCTGCCAAACTGGCCAGGGAAGGCTGAGGGATGTTGGTATGGCTGCATCAGTCAGTGTTTTACTCAACAGCCTGGTGAGATCTGGTGGACTCACGCAGCATGAGTAGGAAAAAATGTCGCCAAGGCTCTTCCACTTCTCCAGCAATGATGCTGATGGATCCGTAATCCCTCCTGGCTGGTTGCATGAAGAATGGTAAAGACAGTCTGCCGTGGCAAGTGCTCTCCAGGGGATGGCAAGTGAAGTGGGTCTAGGATTTGAACAGATTTGTTGCTGTTGAGGCTGTTTGCTTTAGTTAGTTAAATCTGGATGGTTTGCAGTCTGTATCCCTGACCCCCCTTGAATCTCCCAAGCAAATAGTCCTCGGATTGGGGCCTGTGGGAGTTACCAAGGCAAGGCCTGTCTGGAGGCACCCCTTGTGAGACAGTGCCGTGTCCCCATCGTGGACGGGCTGTGGGAGTTCAGCGGAGGGACAGGAGATGGGTGGGTCAGAGAAGGGAGGTCAGAGTACCATGATTCTGGGAAGGTCGCTGTGCTGCCGGCGTTTGCCCTGGAAAGCCGGCGGTTGCAGGCGTGTCCAGATGTGGAGAGGTCAACCCAGCACCCTCCTCATAGGGAGGGTAGAAGTTCCTCCCTGGCCATTTTGATGGAGTGCTGCCGCCATTTGGGAGCGTGGGAGGGAGTGGGAAGGAGACGGAGCATGGAGAAGGGGGTAAAGGTGGTTGAAAAACTAGAGGGAAAAATATAAACCTGTAACCTTTGAGAGTTGATTCTCACCACATTAAAGGGTTTTAAAGAAGGTTGTTTCTCTTCCTTTTCCTGCAACTTTTTCCTGACCCCTTTCAAATCGAAAAGCTTTATCAAATGTTAGTGGCTTTACTTTTTTGTGATTGTTGCTTTTGGCTTGAAAGGCAGGAAGCCAACAAAAGGAGTTTGTGCTGAGCTGGCTGCTGTAACCCCCTCTCCCCAAAACAGTGGATGCTTTTCAGTGTCCATATTTCAGTGCAGTGTTGTGGTTGGGGTGGCAGAGCAGGGAGTCTGCTTGGGAGTGAACAACTACATCTGCTTGTGTAGAGAGACCTCGTGGTCCTGGTCTGGGATGTTATTGACTTCCTTGCAAAATGCCTGAGTGCAGGTTGTACCCAGTTGTGTGGTAACTAAAGAAGGGAAATTCGGCTGAGATGATGTGATGAGCAAGTCTTGATTTCCTGGTCCCCTGCCATCTCGTGACACAGGTTAGCTACCTGAAACACCCTCCTGATGGCAAAAGGTGAGGCACGAACACCCTGTGACTTTACCAGAGCTATTCCCAGATAGGAGTGGTAGGGAATTAAGCCCCTTCCCCGGGATTCCTGTTCCTGTAGGCTACCAACCGGTGCTGCACTCTCCTGCCCTGTATTTTATCTTCCTGGTGATAGTTTCCTGGCTGTGATGCTCCCCTGATATCGGGACCAGCTGCTGCGTGAAGGCGCGCGCATGTGTGGGACACAAAGGTTGCGCGTATGAATGAGTAAAAACTTGGAAAGAGTCTCAACGCCGCCTTTATCTCATGGAAGAGGAATTTTTTGATGAAGACTCGGAAAATCATCTATCTTCCCCCTGTTGTTTTGGCAGCGGCGTTGCCCACAAGGATGCACCCTAGCTGTTCCTTAGGGATCTGTGGGGGTCTCTTCAGATGCGTGCGTAAAAGCCCCCGGGCTGCCTTCGCCAAGTTTGTTTTATGTCTTTGTTCTAATGAAAGTTGTGTGCTGCTTCCCATTTCCAAGCTGTTGCTGCGGTGGTGGTGGCGTTCGCTCTCAGCAGCTGAAGAAAAGCTCTTGGTTGTTTCCTCCCCCCCGTACCCCCTCCCACCCCCACACCTTTGCATTAACATCTGGACGAAGATTAATGCATGTGTTGGCTGTTTCCACTTGCTTTGACATCCTCGCAGCTTTAATGAAAAGATCGTTTCTCCGGTGGAGGAGCGGTGGCCCGGATTGCAGCGGGGTTTGCTCCCCACCTCTCCCCAGACAGCGAGTGTGTTGGGAGCAAACTCTGCAAACTTGGCGCAGGCAGGGGGAGCGTAAGTGAAAGCTAATTGGAAGCAGCCCTGACTTGCACTCTGCTGGAGCTATTTACAATATCTTTCATGCGGTGACTTATTGAGTTATTCGCTCAAAGGAAAAAAAAAAAAGAGCCCCTGCTTATTTATAGCAACGATGGTAACCACTGATACATGAGCTGGCTTGAGCATGGAAGCATCTGTCCTGGTCAAACCTTTGCCTGTTAATTCACATCTTCACCCCCCAGCCCTGGATGCATAGAGGCACATATGCAAATATTGCTGTCTGGGGGTCACATGTGGGTACTGGAGACCTCTCAGACTTTCTCTTACGTTCCTGCCTGAGGTCCTGTGCCATTGCACCGGCCCAGGCTGCTGTCTGCAACACCCTTGGTCTCCCGCTGTGTAATGCCTGGTGGGTGGTGGTTTTCCATCATCAGTTTATCTGGGGTGGTTGCTCAGAGTTGCACAGTGGGGTGAGGATGTGCCTTGGACCAGTATTAACTTGGGGCTGGGGAGAGGAGGCGCTCAATGTTAGCTTCAGGAAGGAGGCATGTAGGCATGTGCAGTGAGTTGTAGATGTAGGGTGTCCTTATGTGGAGCAGGTCTAAATAGGCATGACGGGTGTCCTGGGTCAATCAGACAGAAAGGGTTCAACTGGGGACGGATTTGTGCCATGGGGCTCATGTGGACCCTGACCGTTGCTCCCACTTTACCCAGATCCTGATGATGATGTGTTCAGGTCTGCGATCCTGACTCATCCCTGACCTGTGCTGTATCCAAATCATGGGAATGTTATTTTAGTCTGGGGAAAACATGAAGTGTAGGTGAACTATCTGCCTGCCTGGAGATGCTTGTTCCGCCTTCCACATCACCCCGGTTTCCCAGCAATTGGCTTCTGCCCCTGCCTCTTGCTGATCTTGTTGTTATTTTTTTTTTAAGCCGGGCATTGATGCTTTTGATGTTCCCAGCCTCCTATCTCTGCACGGCTCCTGCAGTACCAGCCCCGTGCCTTTCATTACCGCATTAACAAACTCGAGTCGTGCCTAACGAGGACGCCTCATACGTTATGCTAATGATCAAGAGACATGTTAATGATATTTTAGAAGCCTAATTAGTGGAATATATAACTATATGCAATTTGGTAATGGACTGTGACAAGAAGTTGTTAAAAGGGGGCTTGACAAATCCAGTTGCATGTGGCCTCAGACAAACAGTTGCTGAGAATAGATGAAGAGGAGCGGGGTCTCTGCGTGCGTGCGGGTGCTTGCGTCTCGCCTCCCCATGCTAAGGGGTGTGTTTTTTGGCGCCTGTGCTCGTCAGCCTGACTGACACAAGCTGGTTTCTTGGCTCTAAATTTCCTATTCTCCTTCTTGAACTGACGTGACCAAAGCTTCAATTCATGGGCACAGTAATTTTCCCTCTCCATCTGTCGATATCTGCACACACACGTATGAAATACAGTCACTGTGTCTGCTCGGGGAGGTTGCACTGTGGATGGCCAGGGCTGTGGTTCCTCACCGCTCGGGAGGAGGCAGAGGAGTTGTCAGAGCAGCACCACATCTTGTGTGCTGTGTGTGTACCCTGAACATCTCACTTAATGGCAGCTCTTCTCAAAGTAGATACGCAGCCATGCGTGAGCCTGTGTGACTTCTGGGCCATGGGAGAGGACCACAAGTCATGCAGGACCTATGTCAGGCAGTTCCTGAAAGCACTACTTTAGCTGTGAACCTTACCAGGATGTGGGCTCCTTGGTTTCTCTTCCCTGAACATTGGAGAGGGCAGTCTGGCTGTAGAAACCTCCCCATGGGCAATGCAGATAGTTCTCAGGTGTTTTTGCTTGATATGCTTTGTCCAAGCTGGTTGCCCAGTTCAAGACCAGGGCTGAGTGTTTAGAAATCTGATGTCCTGTCTTGGCTGGACCAAGGGAACCTTATTTGAACCTTAAGAAAGGCAGGCTGGATATGGTCTTGAAGAAACACTAGCTGGAGGGTGTGCTTTGGTGGCCAGCATCTCTGAGGACTGGATTCCATGGCTGTGCAGTGGGGATGTGAAAAACACAAGTCTGTGTTTCATGCTTCTCATGTCATGAGTAGGAGTAGAGACAACCGGGTAACAGCAGCTGGGTGGTTGTTATCAATCCCATGTCTGACTCCATGGGGTTGCAGGCTGCTGCTTTGTGTGTCTGGCATCTCTTCTGCTTAGTAGAAAAGGAGCCTTCTTCTTGCATCCCATGGGAGAGGAGAAACCTGGTTTCTCTTCCAGGCTTTGCTCCATCACTGCTCCATGACCTGGAGCAGCTTGTGTTGTTGATGTGCTGGAGCTTCTCATGTGGGGAGGAGGTGACTGTCCTTGTCTGACAGTAACTGAAAATAAGTCAAAGCACGGGGGCAAAGAGTTAACGGTATTAATTCCTGTTGCTTATGAAGCAGTGCCAATTATTAGATCTTATTTCATGATACCAAGCCTAATTTTTGTCCGTCCTTAATGACTTCCCAGTTTTCCCAGCTGTATCCTGAGAGCTGCACCATTTCATTACTTTGTGCCTCTTCATATGTATGAGTTATATACCTGCCCTAAAATCAAGACTTTAATAAGATTAAATTCCCATTAAAACTCTCACTTTCTTATTATATGAATATATGCACCGTACCTCTCTCTGGGAAGGAGGCACTGAGCTGAAGGGACAGGGAAGGATGTACGTGGCCTTTCAAAGAGTTTCCAAATAGAGGGCTGGGTGAGAGGTGTGGGGCCAGATGATCCTGCTAGGAGTGGAGACATGCTCCCATCCTGGGTGTGTCTGGTCTGTGTGGGTGTCTGTGGTTTGGGGGACACTGCCTGTTCCGTCCAGGAGCAGTGATGGATCTGTGATGGGAATCTGACCCCGGGACAGCTCACTGCCAGTGGGGCTGCCTGAAACACTTGAATCAGGAATTTGCAACTGCTTTGAAGCTTGGAGAACTTTCATCCTGTTGATTTTTCTCCTCCCTTTAAACATATATCTTTTAAGACATTAAATTTCTTTTACTTATTTGGTTTCTTTTCCCCCTGCTAATAACTAAATTATAATGAGGCTCCCAGTGGGATTTAAGAATATATAAAAAAAAAAAACAAACCAAAACCAACCACATAAAAACCTCTGCAGAAATTATTCTCCCCCCTTTTTTTTTCTTTCCAGTGCAATCCATTCTGCATAATAGCTCTTTGTCTCGCTGGCAGATAGGCACGGGGGAGGCCAGGAGCCGGCAGGCAGCGGTGGCGTAGGGAAGAGTTCCGTGCCGTCCTCAGCCAAATGGCACAAAGTTCCCCTTGGGGTGGGGGAGGAGAGGGCATTGCAAACTGTTTACCCCCAAACCCCCCAGGCAGCGTGGGGGCTTTGTGCCCAGCTTCCACCCTGCCTCGTTTGTGCTGAGGCTCGGATGAGCTCACCTCACCCAGCATTCCTGCCACGAGACAGGTATAATAAAGCAGGAGAGTCTCTACACTCTGCGATTTCATTCCACGGATCAAAGATCAAAGCAGAGGAATACACAGTGACCATAAAATTAACTGCTTTTTCAATTTTACAATGCTTTCGGTGATAAAGAATCATATAAATTTAATATTAATTAAACACTTAGCTTTTAACCTCCTCCTGCATCTACTTTTGGCTCCTTGTTGGGGAAAAATTAATTGGGCATCTTAAATCTTGCGTTACTAAATGCTTTGACAGGGGGTTTCAAAAGCACTTAGAACTCGAGCAAAATGTATTTTCTCCATTTGTCCTTCCACTCACCTAATTGAAAATCTTAGAGGGGAAAGGGAGGGGGCAGGGAAGAGGAAAGGAAAAAAAGTACCGTTTTATGGGTTTGTTTCTTAAAAGGCAAAAAATGAGGGAGAAGGAGTAAAGCGTAACTTATAGCTGCTCTTATGTTCTTGGCCTTAATTCAATCCCCGTCACACTTAACACCTTGCAAAATGGAAGCGATTGATCTCCTATTGCAGATGGCCTATCGATCGGGAGCTGGGTGCTGGCAGCGTGCTGCCACTCGCTCCCGTGCCGGGATCGCCTGCTTCCTTCCCTCCCATCCCCAAATTCTCCTCTGAAACGAAACCTGTCCGTGTGGTGCATTGGCTGTGTGGGGAAGGCATAAACATACGCGTGCGCCTCTCCCTGCCTCCCGGTATGGTAATGTATATGATTAGCTTCCGACCATCACAACGCAGCTGCCTTTGGGGTAGAGCCCAGCAAGTGACTTTTTAGTGGCAAACAGCAACGCTTCATGAATGTGCGAGGAAGGAATTGCAAAATACTACCCTCGCGATCCAAACCGGAAAGATTCAGTGGGAGGAAAGCTCTTGGAAATCAGTAACGTTGCAAAAGACCTAAGGAGCACAGCGGAGAGCAAATTAGATGTGTTACTTGCAGTGTGGTTTGGCAAAAAGGGTAGCAGTGGGCTTTCTGGGCTGTAGAGGCCACACTTGACAGAGCAGGAGAGATCTTAGTTCCTTTTCCTAAATGGGTATGGCATATGTCTCCAGACATCTTATTAATGCAACGATACTGGTGAAATAAGTGGAGTTTCAAGAGCTCCAGACGTATGGGATTGAAGCTAGGAAGTTATGGAGAGCAATTCTCCCTTTGTGGTGGAACCTCATTAATTTCTATGGGAGACCAGGAGACACACCAGCAGCTAGTCTCTGAGGGGATGTTAGGTGCTTGCACGTGGTAGGAAACACCTGGATTGAGAGAACCTTGAGAAAATAAACTAATGAGCAACAGGATGTTGAGTAGTAGCTCGTTGGATGAATGGCGTTTTACCTGTTTGTACCGTTTATTTGCACAACACCGGAGTTTCGTGGGGTCTTTTGTGAAAACAGAAGAGTAACAGCAGCAGAAGACTTCCACAGGCATCTCTTGTGGTCTCTGCTGCAATTTACTGAGAGCAGGTCTCTGAGTGCGAGTGCATGAATCTGGGTTTTTGAGCAGTGTGGCATTAATGATTCATTGTCTTGTTGATACTCTATTTGGGATTCTTGATCTGAGTTTGAAATAAGACTTTCCTCTTGATTTTGAGGATGGTTAAAGATGTTTTTCCAAAGAAGAAGCTCCCTCTTGCCAACTTCAGGAAGTGACTATTGCCACTTTGCTTCTCCCTGGATGAACTTACCGAGGGGTGTTGGTGCGAGATGGTGAGGAATTATCAAATCAGTAACATAGACCTATCCCTGGACTAGGAACTGGATAGTGAAATTCCGGATGGACAAGGGATGAATTAAAAAAGGAGGCCAGAAACAGGGTCTGAATGGAATTGCAGGGGATTATACTGCGGGGAAGCAAAAGCTGCGAGGGGTTGGAGATATTTTGCAGCATGCTCTGTGGTTGGCACTATTCTACATACCTCCTTTTCTGTGTTGAGCTCCCAGTTCCTTGCAGGGTTCATTTTAAACTAGTGGAAACGGAATAACCTGATGCAGGTCACCATGGACAAATTCCAGGAGGATGGTCTGTTGTTTGTTTTGGGGTGAGGTTTTTTTTTCCATCATTACATTTCCTTGAGGGTTTCCCCATTCCATTCTTGGCTGGTTGTACATTTTTAAGAAGGGATCTCAAACTGGATGCTGAGAACCATCTGGTCCAGCAGACCAATTCAAGGACTCATCATTTAAAGGACCAGTGTGACATAGTGCCTGAAGTGGGCAAGGAGTGATGCGGCCTCTGCGCATGGCAGCATTCAGATAACAAGGTAGGGCCAACAGGGTCTTTTCTTCTACTATTTTAGACTGTTGGAAAAGCACCTAGATCATTGCAGTGGTTCTTTATGGCCAAACAGTGCCATACACTTTGGAAAACAGGAGCTGCACCTCTTCTCCTGCTGACCCTGGCTCCCTCAATTCAACCCTGGGAAAATGAGTTGTGACTTGTGTGTGCACTTTGCCTGCCGGGGTCTCACCCTTTCCTTGGGAGCAAAGGGTCCGACACTAGGACTCAGTGTTTTGATGGATTGATTTATTCTAAAAAGTGTCTTGGGTTAGATGGAAGGCATTAGTGAAGGACTGGGTAGTGTTGATGCTGCAGTGACTCCACGTGGGCTCTCACAGACGGTGTTTGCGAGGGATGAAGAACGTTCCTACCTTCAGATGCATGGACAAATCTGTGGCTTTGCATATTTGAGATGTGGGACTCAGTCCTCACTTGCAGACCAATTGTTGGTATTTAATAAACATGTTGCAAATCAGGAAGTGTTTTCAAACTGGACTAGATGAAGAATGTGCCGATATCCAAAGCCACCTCTGAAATTTGGTGCTAAGCATCCCACGTCACTACAGGCGCGTGCTTGCTTTTGTCTTTACCCTAAAAACTACTGGTGCTGGGCTAGGGGCTGGCAGTTGCTTAAATAAAAGGCTTAGGTTACCCCAGCTCTCTGTGTGCAGCTGTGGAAATGCTTTGATACGGCTTATCCTCCAGGATCCATAAGAAAAGTCATTGAGAAACAGCATTACTCCAGTGAGGCTTTTCTAAGTAGTCCTTTGTGCTTCAGAGTGTAAGATAACGTTGAGGGGAGAACACGCCGCGCTGCAGCTCGACCGCCGTCCCCAGCAGCAGGAATAATGAATGGAGGAAAGTGCTGCTGGGCTGTGCTTGCTTCCCTCTCCCCAGTGGCTCCAGTTTTAAAGGTTTCCATGCCTTTAGGATTGCCAGCAGCAAAGGAAGGTCTCCTGGGCGAGGATGAAGACCCTGCTGTGCTCTGCTGTGGAATGGGGAACGTGAAAGGACCTGGCAAGATGGCACAGCCTGTGTGGGGGCTTTGCACGGTTGGAGGGGAGATGCTGTGAAGGAAGTGGGGGGTTTGTTGAGACCTCAGAAGATGCTAGGAGGGATTGGCAGTGGGCTTAAACCAGGCTATTCCTGCTCATGGTGGAAGAGCTTTACCCATTTATACCAGCTGGGACTCGTCTTGTTTTTCTGCCACGTGCCTGCAGCTCTGTGTGGGGCAGTGCTCACAGAACTGCTGGGTTTGGCTTGTGTTTAAACCCCGTTGGTAATGTTGCTGGATTGCCCAAGTCTTGCTCTTGGGAGAAGCCGAGAAGCTGCATTCCTAGCCAGGTTTGGAAAGCAGACCTGAGGTCTCGAACAGCTTGAAATGGTTTAAAAAATGTTGCTGGTTCTTCAGGATCTGAATTCTCAGAGGTGTGCACAGTGTGTGCTTACAGCGTGTCTGTGTGCAAGTGCAGACTGTTGTGGATGTAACTCGGGCCTCGTCAAAACGATTTCGTGCTTTAACAAAACTTTGACTAATTTAGAGTTTGGTAAGAAGAGGAAATGTTTAAACTTTGGTTGGTTCCTGAAGCAAAACAGCTTTGGGTTGTGGAGTTCAGAGAGGATTGCTGCAGTGCCAAAGAGGCTGTGAGCAGCATGGACGATGGGGATGTTCAGGGCACATTTGCAGATGCAAAAGGTAGACTGCAGTAAGATTTATTAAAAAAAAAGCAAACACCTCCCAAACCTCTGGAATTCAGCAGGAGCAGCACATACACCAAGCCTGAACCTTCCTGTCACATTAACCCCATAGCACACTGTGCTTGGTAATGAGTGTTTGAAATCAGGGCATGGCCCATCCTCGGCTTTACCCCGGTGGGCACCTGCCATCCTAGCAAGGCTCTCCTCCTGGCTCAGGATATCCCCAGATATTTTTACTTTGGGGGAGCTATCATGAATCCTCAGGTGTTGGTTTTGTCCTTCTTGTGTTCAGGCTTTTAGCAGTGCAGTGCAGCAAGGGCCCAAAGGCAGCTACAGTTCAGCACCGGTCACTTTGCCAGCGCTGGCAGGAGGAAGAAAGTGTTTGAATTTGGGTCAGTCACTCACCAGTGCTCCTCGGGGAGGCTCTGGTTTCTTGTTCATACGAGAATGAGATCACCCAGTTATGTTCAGAAAGGCTTCAGAAATGTGCAGGAATTCTTGTTACCTGCTCCAGCCATGGAAAATTAACTCTGCACACGCGGTTCGCTCTGGGGAACTTTGCAGTCTTTTGCTCTTAATTCATGGTATTTTCTCTGGCTTCTCCCTCTGGTCCCTTTTCCATAAAAGTAAGTAAAAGAAAAAAATAAGGCAGGCAGTGGAGAGGAGAAAGCGGCTGCAAAAAGGCTGATCCACCAGCAAGGGGCATAGACTTGTTTGTGAAGCTCTCAGTCCCACTGAGAACAGGCATGGGCTGTTCAACCCTCAAAGGGGAGTTGAAACCATCTCATCCCAGCACCACTGTTCCCTCTGCCCTGTTCCTGTCTCCGGGCTGTGCTGCATCTCCATCCCCATGCACACGAGGCCCAACCCATTTCTCCTTGTCCCCAACACATGTGGCATCGCGTCCTTGTTGTATTCCCATGCCTTTGTAGGGTGCAGAAAGCTCTGTTCTGTGGCTGGGCACATGGAGAGGAAAGGAGACCCTGCCACCCTGCTGGGGCAAAGCCCCGTCCCCAGCTCATGGGGACACTGGTTAGTTGACCTCCCCTGTCCGCTGCCCACTGCCCCCCCCCCTCCTTCCTGCCATCGGAAGGAGGGAAAGAAAAGGAGAAACAACCATATGAAAAAAATGTTAATTTATTAATCACGGAATATATAGCAGTTCATCTGAAATGCTGTTGCTATGCCAACACCCTGGGAGTTTATTTTCTTAATCCAGGAGCGAAGCGTTTGGTCCCCCGCTCTCCTGCTGAGCTATTTGAATATGTTGCTGCTGCCGCCATATCTGTTTAAAAGGGAGAAGGAGGGGAAAAAGGGAGGAAAAAAAAAAAATAAAGTAGGCTAAACCACCAAAGCAGTCAGATGCAAAGCAGTAAGAAGCCTTTCTCAGTACGACTTAGTAAAAATGACACAAATTAATATACTCTACTTAAACCAGACCAAGATTAATGCTTCTCTTTCAGAGCAGCTTAGTCCAACTGTCACTCGACAAGCGTTCGTCGGACAAAATCAACACTAATCAACATTTATTCCTCTCTTGCCCTTGGGTCTGAGGAGCGTAGAACGGGCTGCGCCATTCTCCGGCTCGTCTCGCCACGCTTTTCACCCTCCATCCAGCTTCGCCATATATCACCCTTCCTCTCTGTGCTTCTGCTTGTACGGATCCACACGCTCAGCTATCAGGCTACATTAGAGGCATGATAGATTTTCTGTTTTAATTTACATCTATTATATTACAACATAACAGATCCTGATTCAGTGGAGACCAGTGTCTCCTGTAGCCAGACTCTTTGGGAAGATTTCTGCATTAACTTTTTAAGGCTGGTTGCAAAGTGGCTCGGATGGACTCTCCTTCTCCCTCCTCTCACCTCTGCGTGAAAGTGTCGTGGTGCACCTCACTCAGGGAAGCCTGTGGCTTTGTTGGCTGACATGCCATGGAGCTGGGAGGTGGTGGCTTTGGAGGGGACAGGCAGCTGAGCATCATCTGCCACTGCCCGACTGCTTTGTAACTGAAGCCTGGACCAGACTTTGCCCTGCCTTGCTGCTGCCCTGTTGCCCTAGACCCCCTGATGAGGTTGAGGGGAGGAGAATTGAAACCAGCTGTTGATGTTGGGAGGGTGAGGTCCCAACATACCCATAGGGCATCTTCCCATTTCCTGTACAGGGATGCTGAAGCCATGAGTGTCTGGCTCATGTAGGATGGCAGGGTTTTGCAAAGATTTGCAGCTAATTCCCACCATATCTTTGGAGCAGGGAAAGGACAAGTCTGACCTAAAGTCTGGCTGATTTCTTGAGGTCTTGGTGGGGCCATGCTCCAGCTGACTTTCCCTTTAAGCATTAGATTTGTCTTGTCTGGTTGTCCGGAGGGTCTGTGAGGAACAGAAAAAGGCAGAAGAGTGGAAGAAACTGGAGCATGTTGTGTTTGTTTCCTCTCCGATGAGCGGAAAACCAGTGAAGGTCATGATGCTGCTGCACCCAGCTCAATGTGATTTTGAAGAGCTCTTCCTGTCTTTGCAGCCTTGGGTTATTAAAATGGGAGGAAGGGAATCCCTCCTCCACTTTGCCGTTTTTGCACTTTCTGTTCAGTGCTTTTTTCCCTGATTTGTTCTGGCAGTGCACTAATTTGGGGCTTGGGTGATCTATATGTGACTTTTTTTTCAGTACCACAGAGCCCCAAGCTTGGACAAGACTTTGTCTTATAGTCACCGAGATGAGAGTGTGAGTTACACTCTTGGGCAGACCAAAATCAAGGTGGTTCTTGCTCTCCTTAGTAAGCTCTTCTTCAGGCTGTGTGTGCAAGTGTAAATCCATTCTAGGGACGAGATCCAGTTAGGAAGTTGCAGTCAGTCTCCCAGGTCAAAGCAGAGCTTGGTGATTTTGATGGGAATCCCATGTCCCTCTTCTGTAGGTCCTTTCTGCCCTGTTGCTAGATCTAGTTTGGAAAGCTGTGATTTCTCCTTTCTTCCTGGGAACACTCAGGTCTGTGAAAGCTGAAACACAGAGGCTCTCACTGCCCTTTTCTTCTGTTGTGGCCTCTGTTGCATCGTGCGGAGGCTGCTGGGTGGCAAAGTACTGGAGTGCGCTTCTTCCCAGCTGGGATGCACTGAAGGCTGAGCTCGGGGAGCTGGTGGGATCTCTCCCTGCCTTTATCTCTCTCTCTCTCTCTCTCTCTGTTGGTGTGAATGAAGATTTGATTAATGCGGGCACTTTAGCACAAGTGCCATTTTCCAGGCTGTAGCTCTTGGCACAGGGAGTGCTGCCGGACCGGAGCAGAGGAGAACTGCAGGCAGCATCTGCGTGCGCCGGGCACTTTACAGCGTGCCTGGAGGAGAGCACCCTGCTTCCCTCCCTGCTCCTCATTGCTCAGCAGTAAAGTAAATGATGCTTGGTATAACTTTGCACTTACAGGACTGCAACTTAATTTGAAAACAACCCCAAACTCCAAGAACAGGAGGGGCTCGGTAGCCAACTCGTCTCTGCAAACCCACCTCGTTAATTTTAATGGTGGGAGAAATTCTTCAGCGGGAAAGAGAGACAAGGCAGAGATGCTGAACTTGTAGTGCCAGCAGCCCTCGGGGATGGGTGGACAGCAGTAAGCCTCAGCCCGTGGGAGATTGGCCAGGGACAGACTTCTCTGTTGAGTCCTGGTCCTTTTGATGACTCCTGAATTATCCAGGCTCCCGCTCTGGCTCCAAACAATGGTCTGGAGCAAAGGCATCGTGGGAGCCTGGATGGTGGGACCATGAGGCTGGGCGGGGACTGCTTGCTCCAAGGCCGCTCCAGACTGTGGGCTTTTCCAGCTCCTCAGGGAGGTTTTGGAAAGGAGATAACATGTGTAGGAATTAGTGCTGTTTGTAAAGCACTTGGAAGACGGGAAGAGCTATAGGAGCACTGTAATTAATAGAGTCTGGCTAATTTAATGTTCTGCCTTGACATCATCTCAGCTGATATATATGTAAGAAAAGCACCTCCATTAGCGCTGGGGAAAATCATTCCCCCTCCAGTGCCAGGGCTAAAACAACCAGATTTATTTCTCTTTATTGTCTCCAGGAGCTGAAATCCACATAACTCTGGGTCTTGGAAGTGGCTGTGCCTGTGAGACAGCAAAGCTTTGAGAAGCCTCTTAGCTTTTGACAGATGCCCAAGTGCCCTGTGGTTGAGGCACTGCCATCACTGTGTCAGAGGACAGCCCAGGTCAGGGCTGGAGGAGAAGTTTGGGGCGAGTGTGATCCTTGAGCGTGGGTCTGGAACAAACTGGTTGTTACTGGGAGGAGGGGGGAAGTTTGTCCTAGGGGTGGCTCTGTGCCAGGTCAGAATGGCCATTGGGAGTGAGCACTTTATTTGGGTCCTAGGGAAACTGAGGAAGAAGGCATTTCCTTGGTAGTAGTGTATGAAGTAGCAACTGAGAGATGTTTCTGCTGCCCTCGGTGGGATACC
Source organism: Manacus vitellinus (assembly GCF_001715985.3). Lineage (NCBI taxonomy): Eukaryota > Metazoa > Chordata > Aves > Passeriformes > Pipridae > Manacus > Manacus vitellinus. The sequence goes on from NW_021940565.1 coordinate 2,231,171, forward strand.
CAAGGAGACTTGGAGGCAACCAGTATGAAAGAGGTGAAAAGGAACTAGTCCTGTCTACTGTGCATGGATTGGGATTCTTGCAAAACTGAGATTCAGGTGCTGATTGTTTTCCAACCTGAGTGTTTCACATTAAGCCATATTTGGGCTGTTGTGAATGTCTGCTGCTGCAGTACTGTTACCGAGAGCTGGGCTGTTTAGTGACATATTTATACTGCAGAAAGTCTTGCTTTTGTTTTGTTTGAGGATCTAGTATAAGCTGCATTCATGTAATCTGTACTCTTATTTACCTCACTGTGCTGAAGTGGGGTGAAGTGAAGGAAATCTCCACCTTTTACTCTTTTTTTTTTTTTTTACTGCTGCAAACCCATTCTCTAGTTGTCTGGTAGAGTGTTTCCTGTAGCTCTGTCTCTAGAGCGCTGGTCAGCACAGCCCTCCTCCCTCTTCTCCCAGGGTGAAATGTGACTGGGCTCCAGAATCCATATATAGCTCTTGGAGAGGCTTTCTGAGATGCTGGCTGGTTTCTGTCCAGCTTTGGATGTGCTTGGCTCACTGGGAAGCTGGGTTATTCCCTGCGCCTGAATATGGCATTGGGGCCTGCCCAAGTCTGAAGGCACTGGCCTTATATGCATAGAACAGGCCATTTCTGTATAAATGTTTTTATAAGGGCTATAAACCGCAGTGCTTTGGAGTGTGAGCCAAGCTCTGCACACTGAGCTCGGAGGAAACTTCCCTGTGAGCATCTCATCCCGAGCTCCTTCTCCACCGGACTTGTTGTGATGGTATGTGCAAACTGGAGAGCTGCCCGCACCAGGATGGGGATGGCAGCAGCAGAGGACAGGGAGCCAGGACAAGGCTTGCCCTGCTCCTGCTGGGTACTGTTGGCGTGGGAAGCAGCCCTGATGTAGCTGAGGTGTGAAACCAGACATCTCTCCTGGAAAGTTTGTGGGTGTCTGTGTGTGTGCACATACCTATGGCCCCCCCAAGGGTGTCAGCTTCCCCTGCAGCTCTGGTGGCTTTGGAGGCAGCAGGACTGAGTAAGTGACCTTCTCCCAGGTCACTGCCTGCCAGGGTCACTTGGCTGCTCAGCTGCATATCAGAGATGCTTTCCCCTGCTGCTGAAAGAGCAGTGAAGAGATCCTGCTGGAGGAGGAGGAGGGGAGGGCTGGCAGCCCCCATGGACATGACCCGCTGGGCCAGCTGTGTCTGGAACTGGTCCAGAGGAGGTAGGAGAAGAGTTGAGGAAGGGAGGTGGCTTTGCAGCAATGGAACTTGTCAGTTCAACCTTTCATGAGCCTGAGTTGGCCCCTCAGGGTTGTCTGTGTCTCAGTTTCCCTCCCTGTGAAGCTAATGTTCTTGCAAGCCATCTCACCCTTTTTTTCTTTTTTTGTTGCAAAACACCATTGAGATTTGGTTGAAAGGTGCCATGGGGGCTTGTGCAACATATAGGCAAAGAGCGATGGGCTAGATAGAAAGCCTAGTTGCCAAGGCTGACTTTTTCCCAACGCAAAGCCATGGCTGGAGCAGGTCTCCCTGCAGGAGGCAGTACGACCCATCTGTGTTTAATGGGACCACACAACACGGCAGCTGGCCCCGGGCCCGGAGATATTCTTGTAACTTAATAGCGCCCTGCAGAGTCAAACAGTGCTATAAAGGGGGTACAGATTTTTTAACAGGTATGTAGAAGCCCAGGGCTACAGATAGGGGTGTCCTGCAGACTGTTTAAAAGCTGCATGCTGCCTACCTTGGTTGTCTGTCCTTATTTATTTCCAGACCACTGGGATCATGTTCCTCCAGTGAGTGCCTGGCTTGAGGCCGCAGGGGTAACAGGTGCTGTCCTCTTTGGGGCCTTGCCTCCAGGCAGGTATGACTCAGCACCAAAAGGTCTCCAAAATGTGGGTCTAAGTGACTCAGGAGCCTGTGATCTCGGATTTCCATCAGGAGAGTCGCTCCAAGTCCTAAGGGCTCTCTGTCGGATGATTTTCCCTGAGATGTGTAGGGGTCTTGTTGACCCTGCACAAGGTCTTCTCCATGGCAAATGTAGCATGTGTGATCTTGGAAAAATAGAATGATTCAAGGTGATCTGCCAGGGATGTTACTCAAGGCAACGTATTTCTTGTTTCTTGTCAAATGGGGCAGGGGGATGAGCCTTTCTCTGCAGAGAGATCCACGGAAGGGGTTTGATACCGCTCCAAAGTGTGCTTGGGGTTTGGAGAGGAGCTGGCTCTGCCTGGTGCCCCAGCACAGCTGCTGCGGACCATGTCCTCTGAATCAGGAGGGAATGGCTCTTGGGAGGAGCTGGAAGGAGATGTGCCCAGCCTGCCAGGTTGGACGTTTTGAGTGTTGGGGCTGGGAGCTGCGGGGACATCCATCACCCTGCCCAGCTGGCTGCTGGAGAGGTGTCAGAAGGCAACAGCTTTCTGTCGCTGCTGACCTGGGCTGGGGTTGAACTGCTGACCCAGAGATAAAAGCCTTTCCCCTCCCTCCCCAGCTCCCATGCCCTTTTCCTCAAATTGCCCAGGCTTTCCCACCCGCATCCAGCCAGGCTTACAATGGAGAAAGGTCATTTATTGTGTTGCTGCCCTTCTGCATCCCATTCCCACTAGTACCTTCACCATGAGACAATCTGGCTTCACCAAAAACCTACCTGCCTCCTACTTGCTTTCCTCATCCTCTTCTTGCCATGGTTTTAGCTCTCAGCCCACAGAAACGTGACAGTGGATGTGATGTGCCACGGTGAAAGGAGAAGGGCTGGTGTTCCTTTGGCTTTTGTGGGAGCTGTTGGAAGGCGCTGATGGACGACACGGCTGCAGAGCCAACTTCATGAAATCCATGTAGATTTTGGGTTTCATTGGGTCCTCAGAACCCACAGAGCTGGACGGGCTTAGGCATGAAGATGGAGAGGTCTCCCCATGCTTCCTCTGCCTCCCCATCCCACAGAGCTGAGCAGGGGAGGGAGGAATGGGGTCCGCGCAAACGCGTGTTATGTCTGCCGCTAATTTTGCGATTGGAAATGAAGCAACAAAGGGAGGTGGTGCAGCGTGAGGATGGTTTAACCTTGATAAAACAGTGATTTCACCAAGGATGATGTTCTCCCATCTATCTTCATCCATCAAGGCGCCGCTGAAATATGCTGATGAAGCCTGTGGATAGGAGTACAGTGCAGTTAAATGGGGCGTTGCAAAGGCTCTCTGTACCCCCGTGACAAGGTGACGTTACTTACTGTCCAAATTTAGTGCAGGGAACAGCGTGAACCTCTGCCTTCTGCTCCGTGGGCTGGGGTGGGATGCAGCCAGGGCTGTGTGCCCTCTGCAGAGAGTCAGAGATGGCAGTGGCACCTCAGCGCATCGCTTAATTTTCCCCTTTAGTGCTACTGAGAGTCAGGAGTGCAGAAGCAGTAAGCAAATTGAGCTTCACTATACAAATGCTTTCCCCTCCCTAGCAGAGGGAGACACTTGGTCATGAGGTGCCAGGTGTGCAGGTAAGGCAGGTGATGGTCCTGTTGACTTCGGCTGCACATGGGCTGGTGAGTCTGTTCTGTGGGGGAGTCAGGAAATCCCAGGGCTTTGCTGTTTGTTCGGCTACCACGCGTTTCGCCTGCACATGCTGTGTCGGAGGAGCAGCAATTAAGCTTTATTTATATGGGGTTTCCCAGCTTGCCAGGTGGGAAGTGATGGTACGTGGGTGTGAGCGCTGCGTGTGAACTTCTCCTCAAGTTTGGGGATTAGCAACACGGGCCGAGTGCCACAGTCTTTTTTTGGGCAGGTATCTGAGGGCGGTTTGCTGGCTGTGTGCGAGCGTAAATGTCAATAGGTCAGCAGTAAACTGAGCCCTGTAACACATACCCCTTGTGCCCAATCCCTCTGGGACTGCGGCACTGTACGTGGCCCCAGCACTTCCAGTTTCAGCAACGCTGTCCCCGTGTCTGAGCTGGGCCGTGCCAGTGCTGGAGTGAGCCGGGATCTCCTCGCCTTGGGAAAGAGCAAGGTGGAGCTGGCAGGGAGAGTTGCTCCATTCCTGCCATGCTGAGAGCTGCAGGGAAATAAAAGATGGGCTGCTGCTGGTGGCATGGGCCCATCCTGACAGGCTCTGGGTGCAGGCACAGCTCATCTCCAGCCAAGTCGTCTTCTTGCAACTGAGTTTATCTTTCTGGGTTGTACTTCCAGGAGCTGGCAAGGTGTGAGCATTACCTCCAGGCCTCCTTCCAGACTTGTGCTTGCAACAAGGTAAAGCTATCTGCAATGCTTCTGCAGTCAGCAGGGCTCTGACAGGGCTCCAGAGCTCTCCTCCATAAATAACCCAGATGGGCGGATGCCTCCTTACAGACAAGACATGTGGGGAAGGCTGTATAGTTTGCTCTGGACCCAGGAAAGGGATAAGTCCATCCAGTGCAGTGCAAGGCTGGCATAACCTGCTATGAGGAGGACAGAAAGCCTGAGAAGAGGCTGCCAACCTCTGATTCAGGGACCAGAATACTGATTTCTCACTATCAGAGCTCCTTCTGTTCTTAGACCTTTTGGACACCCTGGTTCCCCTGCTCTGTGCCAGCCCTGAACCACTTTTTGGGCTCTCAGTTGTCACTCAAGATGCTGCTCAACCCCAGCAAGACCATCCTCAGCCTGACTACCTCCAGGTAGGAGGCAACAACATAGACATAGCACAGACTTTCAGCCCACAAGGTCTTTGTCCCACCAAGCTCACTATTTGCTGGTAGGTCAGGCTTTGCAGTGGCCTCTCTCCTTCTCTGACATCTCATGGGACACCGTGTGAGCCAGAGGTTGGAGTGGTGGGCTGGTCACCTTATAGCAAGGCTGTTTCTTCCCCTCCTCAGCCTCTTGTGTTCCCATTCTCATATTGCTGCTTCCACTCCTGATGCTTTCGGGAGCATTTGGGGGGAAAAAAAAAAGTTGACAAAAGAAATGAATTATGCATAAGGAATTAATTTCCTTGATGAATAGGGACTTACAAACTCAATTGCCATTCGCTTTCAAGGAATGCTTGGGGGAGCTGGGAGGAGGAAATAAAAGCAGAGGATGGAGCAGAGGCTGAGTGGCTGAGCCTGGAAGTGTTCCTGCCCTTTGAGTGGACATGTAGAAACAGCCCTGGGTCATTTAAACCATATGATGGGTTGCACATTCTCATCAACGTGTGGGGTTCTTTGCTGGGTTGAAAATCAGAGTGTCAAAGATGCAGCAAATCCAGCAGTGCATCTGTCAGCGGGTGCCATCCTTGGCTCAGAATAGGAGGAGAAAAGGGCCACATGAGCATTTAGATATTTTAATAGGTGGGGAAACTGAGTCAGATGTGTACGTGTGACTTGTTCAGGTGGGGTACAGGCCAACAGCCAATACAGGAGCAGTGCTCGGTGCTCTTGTTTTCCAGAATTTTGCCTTTTTTTCCCCTCGTGTGCCCTTCCCTCCTGCATGCTCCTGTGTCCTGGGAGCAGAGCCAACAACTGGGAGCACTAAAAGCACTGGAGTGAAAATGCTGTAAAAGAGCCTTCTGGAAACTTTGCCCAGCCAGAAAAACTTGCCCCCAAACCCAAGCAGAAAATTCAGATTCCTGATGAGAAGAGAGCATCTGTCAAACCAAGTGATCTGCCTGGCATCAAGCAGACAAGCTCTTGTTCTGTGTGTCAGTGTACATGGGAAGCACAGAGGGATGGGGCAGGCCAGTGTTTTGAAGGAAAGGAAAAGTTTACTTGTGATGCTCCTGGGCTGAGAAGTATTTCACCTTTCAGAGCATCAGGGGCATTGAAGGATAGTGACCTGACTGTTGCACTGGCTGATGGATTAGAGAAGTGGTGGCAGAGCAAGGCACGAAGGGGAGCCATGCTGGGCCCTGAGCTCAGCCTGGCATCAGACAGAGTTAGTGCTGGACAGGTCAGGTCAGCATCCCTGTCTTCCCCAAGATCTGGTTTCCTCAAAGCTTATGTGACTCTTCCTGATCCACTGCAAATAGTGCCTGGTTTTCTGACCCTTTTGTCTTCTTGGAGCTTGGAACAGCCCTACACTAATGAAGAGCCTCATCCTCCTGAAGAGTATCTTGGAGAGAGGGGACAGGAGCTGGGTGAAGAGAGTGCTGGAGTGCTGTTTGGAGGTGGAGGAGAGGCTGTGCCATGCCAGGAGCTGAGCTGGGCAGCCAGGCTCTGGCTCTTTGCTAGTGGGCAGCAATTCTGTGACCATCTTCTCATATTTTAGACACAGTAGGAGACCTCAACATTGCCTGATGGTCCTGCAGGTGCAGGTCCTGTGAGGGAAGCAAGCTAGAACCATCCTGGCTTGGTTATCCCTACAGTCAAGCATCAAAACTGGTGAGCTGATAAATAGGTACTTTTCTTCTAAATCCTGCAGTTTTCCTCCCCTTTGTTTCTTGCATATTTCCCTTCAGATATTGCTGTCTCAGTAAGAATGATGTACCAGAGTACTCATTGACTTGGGAGGAGGGTTTGCAAGTGAGCAAAGTAAGGTGTTGCTGCCTGCCTGAGTATTTCCAGAATCCAAGAAGACAGTGAGTGTTGGCAGAAGCTGTGCCAGAGCCATGGTGCAGGATTCATGTAGCACCATGGCACACCAGGAGCACTGTCTGTGTCTGCACATCAACCCTGTGACATGCCAGAGCTTGGTCCTCTTCCCCTTGGTCACAGGTGTGATGAGCCTGGGAGATTTGTCTAATACTTGTCTCATCCTTCTCCCCCCTTCCCTGTGCTGTTTGGGGGAGGGAGAAGTGTACCCCAGGCAGAGATAGCATCCCCAAACCCCCCCCAGGGAGCAGCAGTGCATAGTTTGGGATCGCACCGGCTGGCTTGAAGGAGGTGGCATGAGTTCCTCCTGCTGTGGAAGAGGACTGAAGGAGTGTGACTGCCTGAGGAAGGGTGGTTTAATCGTGGGAAGGGTGGTTTAATCACGGGAAGGGTGTTTTAATCACGGGAAGGGTGGCTTAATCACCACTTTTCCTTTTCCATCCCCTTCTGAGCCACCCTCCCCTTTCCCAAGCAGAGGGGATCTGCGGGCAGGGGGCTTTGGAAGCTGTCGCTTTGCATTGTGTGGCTGGGGAAAGGTCTCTACCTGCCTTATTTTGTCCCTTTTGCTGTCAGGGCTGACAGTGCTCATGTTTATTTCATCCTGCGTGGCGGCTGTCTCGTTTCCCTATCCTCCGATGTCATTAGCGCGCCGAGAGCGGGCCCTGCAGTGCTCAGCCTAATGAATTCCGCTGTGGCTCCTCTCTCCCCACCTCGTTACCAAAGCTCAAGGTGTCAAATTAAACCTGGCCGGGGAAAGGAGAGGGAGAACAAGGCGCAAAAGGGGGAGGGGAGGGGGAAGATGTGTGTTGTAGGGGTTCCTTTGATTCCAGGGTTTCCCCTTCTTCCAGCTGTTTTTCCTTTTAAGCTCTTTCCTTTGCAGCTGGAGTTTCTCTTTGAGGCTGGATGTGTCGTCACAGCAGAGGTGGTGACTTTGTCCTTGCCCTGGATCCTCTTCTGTTGGGGTGGGAGAAGGGATGTCCTCTTTTTTTAACCCTGCTGCAGAGTGGCTTTGAGCAACCTGGTGTAGTGGGAGGTGTCCCTGCCCATGACAGGGGGTTAGAACAAGATGATCTCTAAGGTCCCTTCTGCCTAAAACCATTGTATGATTCTGTGATTCCTCAGCCTCTGCTTGGTCTTGTCCACACAGGAGACAGTGGTGAGTGTGAAAGTGCCATTTTAAAAACTGAGTGGCTGTTTCTCAGCTCCTGCTCTGCCTCCTGGGTTGTGCCCTTAAGCTGGAATGAGTTTTGCAAGTGGTTTTAAATGAGAGCTGCCATCCCCTGTCTCTGAGAGCTGGTGAATTTGGAGCAAGCTGCCATGTGCCCTGAGAGCTGGGGCACCAAAAACCACACTGACAGTACCCCATCAGCTCTGAGGCCATGCTCTCCTGGGCCATTTCTCACTTTTCTTTGGTATTACTCACCCCTGGTTTGCCCAGCCCCTGACACAGGAGGCTTGGGGATCCCCTACCCTCCATAACCAAGGGAGTCCAGCCCTCAGAGGTGACTGGACCTTGGAGGACACCCGGAGTGATGGCAGCCTGTCCCCAGCACCTCCCTGCCCCATCTGTCTTGGCTGTCATTGATTTAAAATAATTTTGCAATATAATTATCTCCTCGTGGATGGGCTTTTTTCATTACATCGGCTGCTTCAGCTGTAGTGAATGTATTAATGTGGGATTAGTGCCATGGCAGAGCATGTGTCGACGGCGGGCAGGGAGGGACAGCCCTCTCCACTGTGACTGTTCCTGGTGTCTCCCTGAATTGGGGTGGCTGGAGGCTGTGCCAGGCCTCGTATCTGCTGGGGATGGAGAAGCAGAGCAGGAGCCAAGGCAGACAGGGACCAGCCTTTCTAGAATGTTGGGAGGCTGAGGCCCTTTTGCACCCCAGATTTGGCATCTCAGGGCCGCTGGTGGGTGCTGCTGAGTGGATTTGGCTTGGAGAGCTCCAGCCTGGGTGACAGAGAGGCCCTGGAATCCCTCCGGTTACCTCCTGTCCTGCAGCCCTCGCTGGGTGTGAAGCTGTAATGGTCTGTGGCATTTGTTTTTGCTTTGCCTTGTTTTCTGGTGAGAGGGGAGGATATGCTTATCCTTCTGCATGGGGTGGAGCAGCATTGCTGCCCACTTGAGGAACATGGGTCTTGGTCCCCCAGCCTGGGAAGTGGAGCAGGGACCCTCCACTGCCCACAGCAGTGAAAAGAATGAAAGGAAGGAGACTCAGAGGAGTGAGAAGGCAGAAGTGTCTGTCTCTTCCTCCTCACAACTAACGGGACGTGGGACTGTTTTAGCTGACCAGCTCAGGACCTGTGGCTTGGAACTGTGGCTTGTGACAGTGGCTTTTAACCCTGTGTGGGTGCCTGGGACACAGCTGGGTGGGCCGGGAGGTGAGGAGCAATTTCACGTGCAATTGGAACTGCAAAGGGAGAGTGGAGGGAGGCGTGATTTAATCACCTCGGCTGGCCCTGGGCCAAGACCACCAAGGTTCAAACACCTCTTCATCACAAGAGATGCCGGGGGAGTATTAATTGGCATAATTCATCAACCATTTGGCACCTTGTGGTGCGTTGTCCTCGCGGTGTCCCGGTGCTCCGGACTGGGGGGATTTTGGGGAGCTTTGAGGCTTGTTTTGGAAAACAGGTGAAGGCCACTGGCCCAGGTGGCTCCTAAAGCCATGACGTGGTGCTTGGGGGTTAGTGCAAAGTTCTCCAAAACTGCCTGCCTGCCAGTGAGGAAGGCATTCCTGATGGGTTTTGTCTGCGGCTCCTGGTGCATTGACCACTTCCTGGTCAGGTTGGTGCAGGGGTTGAATGGGTCATTGAAGCCCAGCCCAAACTCCCCTCTTTGCCTCATCCCACTCACTTCTTGAGAAGGATTTGGAGCAGAGATGCTGTGGAGGCTGGATGAGCCTCTCTGGCAGGACCTGGATTGCCAGCTGCCGTGTTTAGCCTTGGTGAGCTCCCTGGCTGGTATGGCACTGAAGAGCTGAAGAGGAGTTAAGTGATGTGAAAACTCGCTGAAGGGACAGTCCGAGATAAAGCAAAAACGTTTTCCCTGCACTGTCCTAAAAAAAGAGAAAAGAAAAGCAAGATCCCCAGTGATATGCCTCTCTGGTTAAAGGTTCCTCCTGCTGAAAGACCCAACAACTCCCTGTGCAGCAAAAAGGGGTAAAGTGTGGCCTAAACTGGACTCAGAGTGAGTTTCAACCTGGTACATGGAGGTATTGCTGTTTTTCCTGACCATAGGAGGCACTGAAATGCAGCCAAGTCATCTTGATTTGAGCAGTTCATATCGTGTCCTCTCAACTGGCTGGAAATAGTGCGACTCTCCTTCTACTCTGAAGATCTGGGAGAATGAAGGCTCCTGTGATCTGAACAGCGTCATTTATTGGGAAAACGTGAAGCTGTTGCGTGGCAAGTACCTGTGTGATGTGGCTATCTCGGGGGATTTTGGGGTGGCTATGGCAGGCTGAAGGTGCACCCAGCCGGGCTGCCCTTGTGCCAAAGCCTGGTGGCAGCTGCCGGGGGAAGGAGCAAAAAAAGACAGCTCAAGAATGAAGTACCCTGTTGCTGGTGTCCCTCCCAAATCCCAGCAGTGAGCAGCAATACGTTTGGTGATGTTCAGCACAAGTTCCCTCACCCAGCTGGGTGGATTTTGTTTTGCTTTGTGTGCTCTTGTGTGGCAGGGGACAGCTCTCTCTCCCTGTGCTGTGCCTCAGTTTCCCCATCTGGGTAGAGAGGTTCATACACATTTGCTCCCGCTCTGAAATGTGGTGGAGACAAGTTCGTTCAAGCACTTTGAAGTCGTCAGATGGAAAGCACTGGAGAAGGACAGAAGCTTATTAATTGTTGTTGAGAATGATCTGTCAGTCCCGTGTGAGAAGCTGCTCGCTGAATTTCTGCTGACTGCTCTGCCTAGAAGAAGGTAGTGATGGTACTGAGGCAATGAGAGTGGGGGCTGTCATTCTCACAGAAATCAGTCCCAAGGGCTGAAAACCCTCACATTTCTAGGAGTATTATGTGTGATGGGAGACCTGGCTCTGTCCTGGCACATCTCTGTGCCAGCCTTTCCTTTCGGGTACACATAGACACTGGTTGGTGTTGGCCTTCCTCTTCTGGGATGGAGCTGCTGCCTGGGTTTTTAGTGCTTGACATTTGTGTTGACACCAGCCCGTGGGAGACTTAAGACACAGGTCAGTTGACAATAACAAGGAGTTGTCATTGTGTGTGCAAAACTGATGGCTCTTTGGAGGGGTGGATTTGTGCCTGACTAGTGCCCAGACTCAGTGACCTGTTAAGCCTCTCAAGAGTATTAAAACACAACTTCCTCTGCAGCAATCACACCCGTGCTGGAGAGTGATGAACCTCTTGGCTGTCTCACACTCTGGTTTATGCAAAGGCATCTCAGAGTCCACAGTGCTGCTGGATGGGTGGTTGGGGTTGGAGCTGCAGACACTGCTGTCCATGTTGGTGATGCTGCCCGAAGAGCCTGTCGCTTGCACCTTGGGAAAGGTGGCAGAGACTCCTCTTGGAGAGCCATGGAGGAGATTACGGGGGGACAGAAAGCTTTCTTCTCTCAAGCCATCTCATTGTTATCTCCATGCTTTCACCCCATTGAAAGGCTGGGGCACCACCTTGTCTCATAGAGTCTGACCCTTCTAATGGGGTGGGTTGGCTTCCTCAGCCCCAAGTGAATTTGGTGCTGAAAACTTGACTGTTGCAGATGGTGTGTCTCTTGTAGTTTTGAAGCAAGGAGCTCTCTGTGCTCAGAGGCTGAGGCAGACAGGGCGAGTATGCCCTGGTGACAAGTTTTGGTGGGACAGGTTTTGGTGGGACAGTACAGTCCTTGGCAGTGAAAGCCATGGAGAACTGGCTGACCTCAAACATGGTGTGTGGGTGAGCCCTGACGCTGCAATCAGAGCCTGGACTCTGCTTCAGGCTCTGCTGAAAGACCCACTTCCCCCTTGGTTCATGTGGTGCCGACGTGCATTCCCATCCACTGCTCCAGCCAGGCTTCTGCTGCAGATTGGGATCTCCGAAACTCATCTCCTTGAGGTCTGTCTCCTTTCCTGAGCCCTGTCCCGTGTTCTCCCACCCCTGCCATGACACTGAACATCTTTCTCATGGATGGATTTGGCAGTGCCAGGCTGGGCCTTCTTGCCAGTGTGGCAACAGACACGGCTCTCAGCTTGTTAGACTGAAAGAATGTGCCGTTTTAATTAATGATATGTAAATATCCTTGAATGGGCCGCATTTGCATATTAAGAGAGATTTGCGGAATCTGCGGAGTAATATATTTTAATTAAGGATTAATTAAAAATAATGGGAATTTCATTTCGCCTGGCAGAATCCGTTTAGATCTTCGCACACGTCTGCTCGGGAGCCCGGTCGGAGCGCGCTGCCGGTGCCGCGGTCCGCAGCTGGGGCCGGATCCGGTGCCGCTCCTCTCCTCGCCGGGCCCCGGAGCCGCCGGCACAGCCGAGCGGCCGGTCCCCTTGGCCGCACAGCCCGGCTGAGGGTTTTGGGGGCTGTTTTTTTGATATTCTTTATGGCAAAATAAGCAAATGGCTGTGAGACACGGAACACTAGTTGTGTTGGCAATTATGTTAATAGCATGCTATTAGGCTATGATTCTATATGAGCAATTGGGGAGAAGAAATGCCTTACTGAGAGAGAATGATACAACAGACGTCTGTCTTATTGATATAGCTCCAGAGGAGCTTTCTGCGTAATTACACTCGGCCACTTTTCGGAGGTGGGAGAGAGGCTGTGGCCACAGGATGGAGGGGAGAGTGGCCCCCCGCGTGTGCCTGTGTCTGAGGCAGGGATGCATCGGGATGCCCTCGTGATGCTTCCAGGAGGGATTTGTTACCCAGCTGCGATGGGCTGAGTGTCCAAACGTCCTGTGGGCTGTTTGGTGTGTTACTCCGGATGGTCATGCAAGAAAGGATGTGTCCTGCATTGGTGGCCAAAGGGCCACTGTAGAACTCAGGGGACCTTGGTTGGAGCCCAGGGCTTAGAGCCTGGACCCTGGGGCTTGGTTGCTCGAACCATGGTGGTGGAGAGCATCAGTGGAAAACCTGATGGCCTCTTTGGGAAAGTTGGCATGGCTGGGTCATGCAAGGTGGCTCTGGTGGGACTGGCAAGGAGCAGGGGAGCTCTTGAGGGGTTGAGGTGGGTTGGAAGTGGCAGGGGGAGAGCAGGGGAAGGGCGAGGGTGCTGCTCCCTCCATCCCGCCCGCCTTTTCCCGGCGCTAAGCCGGCTGCAGCGTATCGAATGCAAATGGAGAAAATGCAGTTTGTGGTAAGTGTCCGCTAATAAATAACCTCCGAGTCTTCTCCCTATCAGGCAGTGACATCCTGCATTTCTCTTCCCCGCCGCACCAGCCCAAGACATTTAATGATGTGGTGCTCCTTACGGGATGTGCCGCCCATGCTAAATATCCCCAGCCTTCACAAAATGGTGGGCAGGGAGCCCAGCCCGGCTCCGGCAGCCCCACGCCGCTCCCCCGCGGCCCTGGGCACCGAGGTCGGTGGTGGTGGCACGGCATCCCCCTCCCCATCCCCGGTGCGGACCCCTCCGCTGCGCTCGCCCGCGGTCGCTGGAGGATTTCATTAACTGCACGAAGTAAAAAATAATCAATTTCAGATGTTCCCAGTGTTTGTGGTAATGGTCTCTCTAACCATTCTGATTAGCCGAGTGAAATGGAATTTTTCTTTTAAATTACAGCGCGTTGACATTAAATATAGGCAAACTTTGTGTGTGCAGGGGGAGGGGACAGGCTTTCTACATTCATCCCTGTCCCTCTCCCTCCCCTTCCATCACTCCCCTTATCTTTCCATCACCCCCTCCCCAGTCGGGCCGAAATCTCCAGTGAATTCTTTCTGCTGCCCACCCAAATGGGATTGGTTTTTTTACCCTGGGCTTTCTGAAATGTTTCCAGACATTTCAGGCCGGTGGGGGTGCATTTTTCCCATTTTTATACATTTATTTTTTAATCTTTTTTTTTTAAAATGTTTTCCAAGGTGTTTTTCGTCTGGGACCAGTGCCACCACCAGGCTGGGTTTATTCCCTCCATCCTCCTGGCTTTTTCCCTCCATCCTCCTGACTTTTTCCCTCCATCCTCCTGGCTTTTTCCCTCCATCCTCCTGGCTTTTTCCCTCCATCTTCCTGGCTTATTCCCTCCATCCTCCTGGCTTATTCCCTCCATCCTCCTGGCTTATTCCCTCCATCCTCCTGGCTTTTTCCCTCCATCCTCCTGGCTTATTCCCTCCATCCTCCTGGCTTTTTCCCTCCATCCTCCTGGCTTATTCCCTCCATCCTCTCGGCTGCTCACGTGGTGTCGCTTTGATTTTGCTGCTCTCCCTTTTCTCTTTGCTGTTTCCTTTTGGATCCTGAGCAGTACAGTCCGGGGTGAAATAGATAGCGAGAGCTCCCATGTGCTTTGGGGAGCACAGCACACTGGGCTCCTTCTTCCAGCTCTCTCTCTCTTACTCCCCTCCCCACACCCCTTCTCTTACCCCAGGCTGGATTTTTTAGACTCCGACCAAGCCCGCAGCAACCCTTCCATTATTAATTTTATTTTTTTTTTAATTTATTTTTTTCATGCATTTTCCCCCCCCCCACGTCCCTTTGTGGCCCTCCCATGGCAGAGGCTGTGGGTGGACGCTGGTGTGGTGCAGCCCAGCCCAGGCTTTGGACTTCTCCTTTTGATAAGCTGTCATCCCCCAGCCCCGCGCAGGGATTTGATCAGAGCGCTCTCTCGACCCCGTGGAAGACATTAAACACCCTCCCAGACCCTTTCCTCTGTCTCCATCTCTGAACCTTTCACTCTCCTTTAATGAGAATTTCTCCTAATTATTTCAGTGGCTGCAGCACAGGGACCGCAGTGTAGTTAGATCTTGATACCAGGACGTGACTGTTATGCTGATAAAGGCAAAAGATCAATAATTTAGGCCCTAGCGTTAATGGCAGAGCTGAGAGCTTAAGTGTCTGTATTCAGGTTTAGTCCTGAAGGTTCCTGGAGTATTAATGATTTCCAGAGGAATTCCCCCCCTACCCTTTTCCTTGTGCTGCCGTTGCTTTTTCCTTAGTCCTGTCTCTCTTTAAAACCCTTCTCATTTTTTTTTATTTTTGTTTTTTTTTTCTCTCTCATCATTTCCCTGCTCTGCAGCCATTCTGCTTTGCTTTCAGGTTGCCCCTGAATTGCCCTTACACAATTTATCTAGGGATGTGGTGGTGCATTAGAAAACCAAGGGAGAGAGGTGAACCTGGACCAGGGGAGAGACATTAAAGGGGGGATTGAAAAAATGATCCACTCCTTTCTGTTTTTCTTTGGAGGCTGCAGGATGGGTTTGGATTGCCTTCTGCAGGAACTGGAGGTCTGTGTCTGTGATGGAGCTGCCATGTATGTAGTGGGATGGTGCAGCTGGGGTTACTGTCAGCCCTGTATTGGGGCCATGCCCTGGTCACCCACACTATCCCCCCTGGCACTATGCCCATGGATTCATGTGGAGGGGGAAGACTCCCCGAAGTGTGAAACCCAGCAGTTTTCGTGTCTCTGTTTCCAAATACACCTGCCAAGCCCTCAGCACAGCCCCTCTTCCTCTGTGTCCTCACAGACCCATTTCTGCTGCAGACACTCAGGTTGGCTTGCAGAGGGCTGGTGCCAGAGAGGGACCTGTGTGCTGTGTGTCCTGTGCAGAGCTGCTTTCCTGCTCTTGTCCTTTGGGGAAGGGTCCCAGCATTGCTCAATGCAGGGATGGGTTTGTCCTGGGGATGCTGGGCTGATTTGGGGTGGGATAAAGGAGCAGATGTATCTGCTAGAGATCCCAGTGCTCTGTGCTTCTTTCACCCAGCACTGTAATCCATCTGCCTTCTTGCTTGCTGGATTTCCTCCCCCAGACCAGTGCATCTGGGCTGATCCATGGCTGTCCGGGAAGTGTTGGGAGGCCCAGAGTGGAAAGGAGGAGGTTTGAGACAAGAGAGAGGGGTAGGAAACATTAACCAGTCTTCTAGTGGGTCATAAGCACTTTCCTCTTAGGGTTTTTTTTTTTTTTCCCCAAGCCTGTTAGTACTTGAGAATTCAGGAAATACTGAGCTGATTTGAAAGAAGATGACAAATGATGAAGGGAAATTGGGGGATAAAGACTGTTATTTAGTTGCAAGGAGCCCTGGCTGGGAAACAGTGCTATACACATTAGCTGGTTAATGGGAATTTTGCCTGGGTTATCTCCATCCTGATTAGGGAAGAGAGGCTAGGGGTGTGTGGATGTTGTGGCTTTTTGGTCTGTTTGGTGCCCTGGGCTGTCCTTTGCTGCAAAGGGAATGAGAAGGGTTTCTTGAGAGTTGCAAAGCATCCTTCTCCTGTGGTTCTCTGAGTTTCTCCTGAGGATACCTGCCCCTTGCCAGTCCTCCACTGCCATCCCTGATCCCTGATCTGGGCAGGAATTGGCAGAGCATCCTCTGTCCCTAGCAATGCTGAGAAGCATCTCATATGTCCTGAGTGCCACAAACCAGACACCTCAGAGGAGTTGTGTTTTCTAAGGATGTCTTAAGCCATGAGGGAAACCTCACTGCTGAGGCTTGGTCTTTCCTGAGGATCAGCACAGTCTGTGTTGATCTGTGTTGTGCTTTCATTTCTGATACCAAATGCTGTGAGTCTCACCTCTCCCCACACTGCTGGAGCTTTGAGGGGGGAAAAAATGCAAGTATCCCACTGAAGTGGAGGCGGGCAGCACTGCCAGTGCCAGTGAGATCTTTCTTCCAGCTGCAGAGCTGGCATCCCCTCTGGTTTTAACCTTTCTCTTTGCTGGCAGCGGAAGGGTCATGCTGGCATCCCGAGGATGACGTGCTCCTTTGCTGGGCTCAGGCAGGCAGAGCAGGCTGGGGCTTGGTAAACAGTCCTGTAGCTCCATGGTCCAGCTGGCTCCTCCTCACTGGCTTGCCTTGGCAGGGCAAACCAGAGTATAAATTAGTTTCAACTTATTGTAGTCACTGAAGTATAGAAATATAGCTGAAGACATGCGGGGAAAACATCTGGGCAGCGCGAAAGGGCTTGTTGGCTTTTATGTGATGGCATTAGCTGGGGCTGGGAGTGAACAACCCTAACAGCAGATCTTTCAGAAGAACAAAAAGGTGGGTTTAGTGTGGCCTAGTTCTGTGCTGCTTACAAAGACACACGTTTATGTGTTTGTGTGTGCATATGTCTGTCTGTGCACACTCATAATCGCATGTATGGGAATGCTAATGTGGAATGATGGGAATGTGAGCTGTTGGCCTGGTATATATAAGAAACTGTGTTGTAGAGGTGCTTCAGGGAGTAAAGGAACCTCATAGTTACATTTCTTCATGCAAAGGTAGGTGCCATGTGTCCTGATCCCAAATCCTTTCTTTAATTACTGAAAAAAGGGAGACTGACCTTGCTGGAAATGTGGCCACGTGGGACCCAGGACCAGTTCCCTGGTGTCACAGGTGGTCATCTCCTGTTATCAGACCAGAAACTTGGGCACCGTCTTCTGGGCCACTTTGTGTTTCCTTCTTGCTTTTCTTAGTGGGTCTCCCCTCATTCTCCTGGGCAAGAGATTCAAGAGTCACCTGATGTCCCTGCCTGAGTGTTTCCTGGTTGAGTTACATGTTTACACCTGGGTATTTCAGTGCCAAATTCAGTTGACTTCAGTAGGACCTCTCTTATTCCAGGCTACCCCACGTGTGTGCTGGATTTGCCAGGCTTGGTTAGAAGGTTGATTTCTTGATGCTCTGGCCTTAGGCTGAGTATTTGCAGAGCTTGTCTCAGCAAGCTTAGGAGAGGAGAGGACTTAAAGGACAAATATGAGTAGCTGTAGGTTTTTCAAGCCACCAAACTGGTGGTGAAGTAGGGAAGGATTCCCCAAAGCTCTGCCGATATTTGTTGCGGGTAGCCCTGGGGAGCAGGTATTTGTATCTGAAATGTTAATAGAGAGACTGAATTGAATCGTGTGTGCTGTCGGGGGAGCAGTAAAAGCCATTTACAAAAGAAGCCAAGAGAAGATCAGTAGAAATGCACACAAACCCTAAAAATCCCAATGTGACGCCTGAATAATCGCCCATTTGTCTGGGGAAAGAGATTAATCCAGGCAGGGTTCAGTTTAACAGGATTATTGAACGGGGTGGGAGGGAGGCAGAGGGAAGAAGGCTCTGGGATTTTCCATATGACTTCAGACCATGGATCTTTTCCAGTGGCCCCAGCTGGATGGGGAAGCATCAAGAGCTGGGATGGCTCTGCTGGATGTCAGTGGGTGAACTGTGAGGGGACAGTTGGGATCACAGAGGTCTGACATGGTCCTTCCCTCTGTGTCACCTCATTGGCCAGCTTGGTTAGATGAGGAGCTCTTTGGGGTGCCTGATGGAATGTGCTCCTTAAGGAGCTTAAACTGGAAATTTGGCAGTTTTTAACCCCACCATGAAGATATATACATTTTATACCAACAGCATGAAGTCCAGCTGTGTCTCCGTGGGGGCTGCTGTCAGGTCATTTGTGTCCACTGCAATGCTACTGGAAATGCCTGTCTTTGGAGGAGTCAAGACAGAGACATGGGGGGAATTTTTGGGACACATAGACCTTCATCAGCCTCTGATGGAGGGTGAGGAAGGGGCGTCTGATGGGGTTGGATTAGCCATTCAGTACCAAGGGACTGTCCTGCCTGTCAAAGCACCTGATGTCCTCATGTTGATGAAAATCCTTTCATTGGGGTCAGACCCTAGAAGGTGTTTGGGGACTCGATGTTTTCTGCCCCTCGGTGCCCCTGATCATGACAACTCTCCTGTCGTAAGCTCCTTTCTAGGCATTAATGTGTTTTCTTCTTAAAGCAGCTTTTTGCTCTTTAAGACAGGGAGACACATGGATGAGAAGGGAGACAGTGCTGCTGCCTCTACAACATCCCCACAAAGCAGATCACACAAAATAAAGCGAAAGGAGAAATGTTTTTATGGCATTACCTGCCTTTATGTGGAGCTGGAGAGGAGAGTGTGTGTGTGTCTATGTCTCTTTGTGCATGCTTCATAATATAAAGCAATTGCAATGTCTCTACAGTGTTCTCAGAGAGCTGTTGATGTGTGTCAGGTACTGAAACTTAAGTCTCCTTACGTGTAGGGTGTCTGGCATATTTAGTGATCAGAAAAAGAAGCAGGAGAATAAAAGTGGGAGAAGCACAAGGGGGCAGCTCTGGCTGTCTGGTGTGCAGTATCCTCCTCCATGCCCTCCCCTGACTTGACTCTTCAGGTGAATATTTGTTTGTGGCTCTTTTGATGAGACTTCTGACTTTTTTTGGCAGAGGGAGCTCCGATATTTCTTTTGGGTGGTAATGTGTTCAAGGAGGAGTGGGATAAGCAAACCCCACGGCCCTCACATAAACACCATGTTACTGTTTCTTAAAGGCATCATTTTCCTATTTTCCTTTTTCCATGCATCTTAACCCACAGTTAAAAGTAAAAAGCTTTTCTGCAAGCAGCATCTCTTCTTACAGGCACTTGAGAGTAGTAACGTGATGTTGTCTTCCAACCACTCTTTCTTCAACCTGTCCTACTCTCAACTGTGCTTGTGTCCTTTTCCAGGCGGTATTTGCCTCTCACTTTCCCACTCCCAGATATTCCCACTCCCTGTGCCCACCTTGCTCCTTCTACTGTGCTGTTTCTACCAGCTCCATTAATTCAGCAATGCATGTGAGGAGCCAAAGGCCAGGGATGGAGAGAAGATGCAACCATCTGCATCCATCCTGCATTCCCCTGGGGAATGCTGTGGGCATTTTCTCATGGTATAGCCTGTGCATCTCCAGAGCTCCACTGAGGGGTGCAGGCTACCAGTGAGCAAATCTACCCAAACAGTTGAAGCCAGGAGCTAGCTGTAGGTGTTACCCCAGGACAACAGCTGGTTTGGAAGGAGGTATGTGTGGTGGATCCTCCTCTGCACATGTGGTCTCTCCTGTCTATGCAAGGCAAGCCCTATGGACTGCTAAATGAGATCTGGCTTTTGGTACCAGACTGAGAATCTCTGTTTAGGTTGGGGATACAGAGGTGGAAGGCTGAGGAGTCCTGGAAAAAACAGGAGTCTTCCAGCACAGATGTCCTTCCATCTCTGGCACATCTGTGGTTCGTTGTAGCTGCAAATACTCATCGAAGCCTGTTCTCAAGAAACAGTGTTTCCCAACGTAGGCTGGGAGCTTTTCTCAGATTATTCTATGGGATGCTGAAGGCTGCACCCCAAGGCAAGCAGCCAGGTAGAGCTGCTTCTTTCCAAACGTCTGGTCCCTCTTAAGTCATTTAAATAGCAAATGAACTCCAGTAGAGCTCTGCAGAAGGGTGAGGTTGGGGCTCTGCTTGTCCGTTTTTTCCCCACGCCAGGGATGTGCTGAGCCAGGGATGAATGATTGGGAATCAACAAGGTGTTTAAACACCAGAATTGAAATTAATGTCCCCTCATTGCTGGTGAGGCTGCCAATACATTACAGCAAGCACCTTCCCAAAGTGAAATGAATGTTTGTTTATCCTCATGAAATATACATCAAAACGTGTTGGTGGGAGAGGCTGCTAACGAGGGAACCGGATGGCTCTCCCTTAATTCCCGTCTGGGAGCAGGCACTGCTCCTCTCCTCTTTTCTTTCCTCTCTGGGCCTTAGTTTTGAAGCCTAACCCATCCGCAGCTTGTATCCAAAAGCATTAATATGGCTTTAATGAAAACTCCGGTTGATCTGTCCAAAGATATTGATGAGTGGTCCTCAATCGTATTAATCTTCTCATTGCGGGAGGAAATGAAGGCAGCGAGCAGGGCCGTCAGGTGCCTCTGGAAGAGGAGGGTGAGCTGGGAGCAGGGATGGCCAGGGCCGCCTGGCCCTGCCTCCAGGGCTGCACCTTCTCCTGGTTCCAGCTGGTTTTTTCATTTTTTTTGGTCCTCTTAGAAACTGGAAATGAAGCGACCGCCCCTCGGCTGGACTGCACAACGCAATTCCAGGCCGGTATTTAACATTCAAATCATTAAATTTCCGCCAATAAATCCATTACTGTTAATTATATTGAAGGGGCTAACGATCCGTCGACAATATTCCACCATTCGCGTCGAATGACCACCTCGCCTTCAATCCATGCCAGGGCGTGTTTTGGGGGGTTCCCCCCCTCCTTTGCAGCTTTCTCAGCGGCACAATGCTCCTGCCATCCCCTTCTCCCCGAGCGCAGGCTGCTCCTCGATAGGAACACGCCACACTTCTTTATGGCTTATGGCAAACTGCCTTGATTACTTCTACTGTTGTACCCATTATGTGAATTAAATATGTATTCAGTTGCATGCTGCTTGCGTTGTTATTGCAGGGTGACATATGGTAGTGACTCAATTAGAATGAAACTAGCATTAGATAACCCTTCTGATTACATGCATCCCAGCCCGCTCGGCAGCCTGGCTGCTGCCGCCACCGCCGCTGCCTCGCCTGATCTCCCGTTATCGTCGGGCCGCAGGTTTCATTATCCTCTCCAGAGGTGGGCTTCAGGCAGGAGCATGGCAAGGGGAGGCCGTGTGGGATGAGGCCGTGGCCTGTGGGTGCCGTTGTGCTGCCCACAGCTGCCCTGGCCCCGTGGCCTCTTGTGGGAGGGATGCTGGCAGTGATGCGGTGATGCTCGCAGCAGTGCAGCGATGCATTGTTTTCTCACTGCGCTTTTCCGTGGCTTTCCGTCCCAACCCTCTGCTTTTCCTCAGCAGCTGTACCTGGGTGTTTCAGAGCCCAGAAATACCTAAATGCAGGGACTATCCGCCGTGTCCCAGCCAGGGTGCTTTGACGGGAAGCGTTGCTGTGGCACAGCCCCTCGCGAGCAGCCGTTGTCATAAGGGTGAAGCTCACTGCATTTAAGGATGTCCTCAAAGCAGCAGCAAAAAGGGCTTAAAGTTTGGTTTGGAACACAGCTGTTCCTGACTGGTAAGTGGCTCCAAGCTTTCTGTAAAGGAAAGGGATCAAATGGCTGGTGATGATGTTTTCCTGCCTCCTCTTTCTCCATGTGAGTGCCTGGTGAGAATGTCTTGATAGGAAGTGGGTGTTTTGGGGTTGCAGCAGGGTGGCAATGGGTGGCTTTGGCACTGCTGCCCTCTGGTGCCGCTCTGGCTGCTCCCCGGGGAGTCCAAGGAGCCCTGGAGTGCTGCATTCTCTATAACTGGAGGATTTTCTACTTCCTCAGTTCTCTTCTGCCCTGCAAAAAAACAGCCTAAATCTTACATTTCTTGAAGCTAGAAAGACTGGATTTTCCTGTACCTCTGCTTCCATCATCTCTGACCATTGGAGGGCTCTGCTGCAGGCACCAGTGGAAGATGCTACTGGTCCTGGAAGTAAGTCTCCAGCCTTGAATTTTGGCAGCCAAAACCTGAAAGGTTTGGCTATTCCACAAAACAGCCAAACTTGCCGTGTCTATCCACAGGGCATTGCATCTCCCTAGAGTTTGGGAAGTAAACAAAACAAGCTGTGAGCTCTCCCCCATGCTCCCAAACCTACTGCTTTTGCTTTATGGCTTTGTGAACTGTTTGTCAGCAAATCCTGATGCAAAAGTAAATAGGAAATGGATTAATTATGTAAACATATGTGGGTTCCAGAAACAAATCTCAGCTTGTGAGCCGTTTGCAAATGTTTCTCTCCAAGGGTTGCCCTCTGGTTAGTCCCAGCGCCCAGTTTCTCCTCTGGTGTTGGGCAGAGGGAGTTGTTTTTTGGTTTTTTTTTTTGTAAAACGAATAACGACAGCGATCAAAAAGCAAATAACATACTTCCCGGTGACAGGGCTTAGCTAAATACAAATTTTATCTGGGTACATATATAGCTGTTGAGGGGGATATTGATGAATGGAAAATAATACAGCTCGGCAGAAAAAAAAAAAAAAAAAAAAAAGGCATTTTTGCGTTTTTCCACATGGCAGGTCGGAGTTTGGTTGGCACCTTCTATTGCACCTTAATTCTTCGTGTTTCTCCCGCGCGTTCCAGTGCGAGGGCGCCCGCGTCGGGGGTGTGTACACAGGGGCTGCACGCACATTATGCTGTCAGACCGCTGTGGGAAGCTTTATTCTTGCTTTTGCAAGTGGGAAGTTTCTTTTCGCAGCGGAATAAAGGCCTTTCCCAGCGGAGAACCGGGAGTCTGTGGCAAGGTAGTTGCTCCTGGAGTACTAAATCCTTTAGCTTATTCCAGATGGTAGCCCAAATCCCATTAGCATCCTTCCAGGCTCAGGGGTTTCTGAGCAGCTCTGGGGTCTTTATAACACAGCCTAGCTTGAGGTGCAGGGTCTGGCCAGTGAAACAACTGTTTGTGGGTGCTGCAGGAGTGCCCCCAGTTCCATGGGACCCGTGGAGATGATGCTCCTGTGCAAACATCATCCATCTCTGGCTGAGCTCTCCAGATTTTGGATACTCGGCAGAGCTTGATGCTGGTGTTGCTCAGGGGTCCTGAGGCGATGCTCTCCCTTACCAGGAGTCAGAGCACACAGCTCATTTTCCAGTCCAAAGGTGTTCTGGTGGCTGGGTGTGTTTTCCTCCCCAAGCAGAGTTTGCAGGGTGAGCTTGGGGTGGTGTGGGGCTCTCAGAGCAGGATCCATCCCTACATTGCTTGCCTTGCTAGCGCTTGGGTTGCTCTCGGCTAGGAAACCGTCAGCTCGTACAAATGACTGACAGCAGCCAGTGTCAGCCTTTGGCAGGTATGTAAACAAAAGAGGGAACCGTTTCCTGCTTGCTCTTTTTTTTTTTCCTTTTTTTTTTGCCTTTTTCTTTTTTTTCCCCCTTTTTTCCCTTTTTTTCTCCCTTTTTTTTTTTTTTACTTTTCCCTTTTCTTCTTCTGTTTATGTTATTTTTTGTTTATTTGAAGACAATTTGTTTTTAAAGCTGCTTTGCACAAAGGAGTTGGAGAAGCAAATAACTGTGGGGCTACAAGGACAGTTACCTGCTCCCCATGTTTTTTTGAGCCCTCCAAACCTCCCTTTCCTCTGAGCTTCCCCTCCAGTCTCATCCTTCTACTGCCGGCGGGTGCATCCCTGCTGGCTTCTGTAAGCTGCCTGGTGAGCACAACTCCCAAGTCTGCAGGCTGTCAAAGACTGTGTCTCTCTCCAATTGATTGGAAAAGTTCTTGTGCATGTATTTATTTTTTAATTTTTTTTTTTCCCAGTGAAGAACACCACCTGAGCAGGTCTCTGTTTGTCAGGCTCATGCAGAAGGGAAGGCGAGCTTGCAGACAGGGACTTAAAATGAACACCAAGGTAGCCCTATCAAAGAAAAGCAAAAATATTGGAAAATGTTGGGTTTTTTTCTGCTTGACTTCTGCTTTTTAAAGTGCCAGGCACTTTCATAAGGTGTAATTTATTATTGTGGTTATAGTTACTATTAGCTGGTGATACTTATGCAGGTGGGTTCCCCTTCACCATCCCAACCCCTGGGTCCTGGAGTCACCCATGCAGCTGCAGGAGGATGAAGGCAAACACCAGCACAGAGGCTGTGTGCCTGATTTCAACTCCAGGGGATTTCAAAGGAGTGAAAGGAGATGGAAAGCACCGTGAGGCCACTAAGCCATGAGCCAGAGTGGATTATCTAAGTGGATTAGTGATTTCTGACCAGGGGCTGGTGTGGAGCAGATGGGGGTTTGCCTGCTGCTGCTGTGGGGTTATGGTGGGCGATGGCAGGTTGAATCCTCTATCTCCAATATCTGCAACCTCTCTCCCCCTTGCTGCCCATCTTCCACTCCCCTAAATAGCCTCTGTGAGTGCTTCTCAACCCATTCCTGCCCTTGGGTGCGGGCAGCTGCCTGCCTGCCTGCACTCACCCTCATCTTGTTTTGGTCCCTTGTCTCCTCTCCCCTAAGCCATCACGTCCCCAAGGAATATGGGCACAGAGTGGGGGCAGCAGGCTCCCCCTTCCTTCACATCAGAAGTCCTGTGCTCATCTCTGAGGGTCTCCCAGCCCTTCGTTTGGGTGGAAAGAAAACTCATGCCTGTCTCTCACCGCACATAACATGCCTGCACTTTTTTTCCCCTTTTTCTTTCACTCTCCTATTTTTTCCCTTCCTCAAAAAAAAAAAAAAAAAAAAAAAAAGAAAAAATAAACTAAACCCCCAGCAGAAAGCAAGCTGTGATACTGTCGGGCCTGGCGTTGATGTTATTTATTTTCCTCAGTTGCTGCTCTGGAAGCCCGGAGTTGACAGAGCGGTTTTGTAGAATAGAAACATTATAGACTGTTACTGTCAGAGTGTTAAATGTGATGGATAGAGAAATACAGGGGAGGGAGGGGACTTTACACTAGCCATGTCTGCCAGCGAGGGTGCTCATGGGAGAATAAACCATCCGCATATAAGAAATGAATGAGGTAATGTGGCGGGAGGTAATGGACTCTTGCAACAGAGATGCCGGCTGGACTTAACCCTCGCCACCCCACTGGTGGGATGGAGTGGGATGGGGGGGGTGTGCCCTGCTCACCTGTGGCTCTGAGATCTGACCTGTTCGAGGCCAGGATGTTGAGGTGCAACGGGAAGAGCTGGGTTGTCCCTGTGGAGCGAGGGGAGCACTGCCTGGGTCCCTGCAGACCCCCCCTCCCACCCAGCAGTGCTTGCTGGGCTTGCCACAAGCCCGGGATGGAGCATCTTCATGGTGAGCACCAAGAGGTGCGTTCATCTCTCATCAGCAAAGGAACTTGTGCTGCTCAGGAGGTGCAGAGGATGCAGCTGTTGGTCAGCAGCAGCCCAGTGGTTCTCTTGGGGTATATCTGGGTTTAATCATATTCTTTGTCAGTGGCAGAGGTGCTGGGAGGCTGAGGGGCTTCACCTTTATTCATGGCTGGTTGCCCAAAGTGCTGAGTGGAGGTCCAGAACCGGAACCCCATGGTTATGGTGCTTGTTTGTGTTTCAGGCATCATTTCTTGTGTCTGGAGGGATGGGTTGGGTGGGGAGAAGCTGCGATGTTTGGTGTCCCTCCAGCTCTGTGGTTACGTCATGGGAGGGCAGGCTGTGTGCATCTCTGACCTCTTCTTCTGGTTCACATCGATGGTTTTTCCAGTCATCCAGTTTTAAGTATTGTTTTGAAGGCTAATGAGTGTTTGGTGCTTGTTTCCATCCCTCCTCCTTACAGAGTCTTTCTGTAGTTACCTCCCTGAGGAGACCCCATGGCATTACCTCCTGCCCGCAGGAACACAGACACACAGAGTGGTTTGAGTTGGAGCAGGGGACCTTGTAGATCATCTCATTCCAAGCCCCCTGCCATGGGCAGGGACACCTTTCAGGAGATCAGACTGCTCAAAGCCCCATCTAATCTGGCCTTGAACACTTCCAGGGATGGGGCACCCACAGGTTCTCTCAGCAACCTGTGCCAGAGCCTCACCACCCTCGTAGGGAAGAATTTCTTCCCAGTATCTAACCTAAACCAGCCCTCTGTCAGTTTGAAGCCGTTCCCCCTTGTCCCAGCACTACAGGCCCTAGAGAAAAGTCTCTCTCCGTCTTTCTTACAAGGATGATGGGCTTGAAGTGGGTGAGGAGCCTCAGGGTGGGGGGCAGCCCTGGCAGCTCTCACTGCCCCTTCCCTTCACGCTTCGCTGGATGTCCGGCCTGACTGCACAAAGTTTGTCGTAGTCAGTGTGTGTGAGTAATCGAATTACTTCCTTGTGCATTTTACCCTTGCTGACACCATCTTATCTCCAGCTCATGAAGCTTCATTCACATCCTTGAAGGAGTCCCTCAGCCCTCACGAGTCCTTGCTAACCCCCATTGCTCATGTTCTCATCAAACCCACTGCTGCTCATGCTCTTCTCCTGGAAATAAACTTATTAAGCAGCAGTGGGCAAACCTTCTACACTCTTGGTCTTGATGAAAAAGCTTTTTATTTCTACTGTCTGCCGCCTCTTAACCAACCTCTAGTCCTTGCTTTTGCTGGGAAAAGAGTTAAATTTATCAACTGATGAAACTTTGAGGGACTCCAAATGATGCCAACAACGCTTCGTGCCTCCTGTTGCTGGGTGCACAGCAACTGTAATAGATTGGCCAGGTATGTTTTCTTCTTCCTTATGGGCACTGCTAGTTAATCTCTGTGGTATCGTGTCCATCTCAAGGCTTTATCCTATCTATTTATCATCTTAGCTGGTACTGAAGTGAGACTCACCAGTCAGTGAATCTGTGGCTCATCTCACTCCATTTTTTAAAAATAGGGTATGACACTTTGTGTCCTCTAGTGTAATGAGAGATTGAGCTGCTAATGAAAATATGCAATCATTTTATTTCTGAGTCCCTGCAGAACTCTTAGGCAGGTATTATCTGGTCCTGGTGACTCCTCATTTTTCATTTTCCAAACGTGCTTTAACATCACTTCTTCTGACATCTCAATCTCTGATTGAGCCTCATCTTTGCCACCTGAAAGATGGCCCACGGTCAGGGATCACATGGTGTTGGGTTGCTGAAGGCTGAGGACCAGGTTCCCCTGCATCCTTGCTCCCCATGGCCACTGCCATAGCCACTTCTCCAGCAATTGACCCTGCATGGATGGTGCCAAAGTCCAGACTTACTGTAGGTCTTACGACAAAATTCATCCCCATCCTCATTTGTGAGCTCCCAGCTAGTTAAAGATTGCAACTGATTAAAGAATCATCTGTTTGTGAAATAGGTGAGTTTGAGGAATTTCCTTGTATTTGCCTGCTGCTTCTTTGGGGTCAGGGTCAGATTTCTTAGGGGTTCAGCCAGAATCCCCAAAACATTTCTGTCCGGAAGGTGTCTGGGTGCTCTGGCTCCCACCACTTGAGCCTGGGAATGCTGATGCTGGACCAGCCCTTGCCCTCAGGTGGTGGTGAAGACACAGGAGGGGCTGATCTCAAACCAAAATCTCTTTCTTATGGAAGATGCTGCTTGCCCTGGGGGTGCAGCCACAGGGGAACCACGGGGATGTCATCATCCCTGTTGGATAGCAGCTGCTCTTACCCCAGCATTTTGAGACCTGGTCCAGAAATCCCTTTTTTTTTTTTTTTTTTTTTTTTTTTTTTTTGAGCTTTACTCTCCAAATCAGCTTGATTTGGCAAAAGGCCTCCATTGCAGCACGTCACAGGTAATTTATTCCTGGGTACTGTAATATGAAGAAAAGCAGAGCGAGGGACCTCCAGTCACAGCCGCGTGCGCACGCAAAAAGTTAAGTATTCTTGCTTTCGCTGACAGTACAAAGGTGTCATATACGAGAAGGATTGACACAGACCAAAGGGTCTTGTGGGAAATATGATAATAACTATAAAGAAGACAGATTATTCCCCAGTTGCCAACATTCAAACCTTTTTACAGTCAGTTCAAACATATAAAACTTTATTGCTGTAGCAGAAAGGGGAACAATTTCTGGTTGCACAGCTTTCCCAGGGCTGGGTTTATACTGTCTGTGTTATTGCTCTATAGTGGCATTTTAAAGTTTATTGAACAAGACTTTTACAATTGAAGGAAGTATATAAAACTGTAAATTTATTAGATTTTTCAGGATAAGTGCCCTTTCTAGTTGTGCTCAAGAATTCGGAGCTACAAGAAACTGCTAGTTACAAGACTTATTAATATTAAAGACTGAGAGAGCGCACATTTTATACCTTAACTGATCTAAAAAATAATATTATGATATTACTGGAAATCTGAGCTGTCACCGAGAGGGTGCGTAGAGCGTTCATATGTGGTGTGTGTGTGTATAAATAGTTGATATCTACATGCAGATAGGTATGTATGTGTGTGTGTCTGGTTATGCCTCCAGGGTGTACACACTTGTGCTGTGTGAGGGTGTGTGCACATACAGTATGGAAACACACAAGTTCCTGTGTGTGTTTGAGCAAATATGTATATATAAATCTATGTGTTTCTATGCAGTATTTTATTTTTATATGGATTTATTTCCTATATTGTGCAGTGCTTTCTAGCGTGGAGTCTTGGTGTGTGCACGTAAGGCTTTTAGGTGATGCATAAATACAATTAATGGGGTGCCTGGGTGGGTTTGATGGCTTTATCGTGCTCGGTTGATGTGGTGTTCATGTGCATCTCAGTGTAACTCAGGTATGAAGACCTTCAGTATGTAAAACTCCACAATTTCTAGCACGTTGAACCGTTCGCATGGTATTTTGTGCCTAAAATCAGTGAGTACATGAGTGACAGCGGGATAGTGTATTCCAAAAGGAGCACCTGCGCCCATCCCTTGCCTTCTCCTTGGGGCTGCAGCCGAGTAACACTGATCATAAATTTGCAGGGACTGGATTCTCTGGTCGGCACATTTGCTCGAGGCTGCTTATGCAGCAAAACTGGGCTGCAGTGCTGCCAGAGACAGCCCTCGGAGAGCTCATCCGCGTGCAGTCTGGGGCAAAGCTGCTCTTGAGGGGTTCCTGCTGTAAGTTTTCTGTTTTGCAGCTTGGAGATGATTTCACCTAAATGTGTGACTCGAATTAAAATAGCTCTTAAGTCTGCTCTTCTGCCTGTGGAGCGTTGCCTGCCCACCATGGTGGCCAGTGCTGCTGGAGTGGCCATGAGGACATCTAACAGGAGTTTGTCATGGGTTGGGGGTGCCCGCTGGGGCAAAGAATCTTCTTAGGTGGCTCTCACTGGGGTTTGGAGCTGGGAATACATCCCCCAGGTCGGGAGGAGAACCTTCCTCCACCACTCTGCGCTGCAGGTGCAGCACAGCGGCAGCAGTAGATGTCTTCAACTTTGGTGTCTTCCATGGCAACTTGTGAGGGGCTGTGGGTGCTTTGGAGGCTGAGCAGGAGCAGGCAGGAGCACCACAAACCGTCAGCGAAGGCAAGGAAGTCAATAAGCCCTGAATCTTTTATGAGACCTTGGATATTCTGATCACAGCTCCGCTGGCACTGAGATAGGAATACAGATCATCTGAGAAAGCGTCCGTGACTTGAAGCTCAGTCCTGGGTCTTCCTAAGGTTTTTAGCTTGCTTCCCCATATTAACATTTTTTGTCGTTTTTTGGGGGAGGGGGGTTTCCCTGTTTTCTCCTGCTTTCTCCCTGCAGGAGGAACGGAGTTCAGGCGCGATTTTTCAGGTCTGGCTGGAGAGGAAAGCGGGAAGAAGAAGGATAGCGTGGCTAATGGGGCTACGAGCGTTATCTCTGCTTATTGTTAATAACAGAACCAAGCGGCAGCACCGCACGCCGTGAATTGGAAGAAAAGGAAAGCCCTCGGATCCCTTGTAATCCCGCGCTGCGCGGCGCGACGGTGCTGGAATTGCAAGGGTTCTCGCTGAATTCATTTCGGGTTTGGAGAGAAAAGAGGGGAGGAAAAGAAGGAGGATGGGGAGAGGGGGGGAAAAAAAAGACCCCTGCGCTGACATGAATTTATGCCTAAGCGTGTCTTGGGAATGCAAATGTGTTTAAGACTCTCTGAGCTAAACCACCCCTTTTGGGAAGAGGGAGGGGGGAAAGGAGGGGAAAAAAAGAGAAGTATGACACAGAAGGGACACCGGGAGAATGTGAAATGAGGGTTTGCTGCCCCTCCTCCCGCACCCTGCCTGCTGCCAAGCTGGCACAAGGAAAGGCCGGGATGCTGCACTGAGGTGGGATCCAGGCCCATACGGCTGGGCTCTGACCCATGGCTCTGCCTCCATCCCTGCAGAGAGGTGGGTGTGGGTGTCACCCCACCATCGCAGAGGCCTCGTGGACCCTCCTGCTCCCCCCACACACGAGGTTGGCCGTGAGCACATCAGGTGTGACATGGCCACTCTTGTGTTCCACCTGCAGAGATGAGGGTGCTGCTCGCCCACTGCCCCCCCCCCCCCCCCCCCCCCGGCTCTGCAGGGACTGGGCAGGGCTCTGCCACAATTGCAGGGATGCAGACCTGGGGGTCTGCATGGTCCAGGGCAGAAGGAGGGCAGCAGGGAGAGGAGAAAACCGGCAGCGAGCGGGAGGGAGGAGGGATGCAGGAGGAGATGCGAACCCACTGCCAATTGGGCAGTTGTGTCTGTTGTCTGGAGGCTGCTGCTAACCACTCGTTACAATTAAAATGAAGTGTCCGTCAGCGGCTATCTTCGCTGTGTGGCCCATATGTTTCTGAGCTGATACTGTCCGGATTATTCTGTTTGGGAGAACGATAACGGCTGTTTATAACCTTGGCAAAGACTGAGCCCTAATCAGGCTGGAGCACATTTTCACCGACTGGCTGATAACGGGCTGTTAGCTGCCTTATCGCTGGGGAGAGATAGGCCAAAATAAGCAGATCTGTGAGCACAGGAGCCCAACCAAGAGGCACATACCCTGGCCTGGCCTTTATTTTTAGATGCTCTTTTCTTTTCTCTTTTTTTTTTTTTTTTCTCCCTCCTTTTCCTGGCTGATTTCAGAGAGAAGAGGAGATTATTTCAGCAGAAGGGGAGGGAGGTGGTGGGGTTTGTTCACTTCAGTAAATGAGGTGGCAAGAAAGGCATGCAAAAATAACACAGGCGTGTTGTATGACTTTCCATGTGCCCCTGAATTACCCTGTGGTCCTTCCAAGCCCCTGAGGGAATCTCCATCTTTGGGAATAAGAGTGGAGTACATCCTCCCTTGCAGCATCCCTCATTCCTTTGCTTTCTGCTTGCCTCATCCTCTTTTTGCTCTCTGAAACAGGACAATGGGCTGGTTTTGGGGTGGAATTGGTTTTGTGTGGAGGAAAGGCAATTTGAAAGAGGGCAGTTTTGCTGAGTTTTCTCCCCAGAATGGGGTTATGCATAAAAGATGATGTACAGCAGTGAGACCTGGGCGTTCCTGCTGCAGACACTATGTTGGACCAGAGCATCTTGAAATCAATGTATGGTTGGATACCTGAAGAGCCCAATTTCTGTGAAGGGAGCATTGAGCCTGCCTGGAGCGCCTTCCCAGTCTGCACTTGGCTGTTCCCAGCAGCTGGGTTAACCTGATGCTCTTTGTAGGGCAGGTGCATTACCCTGGCCATGCCGTCCTCTTCCTCGGCCTAGCCCAAGTCTTGCTCTATTGTGCCTGTGTCACTGCTCTCGAATCTTCCAGTGGAAATGGTCCAGATCTCCCAGTGCCACTCCTCCCTCCCTCCCTCCGCTGCTCAGGCTCCGTACTCTGCCTTGAAGTCTCAGGCAGGTGTTCAAATAAATAATGCAGCTAAAAATACCTTTTGGCAGCAGCTGGGAGTTGTTGCGAGTGGCGCTGTCGGAGTGGTGGGAATACAGCATCCCGGCTCCGCGGGCAGGTGTGTCTGCGTGCTTCGGAAAAGCAAGAGCAAGCGCTGTGGGGATGAGGGTCTGCTTGCCTCCTGGGTCCACCACAGCCCCCCTGACAAGCCGAGGTGTTGATTCTGTCCTCCCCAGCTTTAAAGCAGGCGTCACCTTTGCCGGGGTTGACTTTCAGCGGAAGGACGCTGCCGAGGGGGCCCATTAGCTGCATCCCAGCTCCTGGAGGAGTGTCACACCGGCCCTGCGCTCCGGCTGCGTGAGGAAAGGATGGTTTGCCCTGAGGTAGCATCTCAAGCCATTTCCCCTTTGGGGAACACTTAGCAGGCTGGATCACGCAGCTGCCTCCAGGGAAGGAGGCCAAGCCCTTCCCAGCCATCTCCAAGAGCACTCAGCACCTTGGGGTTTCAATCTGGTGTGCTGAAATTGGCTGTTTTAAAACCTCTCCCAAAAATCCTTTGCTGACTGACTTTTCCTGGAAAGTCCATCCCAGCTGAAGGTAGCTCCCCGTGGCTTTTCCTCTTCCCTTCACCTACCTGGACCTGGACCTGGCAGCCCAGTGGATGCAAAGGACTCCATCTACACTAACACTCGTCTCCTGGCTCTGCTTGGAGACCTTTTGAGAACTGCCCTGGCAGCAAATTGTTGGATGACAGATTTAATTATTGCAGCAGGAACGTTGCTGGGGGCAGTTGGCCACAAACAAAACTGACCTTGGTTTTCCTCTTGCCCAGCTGATAGAAAACCTTTTGCTGCAGGTCAGAGCTGCTCCCACTCCAGTGCGCAGAGGAGAAGGGATGCTAGGCTGCCTTGCTCCTGTGTCTGTGCATTTTCGGGGAGAGCTGGCCACTTTCTGCATCAGGTGTGGGCCTTTTGGTGGGTTGTCCTTGTGCATTTCAGTCGCAAAGCAGGAGTGCAAGGATAGGGGCTGGGGAAGCCAGGATGCTCCTGAGCTTCATGCTACTCAGTGAGGGCTGAGAGGTGATCCTGCTCACAGTGCTGGCAGAAACCTCATCAGTCCATTTGTACTGGCTGTCCTTGCTTTGTTCTCCTTCTCTAGGAGCTGGAGAGTGTGCTGGTGGGGCTAACGTGGTGGCTGAGGGTCACTGGTGGTCTGGGCAATGCTGGAGTGATGCTGGAATCTCATAGTGCCACTACCTCATTGCTGCTTTGGCCACGGCTCCTTTCGAGATCTGAAAAGGTGAAGCCAAATGGCGTGTTGGAAAACCTTCCCAGCTCCAAGGGAGATGCTGTCTAGGAATTGCTGGCTGCTTTTCCATGCTTTTTGGGTGTAATTGACCTGTTTTAAAAGCAGAAATGCAAACTCAGTGCAAAATCAACTAAGGGTTGGACAACTTTCTGATTGAAAACATGGCGTGGTGGGCAGCTGTGGTGTGGTGGTCCAGTATGTGCCCCCACAAGCCCGTCTGCTGTGGCTTATCTCAGTCCCCAGGGCTGGGGAAAGGTTTCTTGTGGCTCCACAGCCTGCTGCTGGCCCATGAAATGCAGTCAGAGCTACGCAGATGCCACGAGCCAGGGCAAGCTGACTCCTTCCATCTCATCCCACAGAGAACAAACAGAGCTCAAGGTAAAGCGCTGAAATTTCGCCGTGACCTTTTCTTAAAGCATTATAATCAAGTTGAACGTTTCCAGTTGTCCCACTAATGTTTGCCCCATGGGAGAAGGCGTCCTGCTTTGAGGGAGGATGTTTGTGGCAATGAGCTCGCTGGCCCCGGGAGCTCATGGCGCTGGATGCCAAGTGCCTGCTGGGGCCAGGGAGGCGGGGGACAGAGGGCTGGGGCTGCTCCCTGCCTCCCTCTGTAATGCAGCCAGGGGAGGGAATCTACTGAATGCTCTGCATCTGCTACATCCTTTGCTCAGGGCTCTTCGACACATGGATTGTAAAACACACACCGCCTGGCGTGTCGCTGGGCACCCGTAAGGCCTCCCACGTGTGATTCCAGGGTGTCACGGTTGGCTCAGGCCTGTGGTACGGCAGCTCCTGCCTCTGGGGGCAGGTTGAGGTTGGCTTGAGGGAATCTGGAGCAGGTGGGGCTTGGTCCAAGGATATGGGGTGTAGAGAGCTTTCAAAGTACAACCTGGACACAGAGGAAGCCTTTCTGGGGAGAAGGGATGAGCTGTGTTTCCGCTGCTGTGTCTGCTAGACCCGTCTTTCTCGTGAGGTCATGGGCTCTTTATGCTGGGTCTTGCGGTGCTGGGTCTGGGGACATGGTGTTCAGCTTTCAGCAGGCAGAACCATCTTGGCTCAGCCTGAGCAGGCAGCTGCCCCTGCTGTGTCTCCTGCTCCCTGTGGCTTGTCTGGCACAGACACTGGGGTTTCCGTGTCCCTCAACCAGCAGCAGAGAAGGTGATGCTGTCTCCCTTGATGGGGAACAGAACAAAGTCCACTCGATGTCCTGCTCAGTCTCCCAGAGCCACACAGGAGGAATGACTCAAATGCTCCATGAAGGTTGCCCACCCAAGCACAGCAGTGTGTTTCCTGCAGGATTGGGAAGGAGATCCAGCTTGCACTGTGGAGGGAAGATGTTTTTGAGGACCCTTCCCCATCCAGGATGCTCTCACTGAGTTTGGCTCAAAAAGCCCCATCACCTTCAGGAATGCTTTTCCTGATTTTTGAAAGATATTTGTGGGACAAAGGATGGAGAGATTCATCTGTGTGCAGGAGCAGTGGTGGTTGGAACCAAAGTGCCAGGACAGTGGCACAGGGGCTTCCAGACCCATCCAGACACCCATGGGACTGCAACCAGCCCATCATTGCAGCTTGCTTCGGCCTCACCACCCTTGCCAGGCATTGCAGCTGCCTCCCGAAGCAGCTGGGTGCCTGCAGCCACATCCATGCATGGGGTGAGCCCTTCTCCCTCTGTGCCCAGCCGGTCCATGCTTTCCATATCCCGAAGCCTTTGTCCTGCAAAGCGAGGCTCCCCTCCGGCTGCGTGCTCGTGGTGGCTCCGCTGACATTTAGCTGGAGCTGGCTTGCAACGATGCATATGTATGAGGAGCAGGCGGGAGGGTGATGGGGGGCTGGCCCCGCGACCCCGCAGACACGAAGCTGCTGCTGCTGCTGCTGCTGCATGAGGCTCCAGGGGCTTGGGGTTTATTTTTGAATTTTTCTCTTTGAAATGTTCCAACAATCCTGGTTCAGTTTTGGCCGGGAAGGCGGGCTGGCTGGGTGGGGTGCTGCTGCTTCCCAAGGGCTTCCTCCCGGCAGCAGCTCTGTTTACACAAGGCATTGGATGCAGCTGTAACATTCCCAGCAAGGATGTGTTTTAAGCATGGAAAATCTAGTTCACCACACTGTTGAAGTCTTGTCTGAACCAGCTGCCGTGCCATGTCGTTGTTTTTTTGTGATCTGGGCGATGCTTGGGACTTCAGGAGCAGCACCATCCTGTCTGTGGTTGGTCCCAAATGGTGGGTTGTGGGGTGCTAGTGCTGTGCAGGTGGGGGGCTGTGTGCTGGGGGGGTTCAGGGTGGCCCCTCCTGGGTGATATTTCTTTATTCCCCTCCTGTACATACCCAGAGTGTCTAAAGACATGATCGTACCCTACTTGTTTCCTTCCTAAAGTTGGATGGTGCTTACTGGCAACCTGTCCCTGAACACAGCGTTGCCTGCTGCTGCCCACAGCTGTCCTTGGAGGAGGGTCCAGCCTGGCTTTTGGGGGCAGGTAGCTGTGCATCCTGGGGCTGTGCTGTGAGCAGAGTGACTTGGGAAGCTGCTGCCACGTGGAAGTGGTCTGAGTGGTGGCAGTGCCTTCCCAGGCTCAGATGCAGTCATCCCATGGGATAGTTGGGAAATCAAAGCAGGAGGCCACCGAGGGCCATAGGGTGGAAGGCAGTGAGAACCCACAGCAGGGCAGAGAGGTGAAGCGTGATCTGGGAAGCCCTGTGACGGGCAGGCAGGTCTGGTCTGTGCATGTGTGTCTGCTTGGACTGTTCCTCACTCCCAGCCATTAATTGTCTGCTGATGGTGCGGCCTCTCAGGCCAGCACACCAGTGCCCCCTCCCCACCTCATCGTGACCCCTGTGTCTCCCATCTGGCACCAGTTCTGGGTGCCTTCCTCACTGGGATGGGCAGATGACACCACTCCTTCCTCCTGGGCAGGTCTCCCTTGCACAAAATGGCTCCCTCCGAGCTCCCCCCACTTCCCCTTCCTCCCCTTCCCCAAAACTTTCTTGCTCTGGGGTTCTCCGCAGAGCTGCCCTCCGTCTCAGTTGTTCCCGGCTGTCAGAGGTTATATATATCCGCTCTGCTCATGCTCATCCTCTGTAACCATTTTCTGCTACAGAATCTTCTGGCTGCTCGTTGAAGCCTTAATCCGTAATGCAGCGATCAATGGGTGTGCGCCTTCACCACTCGGATGCTCATTTTTTAATCCCCACTGCCTCCTTCAATGTCATCCCTTCCCATTTTTCTTTATAGAATTTCAGGTCTACTGTACCTGCTGATTACTTAGCGGAGACCGCTGGACATCTCCCTTAATTAATTCCATCGATTTCTCAAATCCCACAAGGTTTGGGGTCCTTAGATTTCTGAAGCAGCTAAATGGAATGTCTAAATTCCGACATTTTCCCTCTATAAATTGTTTTGCCAGGGAGACGCTGGGAGGCAGCGCTCCAGCTTTATTTATTTGGAGGCGATGTTAGCCCCGGAGCCTTCCCCGTCCTTGCTGCGGGCACCGAGGAGGGCACTGGGAGGGGGATGCTGC
The DNA here is from genome assembly GCF_001715985.3 of Manacus vitellinus. NCBI lineage: Eukaryota > Metazoa > Chordata > Aves > Passeriformes > Pipridae > Manacus > Manacus vitellinus. The sequence continues at coordinate 2,267,550 of NW_021940565.1, forward strand.
TCACCCTCATTGCCCGGCCGTGCCCCCCATCCCAGGGGTGCTCTTGCAGACCCCCAGTCCTCTGCTGCCATGCACCCTGGTAGTAGCATCCTTTCGGCAAAGGAGCTGGGTGGGACTGGCCTCGGGAAGGGAATAAAGCTCCTGGAAAGGATCTATTTACCAGTTGGGCCCTCGCCGCGTGCGGCTGGGGAAGACTCTGTTGCTATGCACAGGGAGCTTAATTTTATTATTACTCTCTGCTATTTAATGTCTGTCTCTCAGGCAACTGGTGATGTTTTAATGAAGCTGGAATTGCATAGTCTGTAGCGCTGGATAATCGTAAGCTGCCGAGTCAGAATCAAATTAATAATTCATGAAATTAAAGTGTATAATTAATTCGAACTGTGCAGATGAGAAGGGACCCGAGTCTTCGCCCTGGAAGGAGCACACACATGTCCATAAAACATACGTGCGTCGGTCTGCAATGAGGGAACATCCAATCCAAGCTGGATCCCTGGCAGATCTGCCACCTCTCGCCTCCCCAGCACAAGTCCTTGGGCCGTGTAGCCCTCCTGGCCTGTAAGATGGAGAGGCTCAATTTTGGTTGGTTTTATTTGTGAGCTTCCCCGCACAGACTCTATTTTCAGGATAAAATTTCTATACTAGCATTTGGTCCAAAATGGTGGTAATAGACGGTTGGGAAATGTTACTGTCCACGTCTCCCATCCCCCTGGGGAGGAGAAACAAGATGTGCCTCTCCCCTTCATGGTGTCATTAGTATTTCTGTGGTTGTGTTTGTCTTCTCTGAGCTGGTGCAAAACTACTGGAAATGGAGCAACCACTGGGTTGTTCTTCGAAGGACTCCTGCAGCAAAAGTCCTGAGGGGCTTTTTGGGATTGAAAAAGCGGAGGGGGTCAGTTTGGTGGAGTTAACAGTCACCCTGCTGACATGGCAGGGATGTGTCCCTCGGTGGTTTCCCAGTAATTTGCAGTGCAAAGAGCAGCAATGTGTGTTCCCAACCCCATAAGTAAAAACCAAAGGGACTCACAGAGACACCACAAAGGATGTAGGCTTGGAAGTTTGAGATGTACCAGTTGCAAGCAGGTAGGACAACTGGGCTGAGCAGCAGTGGAGGTTTTGGGAGGTTTTATCTTTGTGTCTAGTTGTACCCAACAGCAGTATTGGTGATCTGTCTTGTAGGAGACACTGACCCAGTCCTCACATTTTCCTGCAGGGCCTTGCCAGAATAGAGAGGAGCACTGGGCAGGTGAGCAGAGGAGGTTTCACCCCTTCACCTGTGCTGTCTCCTGGGGAGGCGGGTCTCGTTGCATCCTGATCCAGGGTAGGACAGATGGGAGTTGTCTTGGGAGCCATTTCTCTTGAGCCTCTTGATGCACAGGGAAGGGGTTTCCTTATGTGAGCAGGGAGCCAAGTGAAATTGGAGGAAATTTGGATACAAGACATGCACAAGCTGAAATGAAGCATCCACTTGGGTCTGAAATGATTGTCTTCCCAGGAGTCTTGAGTTGTCCATGCGCTGAAAACTTGCTTATTCAGCCAAGTTGAGATGTTAAATATTTTGCAGCTTTGAAGGCCACAACTTTAGCATCTATGGTCTGAGGAGAAGCAGACCCAAACAGACTCCCCTGCCTCCACTGTTAAATCATCTGAGGTCATCTCTGCATCTGTCGTAGAGCAAAGTCCTGCTCTCTTTCTGCCTGGCCAGAGCAGGCTTTGCCTATTCGGTTACAGCTCCCCAATTCATGTTATTTTTGTGTGAGGCAAAATGTTGGCATTGTGGATTTGGGGCGTGAATTTCTTGAAGACATTTGTGAGGGAATCTTTTATTCATACAAATTTAAATTTTTTTTTTTTAAGCCAAAAATCTGGCTGCAGCAAGATAATGTGATTTGCTGTAAATGCCGTGACTGTGAAGGATCTCAAGCACAAAGCTGATGGAATATATTCTTAGAAAACTATTGAATGAAAGCAAAATTGCACTGAGAGGACAGTGTGGGTTCGTTTTGGGGGTGTGAATCAGAACCCTTCCCCACTTTTTTGAGTTGACTGCAAAATCCTTTCCCCATGGATGGGTACACACTCTTGCACCATTCACAGCCATCTTGAGTAGTAGCTGTGTTTAGATACCTGCCTGGGTTGGGAAGGGGAGATTTGGTGCAGCCATCACTTCAGTCTGTTTAATTTTTCCTGCTCCATTTGGCAGCTGGTGGCCCTGGGAGGGGAGGAAAGCTGCGAATTCCCCTTTGTCCAACCCAAACACGGAGAGCAAGGTGTGTTTGTGTGTGGACAGGCGATAGACGTGCGATGGTCAGTGGCTGTTCCAGCGCTCGCCGTGTTTCAGTGGTAGAGGGGAATCCTGCCCAATGCAGAATCAAAGAAGAGGTGGAGAAACCACTTTTTTTTTTCTTTCAGGCTCTTGTGCACACAGGAAATTCGAAAGGTTGCTTTTATTTTGCAGTCAGAGGCAAACATAGCTCTTTTTCGTGTTTCATTAAATGAGGTTCTTCTGATCATTTCCAGGGCCTGTTGCAGCTGTTGGCTTTGGCAATCCTGAGTGGTTTTAGTTCCAGAGGAGAGACAATATTTCAGTATCGAAGGTTCTTTAAACTCCCTGCTTGTGTTTTGGGAGCCTGGATATAGCAGCCATCCACCCTGTACTGTGTGATGAAAAGGCAAGATACGCAGGACCTTCATGCTCATTAATTGCGTGCAATTAAGCTCTGAAGCTTTTGCAATACCTACTGAAATCAGGCAATTGCTTTCGTGGTTGCAATTCTGCTTTTGAAATCCCAGTGGCATCTCCCTGCCTTGGTGGAAAATCCTTGTCCCAGGGTTTGGGGTGCTGGTGAGTGGTGCAGTTTGAGGACCAGGAGAGTATAAGATATTTTTGGGAACTGTCCCCAGTATTTTTCTAATAGCTCAGAGCCAACCACGCAGCCTGGCCATGTGCGAATAAGGCATGAAACCGAGTCAGGACAGCACAACTTGCTCCCTGAGCTCTTTCTTTCAGTGCTCAAATACAGCAGGCCGTAGCCTGTTTCACCTCTCTATCTTGTGGTTTCTCCGCTGCAGGAAGAAAGGGAAGGGCAGGATTTCCCCCTCCCTGTGAGTGTGGCTAAACATCAGTAAAGGGCTCTGAGGTTGCATGGCACTGGGTAAATGCTGAGTGGTATTAATAATAACGTGCCCCTTTTTGCTAATGTGCTCCCCTTTGGAGTCCAGGTCTTTTATTATTATTATTACAGTAGCTGTTACGACACAGGATGTGGGGAATCTGAGGAGTGGAGCTGGCTGCCTCCATCGCTCTGCCTCCATCCTGCTCTGCCATCCCCTGCCTGGTGCCTGCCTGCAGAGTGGGTGGTTTATGTACCAACCCCTGAGCAGCTCCTGCTCCCTGGAGGGTGACAGGCAGCCCAGTGGCTCCCTGGCTCTGTGCTGGCTCATCCCCACCAGGTGGGGATGGCGGGGAGCCCTCTGGCTCTTGGGTTGGAGCTGCTCCCTCCTCCTCACAGATCCAGGCAGCTCTGCGGGGGCAGACTGGAAGGTAGAAGGGGGCAGGGTGGTCATGGGGTGGGCACCCGGCAGAAAGGGTTACTGGCAAACACAAACAAAAACACAATGCAAATGAGCTGCTTGCAACAGGTAGCCTTAATCAGATGCTGTCAGATGAATTCAGCATCTCTCCGATTGTCGCCTGCACTAGCCTCCCGTTCGGAAGCCCTCATCTGCTCCAGATGTGGTTTAATTTACTGCGACTTGGCTAATTACTGTAATTAAGGATTAATTACTGTTAATTACTTTCACATAAACTCAACGCCAGTCAAAGAGCGGAGCCTTATGAAGCCTGCCACAGCAGCGAACACAACCACGGCAGCTTGGGTGGGCCCACTGGGTCCTCGGGGCGATCCCGAACTGGTACCCACCGCCCGGCCAGCCCCTGGCCCTGGCCCTTGCCCCACAGATCACCCCCTTCCCGGCCCTCCCGGGGCTGGTGGGCAGGCATGGCAGGGCTCCAGATGGCATCCAGCGAGCCAGCCACCGTTATTATCGTTAATAATTAGGTAGAGCAGGGATTTGCTGTGCAAACCCTGGTTAGGAAGGGGAGGCCAGCAGCGTCTCCGTCAGGCTCTGGAAAGATGCAACAGATTAGCTACCTTCCCTATCCTCAGCCGTTCCCAGAGCTCCCACCTTCCGTGTCCTCCACCACCCCATCCCCAAAACCAGGGTCCTTGCTGAAGACCCTTAATATGTGAGAGATGCAAAACTGTTATACTTCCCTCAGCGTGACGCAAGCAAAAGGTGCTTTAGCAAATAAGGGAAGAAATCAACCCTGTATCTAAGGGAACGGGAGCCAGGAAAACCTGCCATGGGTGCGGGAAGAAGTGCCAAAATGATTCATGGACAGTGCAGTGTGGAGTATTCCCATGGGAAACAAGGGTCTGCTGGTGGCGGAGGGCCTGCCCTGCTTCCCTGGCTCCCTTAGACTTGTTAGGCTCTGTATCTATCGACCTTATTAGTTTTAAAAGTCCTGGGGCTTTTTCCATCACAGCAAAGGGAGGAAAAGCCTTGGAAAGGGGGGACATGAGGTGTGACAGTGGTACCAAAGCCAGGAGCAGGCAGTGCCCCATCCTCACCCGTTGCCTGCGGCCCCGGCTTGGTCTCGTGGCCACGCGTGTAATATGAAGGCAGGGTGGGGAGAGAAAAATCGGCATGATTAGATGGGTATTGTTCTATTAGATCTCTGCCTGCTTGCTGTTGTGTCTCAGCATTTGAAGATGAAACATATTCATTTAGCTCCCAGGATGAATGGTTTTAATAAGGGGAGCAAGATGAGGTGGGGTAGTCCTGATGACTTCAGAGACCCATCAACTCTCCCCCTAAGGCCATTTCGGTGATGACATGGGCCACACGGCCATTAACGCCACAATCAGGACAAGTTTTCCGTGTCCATGCGAATCCTTCAGCTGGGAAGAGCGTGTTTTGGAGCCCAGGAGGAGATGTGTATCAGCACTAATCGGATTGAGCCTGCGGGGAGGGCAGGCAGGGAGTGAAGCAGGGGCTCCTGGGATGCAATTCCCTGGGAATAGGCAAGGGGAAGCAGAGGTGGAGGCTGACCATCCAGGGGGGCTTCAGGGGTTGCGTTGCCAGCTAGTGTCTGGTGGATTTCCACCTTCCCAGCATCCCAGCACTCCACTGATGCCATCCTGATTAGGGGCTGAGACCTTGCAGTGCTCATTAGCTATTTCAGCAGGATCCAGTGCCTCCCTCTGCCATCCCACCCGGCCCCAGCCGCTTCACTGCCATCCGCCTCCGGGCTGGCCGTGGCCTGTTTAAGCCCCAAATCAAGATAATTCCCGTTATCAGGAGCATCTCTGGGGGCAGGGGAAGGGACACCATGCTGCTGCCGGTGTCCGCGTGGCCCGGCCTTGCCGGTCCGGAGCCGGGGGTGCGCGGGGAAAGCACGCTCCGGTGAGCGAGACGGGGAAGCCAGCCGGCGCTCCGGCTGTCAGCTCCGCTCAGCCCGGCTGTCAGGCACAGGGATGCAAAGGGCCTCATTGCTTTAATTGACACCTTCCCCTCGCATCCCACGCTCGGCCATCCCAGCCCCATCCTTCCTTTCGTCTTCCTTGTCCTCCCTGGGAGGTGGCAGGGTGCGGTCCAGCCCTCCTCCTTGCCCCCTGCGCCCCTGGAGCCACGGCTGGGGAAGGAGTGGGGAGGCCAAGGATGGACCAGGATGGGTTCGGGAGCGCGGCTGGCCGGCATCCCTTGCGTGACAGTTTTGTGTGTGCTGATCTTCCCAAATATCGGAGAATCCCTTGAGGATTTCTGTGTCCCTGTCCTTTTCCAAGGCACTGCAGAAATGTCTCGTGGCAGCACTCCTGGGTAATTGCTGCCCATGGAAGGACCACAACCTGGAGACCGATAGGAGTTCTGGTCATGCCTTGTTGTTTTGGAGGCATCTCTGTGTGCTTGTCAGCGAGGAGAGAGGGCTGGTTGCTCTGCAGAGCATGTTCTGGCTGTGCTGTAAGGCCTTATGAAGCCCAAAGGAGAGGGTGAAAGATGGGGTGGAGGAGCTGGTAGGATGAGCTTTATCTTTCCCAGTCATCTCCAGTGCAGATCATACCCAACATGTCAGGGTGTCCTGCTGAAGGCCAGGAGAATTTGCCACTTTCTGGACCAGGAGCAGGATTGGATGACCACGGGGTGCCAGTGGCTGGCTGTTTCTTGGAAGAGACAGCAAAGACATCTCTCTCTCCCAAATGAACGGGAAACAGCACAGCTCAGGTTTCTTGTCCATCAGGAGCTGTGGACACAGGCTGTGACTCTGCTTGAGCAGGACCAAGGCTTTCCCTAGAAGATTGCTGTTTAGGGGGAAGTATACCTGTTTGGAAAATCCCATCTCAGAAACTCCAGGGGCAATGGATAACATTTAGTTCTGGGAAAACTGAGACAGGCAGTGCCCAGGAGTACTGCTCGGATCAACTGTGATGGCAGCCACCACTGTCTAGCATGTGGCAGTGACACCTGTCTCATCCTTTTCCACATCCTGCCCTTGGCTGCTCCATCCAGTGCCCCACAGCTTGCCCACCTCAGATAGCAGACAGGCTCCACAGTTGGTCCTTCTGTTGGATGGAGGCTTCAGAAAGCTTTTCTAGGACCATGGCTGGTCCTGCAAGGACCAACCCCCCCTCCTTGCCTGTGCCTGCTGGGAGCCTGCCATGCAAATAAAATATAGCTGTGCCTCTCTTCCCCATCTACCCTCACTGGAGGGGTCTTGTGAACTGAGTCACCTCCAGTGTTCATCCCAGGCAGCCAGTGCAGGCAACAGGGGGAGATCTCCTGTGAACCACGCCGTCTTTGCTGTCTATTTATTTTAAATTTGGGAGCCCTTTGATGTCTGCCTTTGCAGCTCAGATTCTGCCAGGAGGCTCAGAGCAGCCTGTGTAATTAGCCCAGAAAAATGCCTCTTTCATGTGGGTCGGGGGACCCAAGCGGAGAAGAGATTTCCAAGGGCTTTGTTCTGCTGCAGAGAAATGTTGTTCAGGCTTTGGTGGGTTTCGACAGAGCTCTTCTCGCCCTTTCCTTTTTCTCCTACTGTGGGGTGGAGCTCAGGGTTTTGGCAGGGAAAGCGCACGTGGCGAGCTGCGGCTCTACGGGAGACTGGCTGTTCGGTGCTGGCCTGGGGTTTGGGTACGTGCAGAAGCATCTTGCGCTTGAGCAAGGGATCAGCCAGACCCGTGCTCCAGCTGGCCCAGGGCAAGAGAAAAGACAAGCCAGATATTGCAGGACTGCTTCCCGCGGCTTCAGTTTTCTTCCTTATTTGCCCTAAAAAGCATCCAAGGCAGGCGCTGCTCTCCCAAGCCCTGGTGTCCCTGCCTGCAGGCGTTGCTGCTGCACAGTGCACAGCGAGGGTGTAAATCAGAGGGCAGTGATCCCTCTGACATCCTACTGGCAGCATGTCCGGGCTCTGGGTCAGCTCTCAAGCTGGTGATTGCTGGGGTTGGGTGGTGGTCGAGGACAGCAGGTCTGTGTTTGCTGTCCTGCTGGGGTGGTGAGAGCCACAGCAGTTGTGCTGTGACTCTGGGTGTCCTTTCTTGCACCAGGGGTTTGCTGAAGCACGGGAGGCCCTTTGGGTTGCCTTAGGATGACAGGTTGCAGTTTTCAGCCTGGCTTTTTCCCTGCCTTTCCCTCTGCCCTTAAGTCAGCAGTGGCAGATCCGTGGCAAACAGACCATGTGCTTTCCTCTTGATTTTTGGTGTGAGTAGGGCACTGCTGACCTCACTGTGCTTCTGCATCCACTAAAACCTTTTATCCTTGTGCATCATCCTGAATGGTCCTGGATTAAACCAAGAAGCACCTTCCTGTAGGTACTACTGTCCTAGATGTGCTTTTGTCCCTCTCCTGCCTTTTTTTTTTTGAGGAAGGAAGGTGAGTTGCTTTTCAACCTAGGACCCACCCGGGTTGCAGTGGTACCAGCAAAGAGGGGCCAGAGATGCTCTGGCAGGAAAGGTAGAGATGTTCCCCTGCCCTAGGAGGTGGATGCATTGGCAAATTGTTTTTCAGGATTCTATGACTTGGTTTGGGAACATATATCTGTGTTGAGGTGATGGGGGGGTGATGTACTCTGATCTTCCCCATGTGACAAGATCTCTCCACTTTTAAAGCAGCAAGAGGCTGCTTTATTGAAAATTGAGCAGTGAATGGATTTGATTTCCCCCATGCATTTTCTCCCCTGGGACTTAAAAAACCACAGCAAGCAGCCCAAACCTACCCAACAAACCCAAAGCCAACGGTAATTACATTTCTCCCCAAACTAGGGCTGTGCCATCATGCTGCAGAGGTCTTAGCTTCTCACTGTTGTTTCTCATGTATCTCTCACTTAAAGATGTGGTGCCATGTTCCTGCCTAGAAGGGAGCCATGGGGCCTCCCTGGGGAACCTGCTCCTCTTCCCAGATCTGATTCCTTCAGCATTTACTTGGGGGTGAATGGATGCAATGGAACCCCCTGCACGTGAGGTCCCTGGTGCCTGCATGTGCTGTGCCTGTGTATCTGTAGGGTGCAGGTTATATGTGGGATTATGGTATTTAGATCAGGTTAATGAGCACACAGGAGAGCGAGGAAAATGGATCATTTATGGTTACGATCTGGCTACTGTCAAAATAGGGTGTTATTTTGACGGTTGCTTTGTCTTTGCTCTCCGAGCAATATGAAGGTAGTTTCTTAGCAACAAAACTGTGTTCGCAAACAACACCGGTGAAAAACAACCCCCCAGAAAAAACGGAGGCGGCCTCCGGAGCACCGTTCCCGTGTGTCCCCTGGCCACGCCACATCCCCTAATTAAATGGGGAATGTGTTACCGGACAGCAGGGGCTTGTCCATGGTCGTGGTGTCATGCAAGCACTGCCCTGGTCCCCACTGGAGTGGATTGCTTGGGATATGTTCACCATCCTTTTGCAAATGGGTAAACCGAGGCAGCTTGGGATGAGTGTTATGGGGTGGTCTTTGGGTGACACAGGAGGGTTTGAGCTTCTGCTGAGTGATGCTTGCCATCACAGTGCTGACAGGCACTGTCTCGGCCCTCTCTTGGCCAAGGTCTTCTCCAGGGTCTCATCCCTGCATCTCAGATGGATCCCAGAAGGAAGGCGGGAGGGAGCTGCCTGCAAGCCATTTTGGCAGTGGTTCTCCTGTGCAATTTGGAGTGTCTCTCCTTTGAAGGCAGCACTGGGCCTGGTGTCTGTGCTGACGTTGGAGTCCATGAGAGCAAGCGGTTCCTCCAGCCAAGTATCTGCCAGGCTGTGTCGGGAGAACTTTTATCATTTCTGTCACAGACATCACAACTCGCTTGTCTTACCATACATCTTCCTAAATGTGACAGAATATTCAGCTGTTATTAATTGAATACTCTCTAATTTAACTGCTTAGCAGGAGGGAAGAGCGACTGGTTTGTCTCAGCACCGAGAGCTGCTGTCGGGCACGCAGGAGGTTTTGGGGTATGGAGAAGTGATTTGTGGAGTGAAATGGGGCTTTCTTTAGTATGTTCCCCTCCCCTGCCCCCCCGCCCTGCATGGGCCTGATCCTCATCCTGCCAGGGAAGGGTTCCAGCATCTGCTGTGGCTTCTGGTTCTGGGGCATATGGCCAAGCCCAGGCTGGAGATGCTGAGGGCATTGCTGCTTCATCCCATCCTGGCATTACTGTATGGAGATGGAGGGAAAGGGATATCCTGAGAGCGTGGCCAGAAGTTGGTGATGCTCCCTGGCTGCCTGGGACAGAAGGGTGATTTGGACTGCCTTGTCCCAGTCTCCATTCAGGAGATTGGAGGTGACACCTGCAGCGTGTAAATCCCTTCTTCTCTGTGAAGCTCCTTGAAGCAAAACTCAGCCCCTTCAGTGGTGTCCTTGATACAGTCACATGCCCATCATGGCCTGGCCATCCCCTCATTCCCTGGCAGATCCCAGTTATGACTTCCTGTCTTCTTCCTACTCCTTAACATCCACATCCAGAAGCACCAGAGATGTCCCACGTGCAGACTGGTTGTTATCACAGGGTTGCTGAGGAGCTCTGATCCTTTAGAGGACATGGGGGTCACCCCTCCTTGCTCTCACCTGGGCAGCAGGCTGGTGTGGGACCGTCCTCTCCAGCCACCCCAGCCCTGTGCCTGCTTGCACACGTGTGTGCTCACATCTCCCTGCTGCTCTCCCAGAAAGTTCAAAGCCGGAGTCAAGTTTATTGTTTCTATCTCGTTTATTTTAAGTATAGTTTTACACTTTATTATATGCTGTGACATCTTAAATGGAGCCTGTCACTCTATCTTGACTACTGCTAGGGGCTACAGCCACTTACTGTGTCAGGCTTTTCGGCAGCCCTGATTAACGATATCAAAAAGAATGGATCCCGGCACAGGCACAAGCACGAAAATCGAGGGCTGATTTGCATACTCAAATTTTACAACACATCAAAAGCCTGTGGCCTGTGCAGGTACTGCCCTGACACAGCCCATGGATGCACATTCCTGCTGCCACACATCCCTGCTTGCAGGACCTGTACGTGCTGGTAAGGGTTGTGCACACCTAAGTCTTATTTACTCAGTGTCTTCAGCCAAAATGAAAAGCATTGCCCTTTTTTCCCTGAGTTTTTTCCTCTCCCTGGACAATATATCAATTAGGATAGCTAAACGGAATAATATTTTTTTTCTCGTGAACCTGTTGGGATATGTTGCAGAATTACCCAGGCAAATGCTTTTTTTTTCCCTGAAAGTAACATTTTGTTAGGTTAATTCATGCACTGGAGAAACAAACTTTCTGTTCTTCCAGTCCAATCTCCACTTACAAGTCAGGTTTTTGTAACCCTGTCATTGAAATGCGAGGTAGCCTACAGTAATTTGAATATTTCATTCTGCCGGCTGCTAATGCACTCTGCATTACAGATGGTACTTGCTCCATCCTTCTGGACTGGGTTCAATTATAAATGAAAGTAGGGAGCTGAGATTTGTCTTTTTGTCTGTGCTTAGTTGGAATAACACAATAAAGCTTGATGGGTAAGAATTCCTCAAGCTGCCTCTTCTTCGCCTGCGACGTCTCCGGTGTAGCTTTCTCCTCTCGATAGCGGATCCCACATGCCTTTCAAGTCAAGCCTGGAGTATTTGGGTTGGCAGTGGTGGGGTTTTTCACAAGTCATTTTTGGCTCAGATGCAATGTGTCCCCTTTTTGAAAGCTCTCAGCTCAGTCCTCCTCTTTCTCTGTTTATTTATTGGGCTCTGCATCCCCTTTTGCATCGCGGGCCAGGAGCGATGGTAGGAGAAGCCTGCTCGGGCTGGGGAAGGAGGGTGCTGCATGGCTTTTGTGGTGGTGGGGACACTGCTGGGATGGTGGGGACATCTTCCCTTCCAGTGTGTCCCTGTTGACAGGGGCAACAACCCGGTCTGCGGACAGAGAGGAGCGATGGGAATGCAGGGCAGCCCTCCTTCATCCCAGGGTTGCTGCCATGGACTCTTCTGAAGGCCCTGGGAATAACAGGGCCCCTAGAGATCCAAAGAAAACATTTACCTCTGCTTTGTGATTAACAAGAAGGGGGGTTGCAAGCCTCCAGCCCAGCTGCACGGGGGCTCTATATTACATACAGATGCCTTCTGCGAGCTCCTTCCCCATCCCCGGCCGGTAAAAGCAATATTGCTGAGGGAGTCGGAGGAGGTGAGGGCAGGGCTTTCAATTTGGTTTTACATTTACAAGGACCAGATGGCCTCGCTGGAGATGATCTTTGATCTGGGACGCAGCCGGAGTCGGGCAAAGATTTTTTTTTTTTCTTTTTTTTTGCTCCCTTTTTAATCTCCTCTCTGGTTCTGATGGGGGCCTCTCTTGCAGGGGCAGGGGGAGCTGTGCGTCCTTCTGTCTGGCCGGTGTGCTGTGGGGCTGGGTGTCAACCCCCCTCTGCCCCAGGGCACTGCCAAACCCTGGAGGTGGGTGAGCTTGGTGGTAAAGCCCTGAGTGGGGTTGTCTGAGGTAGAAGGCAGAGCCGGATCCCGTTACACCACCGCCCCGCAGCACGGAAATCTGCGTCAACAGCCTCTTGCATGGAATATAATTAAACACACACAGGCACCTCGAAACAGAAATGTCACTAATTGATCCTTTTTAATTATTGTTCCCATTTTCTCTGGTGTCTCGCACCCTTCCAGGAGCGCGGAGGTGCGGGGGCTCTCTCCTCCCATCTCGCCTTGCCAGTTTTGGGTTTCTTTCTTCCCCCCACATGTTTTGAATGGAGCAGGAGTGAAGGCATCCGATCCTATTTCACAAGCGCTTGGACTCTTGCAGCACTCTCCCTCCTGTCCAAACAGATCGTTTACAGAAGGGGCCTCTATTTAAAGAAGGAACTGAACGTTCAGAGCTGTTTTCTGGCCTTAAAACGCTGCCGACCGGCTGTTGCCTTTCAAAGAGTCGGGCTTTGTCTGGCGCGCTCGAGGACCGCGTTTGACGCCAGGCTCAGCAGGTCGGCACGGTGGTGCGAGGGACTGAGCATCGTGCAGAAAATGTGCTCGTTTGTCTGCCTGGGATCATTGCATCGCAGCAAAGTTGTGTTCAGGATAGCGTGTCTTAGCCCTGGGAGCTTGATGGACTGTCTAGGCTTGGGCAAACCTGCCCTCTCTGCGGTGCTGTGAGTGGGACAAGCTTGGAAACCAAGAGAATGGAAGAGGAGCATTCAGGTAGTTTTTGAGGGGTTTTCTGTATGGCATAGAGAGAAAGACCTAGAATCATAGAATCATTTAGGTTGGAAAAGACCTTTAAGATCAAATCCAGCCATTAGCCCAGCACTGCCAACTCTGCCACTAAACCATGTCCTTAAGTGCCACATCTACATGTCTTTTAATACCTTCAGGGATGGTGACTTGTGCATAAGTCTGCAAGGATTTACAGGAACATTTAGTTCTGGAGAGTTGTGGTACTTCAAAAGCACAGGGGTGACATGCATCCAGGCTCCGGGGAGGCTGGCTCTGGTCCTGCCTTAACTGACATCTGTAACACTGAAAGTAGATGTCTGAAATTGTCCAGTGGCTGATGTGTTGCATCTGAATGGTGGCTACATTACACTACAGGAGCTGGGGTGGGATTTCCAATACCCCTGGTTGTGCTTTCTTCTTGTGCTTTGTGCTTGACCTGTCCTCATAGGCATACAGCTTACTTTCAGATTTGTCGTTGAAAAGGTTTTTAATTGCCTGCTGTCGTGGCTGGGGAGTCATGGATGTGTGGAGGAATGGTTTCTAATGCTTCTGGAACAGGAGACTGTCTCAGGGAAGAGCAGAGTTCAACCTCCATAAGGCAGTCTCTGGTCCATAGCTGACCTCAGAGGAGACGGTCACCAATGGTAGAACTTCATACTCAGCAGAGGCTACAGTCTCCCCTTTGCCAGGGCAGTAGGTTTCCTACTGCAAAGTCCATTCCTAATGGGTGGAGAATCCTTGCTTCGTAGTTCCTTCTTCCTTCTCTTTTGCTTCTCTCTTGTCTGTATGCACCAAAAAAATGATATACTGTTCCTGCAGCCACCTTCTCCAAGCACCCAGGCTGCCTTCAAGTGATCAGAAGATTGACAAGGGCCACACTCAGCTCTTGGGTTGCACCGGGAGTTTGCTGCTGGAAATGGGAAGGTGGTTCTGGGCAGAGACTGTGCCCATAAGCAGGAGATGGGGAGATCCCTTGGCAGTGGAGGGAGAGGACATGGCCCCAGGACACTTTGCAGTGGGAGCAGTTCCATGTGTGTCCCAGCTTTTGTAAAGATGTCTGTCATTCTGTGCTGCCCACTTTGTCAGAGAGAAAGGGAGGGAAAAACCAGTGTATTCTCTGTGATGGCTTGGCTCTCCTATATTGCACAAGATCCCAAGTCTAGCCCATGGCAAGGCCATCAACTTGGCTACAGAGCAGCAGCACTCTCAGATGTGTGATAGGCAGTGGGTACCTTCAGAGTATTTAGCAAACCCGAGACTTGAGTGGGACGTTGCCATCTAATGAGCTCCAAGCCAGCTTTCCTTGGACAGAGTCTCACAGGTCATCTTTTTTGAAGGATGGCAGGGGAAGATAATCTGAAATGCAGCTTTTCAGCTTGGGTTCCTGCCAGTCTTTTTTCACTTATGACTTTCATGCCCCAGCCACTTTGTGCATTGAGCAGCCATTTGCAGAGGCAGTGTGTCCAGGGGAGATGACCTTTGGAGAGGGGAGCAGGCTGGAAAGGCAGCTTCCTTCTGGGGGAAAACCTCTCTTTGTTTGTTCTCGGGTTTCAGGGCTTGGCCCAGGGGAAGGGGGAGGCGGAGGAGGTGGGGGGGAGTGGTCAAACTGGGACCCTTGTCCTCAGAGGAGCTCTGGAGGCCCCGGCTTCTCATTAACAGATTCAGCTCATTCAAAGGACCCACTTCTTTTCAGCAAAGAGAATTCATATGCAAAGCACCGTGCAGATCCCAGCCCAACTGGCGTTCAGAAAGGGGGTTTATGGCTGGACCTGACCTGGGAGCAATCCCATCTTTTGTTTGCTGATTTGTTCCTGTAGGGCTTAGGGAGCCCCAGGTCCACTCCGTGCTCCAGGCTGGGATGTGTCTCCAGGCGTGACAAGCGCCAGGTCCATCTGAGCCATCTCCTGGGGTGGGGACAATGACTTACTCTGTCTCTCAGTGACCATTTGTGCTCTTGGTGGTGCAGGGGCAGCTTGGGTCCATCACCCAGACTCCACCTGGAGAAGGTGAAGTCCGGGCACAGGAGGTCTTGAAGGCACTGAGGCTTTTCTCCATGGTATATGGTCCTCTCCTGGCCAGGCCAGCCTGTGGTCAGTCATCCGAGTCACATCTTCTGCTCAAATCTGGCCCAGCAGCAGAGCAGCACTGAATCTCACTCTGCTTTCCTTTAACTCCTGCCACTGCTGCTCTGAGCAGCTGGAGGTTGGTCCTGGTCCTGGTGGGATAGAGGAGGGTGGGATGGGGGAGGCTGGGTGGCCGTGCACAGTGTCTCCCTTATGGTGTGGTTGGTGTGGCTGGAGAATTTGAAACCTGCTGTGGGTTTGCCTGTGCAGATAAGGGATTGATTCCACTTCATGGCTGTAACTGGAGCCTGCTAATCCTGCCCTGTTTAGGAAAGGGAAAACTGCTTTGTGAGATTAGCTGAGTGTGGGATTGCTCTAGCCAGCTTCAGCATCACTCCCCAGCATCAGCCTGTTTCAGGGATGCATGAGGTGCTCAGTGGGATGGGAAGGGAACCTGTGTGCAGGCCAACACTTATCCATGCTCTTCCAAGAGCAGAGTGCCAATAGGACAAGGTTGAGCCCTCGGTGCCCAGAGTTCAGCCCTGGTGTGATGGATTGGTTGCAGAGTGTTACTGGGTGAGATGAAGCTGATTTGCCTGATTAGGTGGAGTTGTGAGGGTCTGCTACTTCATGGACGTGGCAGAAGTGGCTTGGCAGCTGCTGGGACTGGGCAGGGAGGAGGTCATTTGTCCACTGGGGGGGTGGTTGGCCTTGATTGCCTTGTTTTTAATTTTTGCAAGCACTTACAACCTGCTTGGCAATCTGTGTGTGGTGCAAGAGGTTCAATCAGCTCTGGCTCTGAGTGCTACCTGTCCCCAGATTTCAGGTGTGAAAATTACAGCTGGGAGTTTTGCTGCCGAAGCCAATGGGAGTTGACCACCAGCCTGCAGTGAAGCATCCATGAGGAAAACATGGCTTGTGGGGTCAGGACTACAAAGAGAAAATTAGAAAATGCTTAAATTTGATCCACAGTGTTTCAGTCAACAATGATGTAGCAATAACTGAGCATGTGGGGCCGGTGTCAGAAGTTTCCTTACCAGGCTCAGTTACTACCCATGAGCTAAACTGGTCGGCAGGAGCAGGATACAGGGAAGGACTGGAAAGACAAGCTCATCTGTGTTCATTCAGCTTCCCCATGGAGTCACATTTCATGGAGAATCTGGTTTTCAGTAATCACAGCAACATTGTGCCTTATTTTTGTGGCTATTTTAGATCGTTGTCCAGTTTGGGGGGGGATATTCTTTTCCACCCCAGTGTGTTAGTAATAATTTTCCAGACCTTTTGATCATTTTGCAGCTAGATCCTCGCTCACTATGGCAACCCATTTGGCATTTGGGATGGGGTTAGGAAAAAACTGGTGCAGACTCTTTGCCAGTGCTATGAAATAAGTGTTTCTCTTCTGCAGCTTCGGTGGCACATGCAAGCTGCATCCTCCTGAAGTGATGGAGAGCTGCTGCTGGGAGCTGAGAAACTTTTTGACATGTGATAAATTCCCTTCTCCTGTTTCCCACACCCCAAAATTAAGGTTGTTTCTTTTTTTTTTTTAATTTGTGTTGGATTCAGCAAATAACTTGGACACCCTCCACCCCGGAAAGGTGGGAAGTTACTGTTTTTTAAAGCAGTTTGATTGGTTTGAAATCGACACAAATTTTCATTAGGAAAAAAAAGAGAGAGGGGGGGAGATGGTAACATGAAGTGGGAGGGGATTTCATTTTTGATTTAGGAAGCATTTTCGATTGATCTGAATTTGGGTTGCGACGCAAGTTCTCAAACTGGTGGTGGGTAGAGGAGAGCTGGGGGAAGTGACACTGCCCTGAGCATCTGATGCTTCTGCTGTTGCTCATGGCCTTGGTTGGGTCTCCATTTGGGTTCATTGGCCATGGCTGGAGCTACATGGACTATTGCTCTGAACTGGTGTGACTTGCTCCCACCTCTCTGGGAGTATTTTATCACAGTTTTATGGACTCAAGGAACACTTCTCCACCTTTAAAAGCATCTCTCGCAAAATAGTTTGAGTGCTCTGTTTCCAAAGAGCCCTGAAGGACACTCCTGTGTTGGGAGATGAGGTGGGTTTGCAGTGGTACGGGGTGGCTTTGTAGTGCTTCTGGGTGCAAGCCTCTTTCTTGATTTGTTGCTGGGATTTTTGGTTTGTTTTATGGCTGTGAAAATTGGTGGCAGAAACGGCCCATCAGTTTCACAGAGTTCCTCCTTTTTCTGGGAAATAAATAAATAAGTAGATGCACAAAAAGCCATTTTGCCAGCTGAATTTTTCCATGCCTCATCTCACGGCAGCCTGTTTTGGAAAATCTGAGCAAAAATCTGTTCATCCATTTGTAAGTTCTGGAAAGATTGGAGTGAGGAGGGGAACTTTTAATGTCAATTATAAGAAAAAAACACATGAGCTTCTCTTAATTTCTGCTCCCTGGAAGGGCGTGTGTCAGTGTGTTTAGAAATTCTAGCTTCTATTCATGTTGGAAATAGGTATTTGCGTTTTGATGTTGATTTTTCTCAGTGGCTTTATGTAGATGTGATGAATATATCCAGACAAGGTCTAAATCCCTGTGATTGCTTGACAGTGAAATGCTCCACCTTGGTTACCAAGACTGTGATTCCCATTTAAGATGGACATTGTGTGCTTTGCCAAGAAGGCATTTGTGTTGCTGTGTCATGTGGGCCCTTGACTTGGCAGTGTGAAGACTCAGCTTAGAGGTGCTTTAGCATCCTCCACAAAGCTCTGAGGGTTTATTTTGACAAATAGGCAACTTTTTATTTAATGAGAGAGCTGTGAGGGTGGTGAGACACTGGCACAGGTTGCCCAGAGAAACTGTGGCTGCCCCATCCCTGGAAATGTCCAAGGCCAGGTTGGATGGGGCTTGGAGCAACCTCGTCTGGTGGAAGGTGTCCCTGCCTGTGGCATGGACTTGGAATGAGATGATATTTAAGATTCCTTCCAACCCAAACCATTCTGAGATTCTGTGATAAGATCAAAGACACTGAATTTTCGTTGGTGTGGGGGATTTGCTGTTGCAGAAGAAAGTAGGCTGCAAACATGCTTGCACTGGAAAAAACCCCAGGAGTTTAGGTAGGTGCAAAAACCCCAGGAGTTTAGGGTAGGTGCATGGAGTTTGGGGCCTTTTCTGCACAGAGGAAGTTTGGGAAGAGCAGCTCAAGCCCATGG
The DNA here is from genome assembly GCF_001715985.3 of Manacus vitellinus. Taxonomy (NCBI): domain Eukaryota; kingdom Metazoa; phylum Chordata; class Aves; order Passeriformes; family Pipridae; genus Manacus; species Manacus vitellinus. The sequence goes on from NW_021940565.1 coordinate 2,285,505, forward strand.
CATCATGAGTCAATCGAGGAAGCAAACCCCAACTCTCCTGACTTGCTTGCAGCTACACATACGAGTACAAGGAGGATGCAGCCAGCCTGCTGCAAGCCACTGAGCACGTAACTGTCCTCAAACATGAGGCAAACGGGAATATTCTTGTCCCAAGTTCAGTGCTGTTGATCTTCAGCATTCACAAATGTAGTCTCAGGCTCCAGGGAATATTAAGATGGGTTTAAAAGGTGATTAGTTACTGGTTTTGTTAGGAGGGACGTTTGCTGGCATTGTAGCTGTCCCTATGTTTGCTGGCTGTTGTTTTAGACCTGGAGGTGTAAAAACATATGTTTAACAAAAACAACATTTTCCAGTGAGCTTGTGTGACTCCTGAAGCTGCATCTCCCCAAGCTCATGTTGGTGATGGTGGCTAAATTGCAAAAGGTTGGAAGAGGGCTGATGTTCCAGGTGTGCTGAAACCAGGCTGGGCACTGTGTGGGTCTGTGCAGGAGTTTTGAGGTTCCCAGGGAGGAGCTGCAAAGCCTTCCTTGGCTGCACTACCCCTCAGGGGCACGCACCAGTCCAGGAAAGGATTTGGGCTATGCCTTGATGTGCGGGTTAGGTGTCATTGGTGGCAGATGAGTGTCTTGGTGGGGAAGGAGGCATCTCATCCCACAGTGGGAGCAGCTCCACCAGTGCCCGGCATCTCTGGTTTCCCCATGGGAAGGTCACACCAAATGCCAGCTCAGCCCAACAAGGGAATTGTCTATCTGCCTCTCCTGAAACTCTGTTGTTGGGTGGGTTGTTTCCACCCCCACCCCCTCGCCTCCCCCACGGTACATCTTAGGCACAGTGGAGGCAGGAAAGAAAACCCTTCTGAAAATCACAACGTAATTACTCCCATCTGCTCCGGCACTACTTCCCATTTCTGCCTGCCAGGATGCTTGTCTCCGATGCTAAGTAGCACATTATTTTTGATAAGTTGCAATCATTTACTTGAAATCTCCTTCTCCTTTAAAATGTCCCCCTGGAAAGGCAATTCAGCAAGTTGGGAATGGGCAGAAACAACCATGAGAAAACTCCTTCAGAAGCAGCCGAGCTCGGGCGGGAGGGCAGACGCTCCTCCCGAACTCCTTAAAGCCACCCAGCAGGTTTCTTGGTAGGGTGGCTTTGTTTAAACACCCAGCTACTGGGTCCAGCCCTTGGCTGGGGGTGTCAGCAAATGGGGCTGCAGAGGAACTGCCAGCTCATGTCATTATCGGGAATCTTAACCTGGCAGTCACAGGAATTTCACGGGACCACGCTTCTGGCTGCTGAGGTCAGCGGAGAACAGCCACACCAGCCCTGGGGAACCTCTTCCTTCCTCGTCACAGCCTAGATTGGCATTCGCTGTATCTTCTTCTTCCAGGATGTTCCCACTGCATCCCTGCAGAGGCTGTTCCCACTCCTCCACCTTGCCTTAACCTCTTCTGGTGTCTCCTGCTTGGTCTTTGGCTTCCACCCCAGAAGTCCTGGCTGGCACCTAACTGGGATGAGCACACCCAAGGAGAGACATGAGAATGAGAAGTGATGGGGGAGTGTGGTACCACTACAACCTGCAACCTCTTGTGAGGGTATATATCCCATGCTGGGAGTCTGGCTGGGACAGCCCCCTGTTTCCCACATCATCTCAGTTTAAGGACACTGACCACAGTAGGATAAACTGCTCCTTCTAGAAGAAAAGTGGAGCTTGAAAGTTTGAGCATCCTTTTCTGTTGTCTACTGCTCAGCCACAGTCTCCTGCTAAGCTTCTGCCATCACCCCCAGCATGATTGCCTTTGTAATGTCGTTCTTCTGGTGTTGCCTGCACACCTCTAATCTGGAGGGTTTGGAAGGGGTTGAGAGAAAAGGGTTGCTAAGTGGAAGCATTTTGGCATGGCCTTGGAGAAGAGAGGTGGCTGTGTGCTCGACTCCTGCACTTTTCATATTCCTTTGGGAAAATGCTGCCAGGAAAATGGAGTAAATAAGGAAGGGGAGGGTGGCATAGAGGACCAGAGGAATTTGGTACCCTCCTTCGTGGATTTCTTAGGTGTCTTCACAACCCCAGACCATCCCCAGGGTGCTGTCCATTCCAAAGGCATTCGGCAAGGGCTGTTTCTCCTGCCCTGTGCCCCCACCCTGGCTGTACCTCAGACTGTGTGGCTGCCCCTCCACACAGGTACTGTGGTGTGGAGACACAGACACATATGGAGTGCTGGCTGCCCAACTCATGTGAACATGGAACTGGCTGCTCTGCAGCTGCTCCTTGGAGATGTTGGTGGGAAGCATCTTGAAGGATGTGGAAGCTTTGGTGACTCGATGCAGTTTCCACCCTGCATCCCTGAACTGCAGGGCAGACAAGGAGCCAGGAAGCTATTTTTGTCTTTGTCTTCTCACCTGCTTCTCTGAGATCAGTCCTGCTGCCACTTCCCTGTGTCCTGCACTGCAGCCACACCACCAGCCCAGGACTAGGACTTGTCAACATCCTCTGAACCCCATGGCTATGATACCTTCCTCAAGAGGGAGAAGGAGCGAGTGTGTGAGCTGGGAGCCATTTCCCAGCTGCTGGAACAGGTCTCTGTGACCCTGGTGACATCCATGACCGGACTGCAGGCTGGTGGCTCAATGGTCCCCAGCTGCTCCCGCTGCTGCCACGGGAGGTGGTGACCCTATGACAGGGATGCTCCTCGGTTCTGCTCCACGATCAGCCGGGCAGGGACAAGGCACATGGCTTGGGTTTGCTTTTAAAATGCACCCGCATATATATGTGTGTATATATATAACACACATATATATATTTGCGTATGTGTGTATGTATATATTTACATATAAAAACCCATCTTGATCAGTGGGGGACCTGGGCGAGGGCCGAGCACCATCTAGTGGCTTGTGCCTCAGCTCTGGGAGCTGCCAAGCCAGCAGGAAAGCAGCCAAGGACAGAAAGTCTTGCATGAATTTTCCTCCCCCCAGCTGCCAGTTGCTCTCTTTCTTCTTGTTCTTCCTTTTTTTTCCTTTTTTTCCCCCCCTTTTCTTTAATCAGGAGCAGCAAAGGGCGAGTCCTGGGAATGCCTTGGATGCCTACGTGCCTGTAGCCCCTTGGACCACCGGGGATCATTCTGCTTTAATTTATTCTGGTTTAATTTGGTGAGAGAGCAGGGTTCTTTCACCATCAGCTGCCCAGCCAATACAGGTTGGGTGCTGCCTGTACCAGCTCACCCCGAGCCCCCCAGCCAGCAGAGCCACATCCCATCACAGGGGGCAGTTTGGAGGGCTGGAGCTGCCAAGGAGCCCAGCAATCTGGGCATCCTGGCAGGAGGCGTTTTGGAGCCAGGAACAACACCAGGAAGATAAAAAAGGAGCTTTTAAATAATCATTTTGTCTTCTCCTCGGCTGAGCACAGCTTTCCAGGGATAAATAGGCAGCATCAGTCCTGCTTAGACACATTGGCCTTTCCATTTATTTACTCCCATGCCTTATTTCAGTCAAACAGCCGAGACCAGGCTGGCTCCACACGGTCCCCAGCTGGGCTTAGGTCACTGCTGTGGGGGCACATGTCCCTCCATCGGATGCTGGGAATGCACCCACCCAGCAGGTGCTGGTCTGTGCGTGTGGCACAGGAGTAAAGCTCACGGGAATACACAGTGCTTTTCATCAGGAAGCAGCTCTCTAAACATAAACTAATTAATCACTCGTGCCTACCTGTCAGGTCAATGATTCCTGAGATTTTTAATCTAAAAATATTCCCTTTTGAAATCCAGATGCGCCTGTTTTGGCAACTCTGCTTTTGATTTGTTTATTTGAGGTTCTTTTTATTATTTTTTTTTATTTTTAACCTGTGTTGCTTTCTTTTTGTATTTGAGCTTTTGATGTGCTTTAATTTACTGATTTTTTTTTTTTGTCCTGGAAGAATAGGAATTTATTCTCTTTTATTTTCATAGCAAGTTTTTTCTCTCCCCGCTGTAGCCTGTCACCTTCCCTCTTCTCTTTTTAAGGAATTTGGCTACTTTTACCTCTTATTTTAGTTTGGTGTCTGGACCGCAGACCCCAGACCATTTTGTTGATGAAATCTGTCCTCTCCCCTTGGATTTATTCATCATGGCTGGGTGCCAGCAGTGCCGTGGGAAGCCTCCTGTGGTGGGGGGAGATGCCGGTCCTGTCTCCTCAGGGCTCGGCAACTGGCACCCAGCTCCAAATTTGGCAGTGTGCCCCCATTCCTCTGTACAGAAACGATCCTCCCTAGCGTGGAGTTATTTATTATTAGATCATTTTATTGGCTGTTTACTCTTCTTGGAGTTTTTTCTCTCTTTTCTTTCCCCCCTGACCTTCCCACCTTTGTTATCAGTGAATATTTCAATACCAAAAATGCCAGTAAATGCATGAATGAAAAAGTGATTGAAATGAATGAATGAAATGTCCTGAAAATAGTAATTTCAGTAGACTTTGAGGCTTAAAAAAAAAAACACAAGCTCATTTTAGACTTAGCCAAACCTCTCAATTTTTTACTGATGATAGCTGTGTCTTTAACTTATTTCAGAGTGAGGAAGACCGTACTCTCTGGTTGCTGGGGTTTTTTAGCTGCTCTGGTTTTATTTCTTGTTGCCAACTGATTTCCCACTGCTTTTTGATTTTATTTGAATGACAGGGAGAATCACTTGCTCTTGTTTATGCTGTGGATTTGAGGGGGGGTTATATTCATCTCAGGTGTAGTGGGCACAGCTTTACCCATGCAATGTTTCCCAACTCTGCATGTGCAGTGAGTGTGTGCTGGGGCTGTGTGTGTGTGTGTGTGTGTGTTTACAAAGTGCTTGGAGCTCCTCTGCCAGATGAGATGGAGAAATACAATTAATTTCTCTTAGGAAATTCCTTTTTTGTTCACTCATCAAGGATTTATTGTATTTATTTCATTTATTTTGCAGCTCCGTGTGTGTGCATGCAGAGATCTCAAGTTTTCCTTCTGTTTTCAAACACAGACCATGGGGGGGGCACATAGGGCATCTCCGCCCTTCAGACCTGGGACATCCCAAGCAGTCGGGATGCTCCCATGTTGTTTTTCCAGGAAAGCCCTGTCAGGAGAAGGACTTTTAGTTGGAGCAGTAATTGAGGCAGGGAGTACAAAGAGGGGAGGAAAATTCTCTCCTTGGAAAGTTGCTCTGGAAGGATTAATTTATTATTGCTCCTTTTCTCAGCGTGGTTTAGACTTCAGTGGAATGTCTGGATTCTTTAAAAAAAAGCCATTTTCCAAAGAATAAAATTGATTTCATACATTTTTTGCGTGTGCTCCCACTGTGTGGCTAAAAGCATGGCCTTCAAGCCTTCTCTGTCTGTATTTAACAATGAGGAAACCAAGGCACCATCAGCCCTGGGCTCTGTGTGTCTTTCTCTGCCATCTGGGGTTGATGTAAATGACATGTTGGGTGACATGAGAGGACCCCTGAGCAAGATGAGATCAGAGCTGGAGACTCCTAATTTCCCATCCCATGCTTGAGTTGGGATATGGTCCCTATCCCTTCTGGCAGCAAGAATGGGTGCATTTATTGGTTTTTGATTGGTGTTGCTAGTTTTGCTTCCTATTTGAACAGAAAGTGTGGATTTCTGGTTAAGCTCTGAGGTGAGCTCGCTGCCAGTTCTGCCCTACTTCTTTCCTGCAGGAAGGAGGGGAAGAGGTAGGGGGGGAAACAGGGAGCTGGAATGCCCCTGGAGAGCCAAGTAGCTGCACTTGGTGATGAGCACTTGGAGCACCAGCCTGTTGGGGTACCTTTTGGAAAGGAAGAAAAGCCCTGTTGATGGTCTAACTTTGGACGAGCATCCCTTTCCCTGAATTAAGTCCTCTCCCCTTTGTGTCTCTGGCAGTGCTGAGCATCCGGGGAGCGCAGGAAGAGGAGCCCACGGACCCCCAGCTGATGAGGTTAGACAACATGCTCCTGGCCGAGGGGGTGGCAGGCCCCGAAAAAGGAGGCGGCTCAGCCGCCGCTGCCGCCGCGCCGCCGCGTCAGGAGGAGCCGGCTCTGACAACTCGGTGGAGCACTCTGACTACAGAGCCAAACTCTCCCAGATCCGACAGATCTACCACACGGAGCTGGAGAAGTACGAGCAGGTAACAGGCTCCTTCGCGGCAGAGGGCTGGTTGGTGGTCGTGGGACGGTGGGAGCAGGAGCCGGAGTGGGGCAGCTGCCGTTCGGTGCCGGCACTGTGGCGTGGATGAGCACAGCCTGGATCGCTACTGACATCTATTGTTGGGAGTGTATGGGCAAATGCAGCTGGGTATTGGAGTGAAAACATGCTTTTTTAGGGTTGGGAGAGCTGGAGTGTTGTGCTGGGATGTGGCATGAGAATACGCTCGGCATGGGTTGCCCCTTGGATTTTTGCTTTCCACTTCTCTCCCAAAATCTTGTCCACAATTGGCCCTGTGAAGGAGGAGCCCTCTTTATCGTGCTGGCCTCAGTGGCAACAGTTTCTTCCAAGCAAGACTTAAATCAAAATCTTCCTTGAATATGTTTTCTGCTTGAAAAGCTCTTTTTCCAGAAAAGAATTTCTTTTTTTCTTGCGGAAAATTATCCTTAAAAAAGAAAAAGAAAAACTGTTCGGGTCATAAATGCAGCTATTGGTAACACTGACAATTGCATGAAGAGCTTCACAGACCAACGCTCAGAACCAGTTCCTTTCAAATGCTTCCAGATGTTCTGCAGACCTCTCTTCACCACTGCCCTTGTGGTTTCTACCCAGAGGTTGTGGTTTATGGAGTGTGAGCAAAAAGGCATCCCTCCTTTCTGGGTGCAGGATGGGCTCCACAGCCAGGGGTCAGGCAGGGTTTCAGGTCTCTGGTTTAGAGACAGCCCAGCCCCTGTTTTAGCTGGCTAACTGGATGTGGGGTGGGGATGAGGAATGTCCTACCCCTTGAGGTGCCACACTGGCCAAGCTGAGGTACATTAGCTGGGTGCCCCTGGGTTGGAGCTGGGGTCAGGGTGGCCAGGCAGGGCTCTGGTGTTGGAGAAGCCGAGCACTGTCACACCATGAAAGACGTTTTGGCAGGGCATTAGAAGAGGCAGGGAGCAGGCAGAAGGCTGGTTAGAAGAATGACCTTTGGTGGCTCTCCTCAGCCCTTGCTGTCACTCCCTCAAGGCGCAGAGACAGGGTTGTGCGATAAGAGGAAGCCTCAACCATGGTGGGAGTGGAGAGCATGTCAGGGCTCCTCTTTCAAGACCCCAGGCTGAAGAGGGGGAGAGAGACCTCATGTCCCTTACTACCCAAGTCCAAGGAGAGGCCCTTGGCACAGACAAAGACAGGCTTCAGGGATGGACCTTACCTTCTGCTCCTTCCTCATCAGCTGAAGCTGGGGATGGGCAGTTGGAGGGGCTGTGCTGGCCTCGGGGGTGTCTCCTTGTTGGATCTGAGCCGTGGTGGGGATTCAGCTTGGAAAGGTGGGGTGTGACATTGGAAGTCAAGCCCATGTCACTTGTCCACAAAGCCAGTACTTCTTACCCCTGCTTGCCCCTTTTTCCCCATGATAGGATGGGAACTGGGGACTCTGTCCCCAGAGCAGCTCCCATGTCCCAGGAGCACCAAAGGCATTTCCAACCATCAGTGTCCGAGTGCTGCCCTCAGCCTGGTTTCTGGGGCTTAGTTCTGGGAATCAGAGGATCCCATCATGCCCATGAGTTGCTTGTGCAGATGAAAGAGAGGGCAGTGAAGTGGCCTTCATCTGGCCTCAAAATCCCTGCCTTGTCCCCTCTCACTGCCCTGTCCTCTCGGCACAGCATGGGGACAGCAGAAGCAGCAGACAGTGCTGTGCCAGCAACAAACTAATTGGGATTGTTACCTGCTTGCCCTTTCTTGTCAGGGCTCCTGCCTCAGTCAGGCTTTAATTATTATCATTATTTACTTCTTATCTGATGTGCCAAGAATGTGGAACAGGGCTGTGTTTCTCTGGGACCTGCTTCTGTGAAGCACAGGGGGCTCTGCAGGACATGTGGTGGGGCTGTAGGAGGAGGGACAGTGGGTCAAAAGGTTCATGGTCTTCCTCGGACACATCTATAGCTCCTCCAGTCGCAGCCAGAAGAACAGTGGCTGGGACTTCATGCTTTATATGAACCCTATATGAACGTTCCCCAGCTCCATCCATTATTCCCCTGAGAGCAAAGAAATCAGCTTCTGCTCTTCCCAAAATGTTTGTTGGGAGTCTCATGTTCTCTGCTTGGCAGATGAGAGAAACTTCTCTCTCCCCCAGGTGCCAGCACACTCTTGATCTTGGTCTGCCCTGAAAAGCCCCAACCACTGAGGCCTTCACTCGGGTCTCCCCTCCTTAGCAGCGCTGTCTCTGTCTCGTCCTCGACACTGTCGAATGACCTTCCGATCCTGGGGTTTCTTTTGCTTTTCTTGCCATCCCAGGCATGCAACGAATTCACCACCCACGTGATGAACCTGCTGCGTGAGCAGAGCCGGACCCGACCCATCTCGCCGAAGGAGATCGAGCGGATGGTGAGCATCATCCACCGCAAGTTCAGCTCCATCCAGATGCAGCTGAAGCAGAGCACGTGTGAAGCCGTCATGATCCTGCGCTCCCGATTTCTGGACGCACGGTGAGTTCATCCCGCCTTCTCCCCACCCACCATTCAGTGTTGTTGAGGCCTTGGAGAGGTGTTCAGAGGTTCTGGAGTGAATTCAGGTCCATCTGAAGGGCCGTATCCTGGTCTTGAGCCACAGAGGTTATTTACCTTCCTTATCCCTTAGTTGTCTGTGGCTCAGCAGGGGAGGGGACAGCAATTCAAGACATCCAGCTCCTGTCTCGAGGAGGCTCCCAACTCTACCTTGAGAATTGCACATCCTAGTTTTACTGTGGCAGAAGGAAATTCTCTGGCATATTACAACAGTTCTCTCTGATGAAAATGTGCACTTCAGTTAGGGATGAAAGCACATCCTCCGGGCCATCCTGTCCCCTCTAGATTCCTACCCTTTTCCTACTGTTCCCATTGTCCCAGATTTTTGATTTGCTGTAAAATTATTTCATTTCCCAAGCTGACTACGTGTAGACTGTGGCTTGGGCTTCAGCTTGCAAAAGGGAGGAGAGGCAGCTACACTGGGGCTACAAGGAAAGAGATAGCAGACAGATAATGCCTATGTGTAATTGGAACAGACTTCCCCAAGGATATATCCAGCGCTGCTTCCTCAGCACAGAGCTTTGCAGAGTAGCAGTGATGTCTTTGGCCACGACAGCCAGGTGTCAGGAGTCACCTTCCCAGGCAGAGGAGCTGGATGCCGGTTTTCAGACTCTTCTGTGAGCTGGAGGGTACACAGGGATAGTTTCAGATGGAGAATTACTTGCTTTGGAGGGTGCTGAGAGAGGTGTCACCCGAAGGGTGCAGAGGAGAAAATTCCTGGCCATGAAGTATTGCACTCCATACTCCCAGGAGCAGGGGAAGGAGGGAGGGAAGTTGGAAAGTCAGAGTATGTAAAATTACATTTCTATTTCTAGATCCCTGGCACTGATTCCCTTTCCTTTTCCTTCTATTTCTCCCTCTTTCTCCATGTGAAGGCGGAAGAGACGGAACTTCAACAAGCAGGCTACGGAAATCCTGAATGAGTATTTCTATTCCCATCTCAGCAACCCTTACCCCAGTGAGGAAGCCAAAGAAGAGCTAGCCAAGAAATGCGGCATCACAGTCTCACAGGTAAGAGAGATCAAAGACTGTACTAATGGGAAAGCTCAGCATGGTGAGGGGCGTTCCAGACCTCAGGCAAGTCAGTCACGTCCCAGTGTTGAGCATTTAATTACTTAATGAGCTTAGTACAAGTTAGTGAGAGTGGATGGGAGAGCAGATGGCACTTGCAGATTGAACCTATGGATGGAAAAGGACAGTCTGGGAGAGGATTTAGAAGGGATGAAGACTTCACGGAGCGATGGCTGTGTGTGCAACTGAGGTGTTAACAGCACAGAAACTCTGTGGTTCCACCCAGAGAGTCAAAGTCTTCTCCTCAAGGAATTAGTACTGGACTGGCTTGCAAGAAGAGCTTGTTTGAGCTGAAAGTCCATTCTTTTAGCCAAGGGATTAAAAGCAGTGGGAAGAGTTGTGCAGATTTTACTTGTTAAGGTGGGATGGACAGGTCCTGGTGGGAAGGATCTGGGTCAGACAGGCTAATGGCCCAAGGAGGATGGGCTTTCTCAGGGTCATTTCTCTCTGTCATTACCCTTGTGCTGCAGAACGTGACATCTCCCTGACTTGCTTATCCCTCAAAAAAGAGCAGTCAGTAAAGGCAAACTGAATCATTTCCATACATTCAAGGCAGCCATGTAGTTTCTGGAGTCTGTAGCTTTGACCGGGGAGCTGCTGGGATTTGTGAGGAGTGCAGTCAGTCCTTGAAGTGTTCAGCCCTACATTGCTCAGGCCTTTATTTCCTTCTTTATTTCCTCTCATTTTGGAGGAAGCTGTGTGGTTGAGAGCCAATCTGTGTGGCCTCTGGTAGGCTTGTCCTCATGTGAGCTCAGTGGTCCCTCTAGGCTCCCGTTACATTCCCTGTCTTGGGCTGCTTCCCAGCCCCAGGCACGTGCCTGCTCGTGGCTTGAGTAAACTGAAGACAGCAGTAGCATCTGTTGTCCTTGTGAGAGCATGTCTGCCTTCAGCAGGAGCAACAACATCCAAGGGTAGGTGTCATCACCGTGTTGGATGCCTGCTGAGTGACTCCAGTTGCCTCCCCTGGGTCACAAGACCCAAACGTTGATTCTTCCTGGTTACCTATGAGAGACAGCACATACTGGCTTAAGTAAAGCTCCAGCTGTCCTGATGTTTGCCTTCTCACTTCTAATTCATCTGTTCACACTTGCAACTTTTCCCTTGCAAAGGCAAAATGCCCAGGAGAAAATTTGCACTTACTTTGTTTTTTGACTGTGCTGTATCAAGACTGTTTTGTGCCTATCACCAGGATTTCCCTCCCTTCTTCATCCAGAGAAGGTAGAAGGAAACACACATCCAGGTTTGGTTTTGCTGGGACTAAGTGGGAACATGGGCTGCATGAATCTGTGTAAGTCACAAGCAGAGTTGCTCTGAACTCAAAGGCTGACCAGGCCGGGTAAATTCTTTGCTTCACAAGTTTTTAGATGAAGATTGATTGTGGTGGCCATTTATCCCATCTTCCTGCCCTGTGATACTCAGAGTTCACCCGTTGGCTCCAGCATTTGAAGCCAGAAGAACTGTTATAGAGAGATGGCCAAGTGGGAAGATCACAAAGGAGATCACATTGTCATTAGTGAGAAAGGCGGACCAAGAGGTGAAATGGAGCTCCCTGCAAACAACCCCTGCTCCTGGTGCCATCCAGATGTTCACTCCCAGATCTGGATTGGGTGCTGATCTGTCTCTGCAGGTTATATTTTCTTTTCCTGCTCTGCAGCAGTGCAGGGTTGGATACCTGCAGCTCAGCAGTGGCGGATGAAGCCGCTTCTGCATGGAAGCTGCTGAACACTTTAGGAGCACTGCAGGTAGAGATCATCACAGGAATAAAAGCTTGTGGGTTTCAGTTATCAACACCCAAGCCCAAGCAACTTTCCTAAGATAAGGAAAAAGTCATGGACTTCCAAGGATGAACATCCATTATTGTATTCTATGTCTTGGTGCTTGTTCAGTCCATTTGAAAGGGGGAGCACTGATGAACTTGCTCACCTGCAAGCAAAGGGAGAATGTCCATGGAGTCCCACCAAAGGATTGATCTGCTTGCTCAAGGTTGCAGCTCCAAGCAATTCCAGGAGTGTTGGAATTCTTCTGCGAGAGTTGCAGCATCCTCAGGCATTTTTCCGTTCTCTTCATCCTGATGAGCTTTCTCAGAGGTCAGTGGTGGCTGGAAGTTGTCTCCTGCTTAGAGACCTGCACATAAGAAGACATTCCCCTGCCTCTGTGTTCAGTGTTGCTGAAGAGAAGCTGAGAGCTGCTTCCCAAACTGTAGGTCAAATATTTCCCATGTCTTCTCTGAAGTAGTTCAGTGTGACATGTTGCCTGCAAGTGAACAGGGTTGTCATTATCAGCAGGCCTCTGGGCAAACACAGTGGAAACATCTCCCACCTCTTTCCAAGGGACTCACTTGTTTCCTGGGACCAAAATGAGGTTTTAGGACAAACCCTGTACTCCCTCTCCAACCTCCCACTGAAATTCCCAGTTGATGTGGTGGCTTGTGCTAAACCTTGCAAAGCCAAGCTCAGCTGGAGGAAGAGCATCCACTTCTGGCCTTGTGCACTGATTTTACTCAGATGGATCAAAGAAGAGCTTCAGTAATACCAAGGCAATTTCATGTGTCAGCCAGGCCCCAGACAGTGTGCTGGGTGTTCTCCCTGAAAACCACATTAGCTTCTCCAAAGGGAGAATGGGCGTCTGGGAATCAGGGCATCTGTCCCATCAAAGGGATACTAAGGAGGAGGCAAAAAAAAGTTCCAAAATGACACATACTTTTTTTCAAAATTCAGGCTTTTTTGAATCCGTCTTATATTTTCGTGGGGTGATGATTCCTGTGGAGCATCCCATTTCCTTAAGTCAATATCCCATCTGTAGAGGAACCAGGTATATCCACACAAACCTAGTGATCCCAAGAGGGTCACATCACCTTTACTGGGCTTGGTCTGCCACACAGGGGTAGAAGGTGCTTCCTTCCATGGGTAGGAAAACTCGGGGGCCAAAAGAATATGCACTGCTTATCCTGAACTAATCCACCTTCCTCACCCAGGTGATCTTGCCAGAGCTCAAACATTAATGTCTTTGTCTTCTCTTAAACTCACTCTAGGTATCAAACTGGTTTGGAAATAAGAGAATCCGGTACAAGAAGAACATAGGTAAATTTCAAGAGGAAGCCAATATTTATGCTGCCAAAACGGCTGTCACAGCTACCAATGTGTCAGCCCATGGAAGCCAGGCTAACTCACCCTCAACTCCCAATTCAGCTGGTTAGTTTTTATTTTTCTTTTATTTCGGGTCGTTAGTGTTCGGTTTTTTGTTTGTTCTCCCCCCTCCCTCTAATCTCTCTCTTGTTTTCTCGTCTTGGTTATTTCAACTTTTATTTTCTGGGTCTGGTTTGCTCACTTTTGTGGTCTTTAAAAAAAAGAAAAGGAGAAATGGGTTTGGTTTGGTTTGGTTTGGGGGGGTACTTTATTTACTTTACTTTTTTCCCCCCTGTTTTCTCAGTTTTTTCCTCTTTCCCTTTCCTGTTCTGTTTTTCATTGGAAAAAGGATGTGATCAGACCTTGTGACTATGTTGGGGGTTATATGCATGGATGGTAAACACAAACCCAGAAAAATTATCTGAAAACTGTTGCTGGGATTGCTTGCACTTTGTGGGGAGAGAAAAAGTAATGGAAAAGTTATTGCATAATGATTTTATTTCACTGGGGCTGAAAGCATGAGTGACCCTAATGGATAAAACCCAGCATTTCTGGGATGTCCTAACTCATGCCATTTTGGGGATTGTTTTGGATAAATTTGTATTCTTTGATTTTCTTTCCACTGTGGTTATCTTTGATTGCTTACATGACAGTGTCTGGATCACCTGCAAGAGTGTGCTCTGTGTGTGAATTTTATTTTCCCTTTGTGTCAGTGCGATCCAGAGAAATTCATGGGTCGTTTCCTTCCCTTTCCCCCTTTCCTTCCCATTTGCTGTGGTTTCCATTTGTTTGTTTTGAGGGTCAAAGGCACAGAGCACTTTGCCCAGATTTCAACTCCTCTGCTAGAGAATGATGCTTAGTTCATGCGTGGTGCCTTCTGCAAGGTCGGCTGACCCAAAAATGATCCGGGGCTGTGGTCAGCTGGTTGTGCTCCCAAGAGTGATGGAAAATTGGGATTTGTTTAAAAGAAGGGAAAAAAGTGAATTTCGTAGGTGCAATGTACTTTGTTACCTGTGCAAATATCTGTGTGCCTGTTTTCTTTTTAGGGGTGGGAGGGAGAGTGGGAATGTGCCACTCTTGTGCCTTTGAGCTTGACGTCTGCTCATGGTGCCCTTTCCCAGGGCTTGCTGTTATCAGGTGGGCTACTCAGAGGAAGGAGAGGAGTAAAGAGGATGGGGGGCAGCAAGACATTAGGCAGACTGTGTAAATGCTGGTTGCTGTCAGGACATGCTTCTGTAGTGAACACAACCCTGCCTGTGCAGGTATAAGAAGGATCACACCCCAGAAGCACCCCCGGATCAGGAGGATTTGTGTGGGAAGTGGAGAGCCAGGGAACAAAGAAAGAGAGCAAGCAGTGGCATGGGTCTCTGGCTGATGTCCAGAACCAGTCCCCCAGCAGGAAGGCAAAGGCAGCCCGTTACCCATGAGCTAATGGGTAAGTGGGGGTTGATTGCTCTCTGCAGGGGAGCTCCTCCACACCTTGAAGGGGCTCAGGTGGATGGCTTTGACAGAGCAAGTGGAGAGAAGTTCAGTTGGGCAGTGAAGTTCCTACACATAACCCTTTAATTTCCAGAGGACACGGTACTTCTAAGGGTCTGCCCCCAGAGCCACCAGGAGCAGAGATGTTGCAGGTCAGAAATGCTGGTGGGACACATCTCTGCCACCTCCTCCTTGCCCAGGGCTGCCTGCCCTGGCTCAGGTGAGATGCTCTGAGGGCTCAGGTAGATGCAGCAGAGCTCTGCAAGGACAGTTTGCAGGAAATATGTTTGATTCTTTTTGGTTGGTTTGGAGATTTTTGTTCCCCTTCAGTTGCCTGAACTGCTGAAGATTTAGCTGCAGTTTAAAAAATGTCATTCTTTCCAAAGAACTCACTCAAAATACGTGGTCAGGTGGGGTCTCTTAACACCCCCCTGTAGAAAAGGCTGGAGGGAATTCTGCTGGAGAGGGCAGAACTGTGTGTGATGACGGAGAATGGTCCAGGACAGCCTGGAATGCTGTCCTGCAGCCCACGTCACCTTGGAGCAAGGAAACACAGCTTTCCTTCTTTTCCTCTTTCTTCAACTGGAGTCAGATGCAAAGGCCTGGAATAGCAAGAGAAGAACTTCAAATTGCTTAAGTGGTTTTGGATCTGGCCTGTGTGCAGGAGAATAAGCATTTCCCCAGTGCCTGCCCAGTTAAGTAGTGCTCCGGTGGAAGGCTGTTTCTTCGCCTTCCCCACAGGCAGTAACACGGTTGTTTCAGAGATAAATTGGCCAGTACCCTGCAGTAAACAGCTGAGATAATCCCTGGGTAACACTGCTCTTTCAAGGAAGGACAAACAGTCCTGTTATTAACAGGTAAAACTTGAGCTCCTGGGTCCTCTTTCTGGCTCGCTCATCTGTACTCCGGAATCATTGACCTCTTTTCACTTGCCTGATGTGTCAGCGGTGCTAAAAGCAGGGCAAGGGGAGCTCACAGGCCTTGGAGATCCTTCTTCTGCTAGAAATAAAGTGTTTCTAACCTGGCCTGGATCCCACCACCCTGCCTGTAGACTGCAACAGTGGCAAAGCAGCAGGGAGGCCCTGTTGTCAGCACTGCAGTGGTCTCTGAGTCAGCTGGCAGAGATAGGGGGTCTGGGCGTCCTGGTATGTCCTCCCCTGAGAAGACAGCTGGAATTGCCTGAGATTTTTATTTCCCAACAGTGGCATCCCAGGTTGAGGTCTCCCCAGCTGACCATGCAGATGTAACAGCTCAGTCAGGCATCCCTGCATTGTCAGGTTTTGGGACAAAGATGGATCCTGAAGACATCTGGGGTCATGTGATCAACTTCAGGTTGCCCTGTAGGTGCTGGCAACAAGAAGCACACCTGTACATGCTGGGTCTGAAATACCTGTCTGAGGAAGATTTGAAGGATTGTGTCCAGCACCATGAGCCATCCAGATGTGTTGAATTCCCCAGGGAGAAACATGGAAGTAGACAAAGAGGTGAAGGACTAAGATGGATGATGCCTCTCCTTTTACGCCATGGACTTCTGTCTGTTCCCAGATCATTGGCTGAGACTTTGGTGAGGAAGGAGTCTGAATGAAGATGGGATTTGCTGGGAATTTTTCGGACCTTCTGGTTTAAATACCTTGTAGGACATGTGGAAAGAAAGTAGGCAGAGGACAGGTCATGAGGAAGAAATGACCAGCAACGTAGTCCCTGGAGGGCCATGGTGCTGGAAGAGGAGGTGGAACTGGATGCAATGGGACCTGGGACAGGAGCTAAATTCATTTCTGCTGTGGCTACGCAGGCCCATCTGTTCTCTGCATTGATGCCCATGTTACTGGAGATCAGTGAATGGCTTCAGTCAGTCAAAGAGATTGGCCACACATTGACAAGGGCAAGGATTGCATCTGTCTGGCCATCTGGCACGTTCAAAGCAGGGTCCCCCATCCTCAGTCACCCAGGCCTGAATGTCAAACACCTTTTCATCGTGAATACACGCAGTTGGGCTTTATCAGCCAGATGTTCAAATAAGCTGAGATGTCTGGCTCATTTGGGCTAACAACTCCCCATCCTCACTTTGATTGCCTGGACAATCTCAGCACAAAAACCACATGGCAAATGAAAGCTATTTTATGTGGGCAGACCCTTTTGCCAACCAGAGTCCTCAAGGGGCACACACAGGTGATGACATCCAGTGAAATCTTCCATGCAGAGCAGCCAACATTGTCCTGAGCTGTTGTTTTTTTTCCTGCTTACCTTTTTGTTTTGTAAAAATCTTCCTGCAAAGCTGTTGTCTGGAAATGTACTTCATCAGGCATAGGTCTTGCTGTTGCTTCTCTTCCTTTGTCCATTTGTATCCAAAACACAGCGCTAGAGAGGACCCTGCTTCAGCAGAGACTGTTCTGGTCGTGGCCTCACTGTCTAAAGTGTTGGCAAGTGAAAAAGAACAAGTGTCCTGCTGGATCATCCCTGGCTTTTAGACCTGCTTTCAAACTCAGTGGCTTTGTCCAGCTGAGAAGCTGTGTGGTCCATCATGTTCTTTCCTCATCTTTGACCATGGTAGAGACACAAGAAAAAGTTACAGGAGGGGTAAATCCTGTGCTCTCAACGCATGTGTGTCATTGCTGTTGACTTCAGCTTTGGTTGTGTTAATTCTTGGTGCCATCTGAGTTGTCAGGTACTTTAGAGAAAAGGATTTATAAGAGGTCCTGGAAAATTTGAATTGGAAGTTGAGACCATCAGAACACAGAAGACATTGGAGAACCTGGAGAAGAAGCTTTTTGAAGAGCTGGAGAAGTGGTGCAAGAAATACCAGCAGTCAAACTTTTGAAGATTTTTGAATTGGAGGCAAAACTGAAGTGGGTTTTGCTCATCAGAAGCATTAGGGATGTAAGAAATCTCTTCACAGGCATTGTTTGGATGTAGGCTTTTACCCAGGGGTAAGATTTGACAGCCATAGCTTGCTTAAACATTTCCAGCACTCCTGAAGCAGGTGCTGACCTCATAGAAACTCAGTACTAAGGTGATAGGTCTTGATGGTGATGGATTTAATGAGCTGTCTGGATGCTGAAGATAAACCACTCCTCCACAGTGCTACAAGTCATAAAAAATGTTGGGGTTTCTCGTAGGTTTTTAAGTCTACACACAATGGCATCAAGGGACTTCCATGCCAAGATCAGAGCCCTTTTTACCCGGGTTCACAAGCTCAAAGACGAGCTTCTCTCATTTGTTATCTCTCAATTCCTGAGAAGCCCCAGACCAAGCTATGACCATCAAAGACCCGTGGTGTGTTCAGGATGGAGCCTTTCAGAGCGGGCAGATCAGATTTACGACGGAGCCTCCTCTCATGAAAGGCTTTGACTTGGATTCCTGGAGGATACCCGAGCCTTAATTTTCAGGCCTCTTCACGTTCCTGCCCCCTCTCCCACCCGAGTGTGTCAGCTCCTCTTAGCCGTGTCTCTGAGATTTCGGGCGGTTGTAATTTTCAGGCGTGGTGAGGAGGCAGACGGTGGAGTTGCTGAAGCAGCAGCGCGGCGGCACAGAGGGCTCTGCAATTACGGCTCTGATACAAATGCATCCATACATGCGGGGCCATTGGTATGCGCATATTTATCTTTGCATCCACATCAGCGGCAAGACATATTTACCGTTTAGATATGCACATATATTGTAAAAATACCCCTTGCCAATAGCAGTGTATATCTTGTAAGTGACATTTCCAGCGCTCCTCATGATTTCCAAGACACCGTCGCTCTTCAGAACTAGAGTTTGCGGCTGTTTGTTTATTTTTATTTCCTCCCTCCCAGCCTCAATTTTATGGCCAGCTTTGTTAAGTTTCAATAAAATACCAGTTAAGTTTATGGCATTTTTATTTGTTATTGTTGTTATAATTTTCTTTTGGTAGGGGAAGGTGGGATGAAATGTTGCTCTGCTGGGGGCAGAGTGGTAGCAGTGCCGTGCCAAGTGCTCAGGGATTCCAGAGTCCTTTTCCCAGCTCTACCCCTGATTATTTGTGTGATCTCAAAGGTTTCTGCTCACCTGAGAAGAATAGGAGAATATTCTCTGCTTCTTGTGAGCAGTACCTGCAGTCTTTTGGTTCTAAGCCACTGCAGGAATACAAAGCTGTGTTACTGCCCTGTGCTTTTATTCTGGTAGTCAAATCACTCAGAAAATGGGGTCGAAGCATCTTTATGTGTGTGAAACATGCCTGTCTTCATGCTTGAAGTTGAGCACTGTCAGGGTGGGCTGTCCTCAGTCTGCCAGCTCGTTTCCCTAGATTTTTTGCCTTTAAAATAGCAAGTAACCTGAGAGGTTGGGAAGTGACAGGAGCCCTTTGCCAGCTGAGCAGAGGAGGCGATGGTTACAGCTGCCTTCTGACTAGTCCCCGTTATTTTACGCAGCGCTGTGGGATTGCTCTCTCGAACAGGTTGGGCAGGGTTGACAGTGAGCACAGACAATGAGCTATTCCTGGCTTCGCTCTTTTCAGGCACTGGTGGGAGGGTCCTGATCCAGGACTCAGTGTGCTCAGGATAAGTCTTTCTCTTGACACTCTTGGGCGTTGTATCTGGCGGCAATGTTTCTGCTTTCCTTCAATTCTGAGAATTGCCAGCACCTGACAAAAGAGCCAGTCACCAAGAGAGCAGCAGAGAATTTAGTGAACATGAAGGCTCCAGCATAGACCTCCCACCTGCTCCCTGACCTTTCTCAGAGGTGGCTTCCTTTAGAAGAGCCTTCCTGGTCCACCTCCAGGGCAGAACTGGGATCTATCCAGTGTGTTTTTTCCCTCTCCAGCAAGGGGAGGGGGATTGCCAGGCATTTCTCAGAGCATACGCATGAGCCATAGTTGGGCAATTCCACCAGGACTGTGGTTGCCAGTCTTCCAAGCTGGAAGTGGCAGTGTAGATGATGAGAGTATATTTGGGACTGGAGCTGAAAGCATAGCTGACCTGGGCCCCTGAAGTCTCTCCTTTCCAAGGCTAACGTCATGTATATAACCAAACCTTGCACGTTGAGCTGTCTCACACTTAACGCGCTGATCTGCACGATAAGTTCTGAAATAATCCCATAAAACCTTTTTATTTATTTTTAACCCCCTTGCCTCCTTCCCTGCCTTCCAGTTACATGATGGGTTTGTTTCTCCCATTCAGTGGTTGAGGAGGTGCTCAGATATCTCGAAGCTGGAAGCAGAAAACCTTGTTTCTGCAAAGGATTTTTTTTTTCTTTTCATTTGTGGTTTGTTTTTTTTTTTTCCTCCTGATCTCACCCAGTTGTCTTCACCTGTTATTATTTTTTAGAGTGACATCGGTGACTGGTGCATGTCCATGCAGTGGGGAATTTGCTTACAGAGCTCATTCCTCAGGGGCAGCTGGCCCAGGAGAGCCATAACAACCTTGTGTTCTCTCGTGGCCCATCACAATGAAAGACACTTACCAACATCATGGGCACTGGGAATCTAGCCCAGGTGCCTTCACATTTTTGCGAGACTTTGCTCCTGGTGCGCTGCAGTTCCCACCAGTGATGGGTTCCTAGTGTCCTGAAGGCAAACCCCACACACTGCTCCCTCGCAGAGCCCTCTGTGGCTCAGCCGGAGCTCCAGCCGTGAAACTGGATGGGGTCTGGATGTGCTCACCCTGCAGACAGCAGCATAGAGTGGAATTACCCACCCTGGTCTGAGCTTCTCAGCATGGGCTTGGTTCGCCCACTGCAAAGGCTTCTGCTCCTGATAGCGAGGCTTGTCTGGGTAACTCAGTTCTCCAGTGCAGTCTGCTGGGTGGACACCCCCAACAACCGAGATTTTTCGAAGCTGCCTGAAGGATTTTGATGCCCTGAAATGAAGGGAAAGGGCTGTCCGAGTCCTCCAGGCTGTATTTTGTTTGTCTCAGTCAAAAGCATGAAGAATCCTTCCTCCAGCTGAGGAGCTGTTGAAGAATATTCTTGGCATTGAGCTGTAACAACATGTGGCTTTGAATAACCTCAAGAGTGCATCCTTTTTTTTTTTTGCTTGCTCTGTTCTTCATACTACTAACCTGACTGTGTGTTTTGTTTTTGTGGTTGCTTTGCATGTTGTTCCTTCCTCTTGGCTGAGAGTCATGGGGTGGATCTTTTTCCTTTCTGTGATTCAGGTGCCTCACTCTTTCCTTTCCAGGTTCTTCCAGTTCTTTTAACATGTCAAACTCTGGAGATTTGTTCATGAGCGTGCAGTCTCTCAATGGGGATTCTTACCAAGGGGCCCAGGTTGGAGCCAACGTGCAGTCACAGGTAGGGACCCATCCGATGTACTGCCAGTGAATGCATTAGTGTTGGAGGAGCCTTTGATTGTATTGGCACTTCTCCCTCCCGTCTGAAAAGAGCAAATCTCAACCAGCACAAACGAACCAACCAACACTTGAAAAAGGCAAACCAAACCGAAAAACCGACCGACCAAAAAAAACAACAGCAACAACCACCAAAAAAAAAAAAAAATCAATCCAAAAGAAACTAAAACCAAACGCCCAACCAAACCAACAACCATGGTCTTGAGGAGACTTGCCCACACTTTGTGAATGCATTTGGCTCTGGCTTGATAGTCGTACTAGGAGGAAAGAAGGTGTAGGAGAACAGGCAAAAGTCAAACAAAAGCAGCTGAGGTTTAGGTTCTGCTTGCTTTATTCTTCCAAGGGAAGGGGCCAGATGTTTGGACTGGTGTCTCGTTTTACAAGGCTTCCACGACTCCTTTGATGCCAAACCAGGTATCTGCTGAAAACCAATGAATGTTCAAATACATAGCTAAATTTTTTTTTTAAATTTTTTTATCATTAAAAGCCACCCTTCACCATCTCCCCACCTCCCCAAAGCACAGGCACTCACACCACTCATGCACACACAAGCAGGAGAGAGCAAGGGAGCTTTGAGCAGCGTTCCCAAAACATGAACCCATGCTTGGGGCAAAAAGAAAGAATTTAAAATAGCCAGGATCTCACTCAGGTCTCCCACCTCCCCTCTGATGTCCAGATATGCCGTGAGTCCCCTCTCTGGCATCTAAGGCTCTGTTCTGTGTTGAGAGACGACAGCCACTCTGACACTTATGCATTGGGCAAGGAGAGCTCTCTAAAGCTGAGGCTGCTCCCTGATGGTGCTGAATGTGGAGCACACATGTCATCTGTGGGTGATGAGACGTGCTCACCACACGTACCACTGCTGGGCTGGGCTGGGGGCAGTGGAGGGAGAGGAACGGGGCAGCCAGAGGAGAGCTGCTGCTGGTGCCTTTGCCATGGTAGGTATATTTCCTCTCTGGGCCCTCCTCAGTGGAGGTGCTCAGCCAACTCCAAAGGATCTCCTTCCACTGCTGTGAGCTTCCAGTGCTTGGGGTCAAGGGTGGAAGGGGGTAGGAGTAGGAACTTGAGCATGATGGTGGAGCCGGCCGTGATGATGTGCTCCAGGAGATCCCACCCCACACTTGCCATGCTGTTCTCCCTCTTCACTCTTTTTCTCAAAAGACTTGGGACCAAGGAGAGCATGACAGGGCCACCGGGACAGGCAAGGGATGGTGAGGGAGGCAGGAGTAGTCCTCTGGCTCATCTCTCTCCACAAGACCAACCGCAGCTCTCCTTTACCCCTCTTTGAATATATGCCTTTATTTTTATTATGATGATTATCATGATTATTATTCTTGTTACTGTTTTATCTTGCCAAAGATCAATGGAAGCGGCTTTGGCCACTAACCTTTCATTCACTCTAATTTGTGTCTTTGTTGTCGTTGGTCTGTTTAGGTGGATACCCTTCGCCATGTTATCAGCCAGACAGGAGGATACAGTGACGGACTCGCGGCAAGTCAGATGTATAGTCCGCAGGGCATCAGTGTAAGAAAAAAAAAAATAGGCTCGGGTTCTTGGTTTTTTTCTTTTTGTTTTTTTTTTTTTTTTCCTTGTTCTCTCACTACCAATTATTTCAAAGCCATAGGGCTCAGAATGCCACTTAGTAGGACTTGTCTTTGCCTTTACGGTCACCTAGTTTATTGCTTCTGTATCGGTCACGCCAACGGCAGAGCTCTGCCCACAAAAAAAGTGGCGACGGGGCAGGCTTCGTGCAGGCAGCTGGCGTCTAGGACTGTCAGAGCCGATCAGCGTTCGCCTGGCACCTGCGGCCACACACGCTCGGCCGGGAGGAGCTGCTAAACAGGTGACACCTCGTGTAACCATGGTGGGGAATGTCACCGCGAACGCCCCGGTCCAGAGGTGGCTCCGCGCAGAGGCCAATGGCGCCATCCTTGAGCGACCATCTAAAAATAGCCCACCCCCGGCCGGCGTCCGAAGGCGCGGTGGCGATGGGGTTGGCGGCAATAAACGCTCGCAAATAAGAGGAGAAAAAAACCCCACAGAGCCAACCAACGTCAACCCAAGGAAACCTCGCCCAACCAGGCTGGGGGAGGATGCAAGGGGGAGGGCGGTCTCTGGAGCATCTTCTCCTTGTTCTTGGGTGCGCTGGCGGGTTCTGACTAGCATGAAAATTCGTAGCGACAAGCTGTGTCGCACAGGGGGAAATCGATCAGACACACACAAGGAGAACCCAGTGTAGATTCGGGACAGCAATCCAACTTCATTTCTCAGATCAATCGTCCACCATCTCAGTGGCGGTGACAGCAAGCTGGGAGAGGAGGGCAGCCTGGAAAAGGAGGCTGCGAGCGTCGAGTGGGTGGTGGCAGCGGTGTCCAGGGTGGCACAGAGGAGGGGACGCCTGGCCCTGGACATGACAGGCTGCCACGATGCCCATCCAGGAGGCTGAAGGTTGAAATGGGGTGGTCTTGAGCTGGGAAGGGAGGTGATGGTCCTCCAGGTGGGATGGTGGTCCTGCAGCCAAGACCCCCGTAGGGTGCACTGTCTAGTCCTGTCACCCTTCTGACCAAGCTTGTGCCATTTGTGGCAACCTGGCACGTGACCATCTTTGGGCCATCATTGTGTGATGGCCACTGCGGGCGTGGGGAGGGGGTGCAGTGGGACAGGGGGCTGTGCTCCCCTCTCCTGCGGGCACCGGGGCTTAGTGGGCGGCTTGACGTCAAGGAGGCAGAGGCAGGGAGGATTTGTGAAGTAATGTAATTGAACATGTGCAGATAATTATGTCTCATTACATAAGCCCCTTGCAAAAACGGCACTTGGAAATGCCACATGAAAGAGCCTATCGTTCCGCATTAATTTCTCCGTGCGCTGAATTTATTCCCTTTCTGGCTTTTTAATACTCGGAGAGTAAATGAATCGCAGGCTGATCATGATAAGAGATGATACTTTTGTATAAATTAAAATACCCCCAAGGAAAGAGGCTGAGCTGATTGCAGTTGCAGTTGGCTTGGAAAATTACAGTGGCCTGGGTTAAGCCAAAATTTGGGGGGTGGGGGGGTAGTTGCTGCCAGGGATTACAAGGCAGGGAAGGGACAGCAGGGGAGAGGAGAAGAAAGAGAGAGTGGAAACTTGAAAGCCAAATGGGACGAGAAGGCCTGGACTGGTGTTTTTGACTGTGGTAATGGGAGAACCAGTGTTCCCATGAGCAGTACTGGGAACTGCTGAGCTGAGCATGACAGGGGCTCATCGGTTCCCCCTGCCCTTTCCAAAGGGGGACCTGGCATGTTTGCCACCTCATGTCTCCTCTGGCCGGTTTTCAAGGAGGACAGAAACCCAGATTGGCCCGTGTTGGATGTTGTTAAGAGGCAGGCAGGGTGGCAAAGGGTTTATGGCACGAGTTTGTGGGTGACTGCTCATTTCCCCAAAAAGCTGTGGTAGTCACAGGGAATGAGACAGGGAGTCCAGAACTAAGCAGATAGTTTAGGAGGCATCTTCTGGGTTGTCTCTCTATCCCAAAATGTTTTGTTTCCTCTGTATCCTGGGGATACAGGATAAAAGCTCCAGCCTGGAACTTTTATCATCACTTAATGTCTTCCCACCCAGTGAGGTCCCTTGATCCCAGTTTGTCCACCCTGAAGTGTGGCTGCCCTCTTGGAAGCATCTATCCTGGGCAAGGTCCTGGGGAACTCCTCAGTGCAGTCAGGATGGCTGGCTCGTGGCAGGCAGGGCTTCCCTGACTCTCCCTGAACCCTTTAATGCCAACGAAGGGCAGCAGAATGTGGAGGAAAGCTGATTGTGACACAGAAAGCTGCCGTCCCCGCATCACCCGAGCATCCCCGTGAGCTGCTGGAAGGAGATGAGCCGAAACCTAGTCAAGAGCCCTGTCACAATGATGTCTGCACGGGGCTGAGGTTAAGTCATCCCCGGAGCCCGTCAGCGCTGGGAAGGCAGCGGCAGGTTGCCCGGCTCCACCGCTGGAAACCTTGGCAGGGGACACAGCGCTCGGGGTTTGCCTTCCTTGATGGGGGATGAATTTTTAAATGCGTGTAAGTCGTGACAGCTGAGAAGAGGAATCTACCCAAAGCCCAGCTCCCTCCGTGGCTCTGCTGCTCCACGGCTGACAGGCCACTCCGCAGGGCGGAAAGGGCTGGAGTCGGTTCTGCATTGTTAGCAGGATAATGGGCAGTGTCCCAGCCATCCCCACCCCTGTGACCCGCAGGGATGGCTGAGGCTGAGGGAGAACGGATTCCTTCTCCTCCACAGGTGGAGACAGCGTCAGGCAGCACCAGTCCCAGCAAGGGATGGGAATGCTCGTGGTGATGGAGGGGTGGTAGAGGCTGGAGCTGCCTCGCGGATACCCAGGCTCGGGTCACACTGAGAAGAAGGAAAGACCCCCCCACCTGAAAGGAGGGGGTGTTTGGGGCCTGAACCAGCTCTTTTGGCAAACTTTGAGGTGTAGGGTTTTGCACCATTAAGTGATGGTTTTTGAGTGTCTGGGCTCTCTAGACAGTGTCATAGGGTCCACCCGTGTACCCAGGAGGTCCCTGAGTTTAGGGATTTCAAAGCATTTAGATGCTCAGGTTCTCTTGGGCTCCAGTAGAAGTTGGATCTTTATTGCCATAGTCCTCTGGAGGGTCCCACCCCAAAACATTGCCTTTCCTGCCACTGTCCCATGGCTGTAAATTTACAGTGTGTTCTAGTTCCACCACGTGCTAGTGAATGAGCAAACTGTAGTCATCTTAAAGAACAACCCTTTCAGAAATTTCTTTTTGGACTTTAGTTTAATTTTTAGATCGTTTAAAAGTCTAAAATGAGAGACTATTTTTAAGTTCATCAGAGTGTGAGGCTTTTGATTTAAAACCACTGCTGTGCAGAGCTGTGCCTGTTTACAGAGTAGTGCGTGTGGACAGGGATGGTGGTGGTGGGTGTGAGGGGGAGTTTTGGATCCACTCTTGTCAGCAAGGATCACCAGGCACTGATACCTGTAGGAGCTGAGAGCTCCTCACTTGGGCTGAGACCTTTTGCTCTAAGAATTTGAGCTTTGGGAAGAAAGTTGTTGCTCTGTTCCTCAGCAAGCTGCAGTTCACCATCATGGTCAAGCTATGGTTCATGGTTATAACCACCAGCTGGGGTGTGGAAGTTGTTCTGGCAGGGCTTCAGTGCCCAAGCTCCATCCATCAGAGATGCCTTGGTGTCTTCTGATGGCCAGGGATGCCTGGACATGACCCTTGGAAAGGGATATCCAAACAAGGCTGCATTCTCTGCTATGTGATAAGACCTTCAGTGCATATTATAATGAGGCCCTGATACAAGCTCTTAAAAGCTCAGAGGTCTGAAACCTCTTTAAGGCTGCTCTGTCTGTCAGACTTGCCAGTATCTGGTGTGTTAGCAGGTTAACCTGACACCCTGGGCCATCGATGGTGGGACAGGGATTTGGTCACAGAAGGTGGGATGCCGAGACAGCCTCTGTGCTAAGCAGAAGGCACCTTTAAAAATTGGCAGAAAGTCATCTCCCAGCCCCACGTAGGAGGCCTGGGCAGGGAGCCAGCCAGACTTGCTGGAGGTGACAAAAATGCTGAGACCTGTGGAAACGGGCACCAAAACCAGTTGCTTCAGCAATCCATCACCAGGGCTCCAGACTTGGACAGTCACCAAGGCCTTGCCTGTTTTTTGGCACAAGAAGGGGACATCTGAAGAGATGTCTTGGAGACCGTTGCTCTGTCTTTGGCTTGTGCCCCTCCTGAGGAAGTCACAACTGTGTGCAGACACTCCTTAGAGGATCTCCAAGGAGCAGCAGCTTCCTCAAAAGGCTTCCTTATTTTTCAGGGAGATCCCAAGCACTTTAGTACACTCAGATCCCAAGAGATCTCCTTGATTCAGAAAGAGGCAGAGCCATCTGGGTGGACTTGGATGCATCCTGCATGTGGCTTGATCCGTGCAGCAGTGGAGTGAACTCCACTGAATGAGTGGGGATGGTGTCTGTGTGCCTCTGCCTCCAGGAGGATCTGGCCTCCTTATAGAGGGCTTGTCCATACCAAAGGATGGTGTCAAGATGTCATGGCCAACCTTGGGGCCTCCTTTCCATCGCTTGACCTGTACCTTCTGGCCTTCCCAGTTTGGGTGAACAGGAGGGTGTGGGGTCTGTGGAAAGTCTCTCCCCAACATTCTCTTGACTTCCCACTGGGTGTGACCAAGGTGGTGTTCAGCCACACAAACTCCTGCAACACAGGAAGGCTGATTCCCAGACTGGAGTGCCACGAGGCTTCCCAGCATTTTGGGGAGAGAGGGGTGCTGAACATCGAGACACTGCAGTCACTGCCTGCAAGACACTCTCCCTCTCGCTCCTTCCAGCCGTGACTGGCGTGCAAAAGCCTCGCTAAAAATAGTTGAGCACAATAGGGACGGAGCCCTGCTCCACAAGGCCCCCTCTGCTCTCCCCCCTCCTGCTCGCCGTAATGACCCTGCAAACACTAAATGGCATCTGAGTGCATTAAGCAGCAAACTCTCCGGTGACATAGCAATTACGGCTCTGAAATAGATTTGGTGCGTCACGGAAGATAAGGGTTTTGAAAGTTTCTGTTGTGATTATAGCTTGTAACTCCAACAAATAACAGGCTTGGTAATAAGAGGCTGCCAGCACAGCTATTGTGGTTCTCTCTCACTGATGGCACGTAAATTGCTATTAATGTCCTAAGTGTACTTGAATATGCCAGTCTCGGGGCGGTGGAGTTGGCTCTGTGTCTCTCTTTACGCGGCCTGTCATTGTCGGGCTGATAATCTACAGTAATTGCTGCCTCTTGCAGCAGTCCAAGACATGGAAGGGTGGATATTGCATCTCGGGGAGCACAGGGATGGTGGGCTGGGGCCCGGGTGTGGGTGGGAGCCGGTGGGGGCAGTGGGCATGGGGTCTCTGCAGGCGAGGGGTTCACGGGGCTGGTAGTGCTTGTGCACAGTCTGGTTTCACACTTGCACCCAGGGTGGAGTGGGGTTTGCTAACCTGCTAAAGCGGGACAGCGACTGCTGCCAACTGGAGCTGGGGCAGCGCTTGGGAAGGATTAATTAGCCAAGCACTGAATCAATGTCACAGTGAGCAGAGGAGGCTGGGTGCGACATCTGCTCCTCTCTAAAGGGGATGGCAGCCACAGAGGAGCAGCTTCTGTGCACCGCTGGCTCCTGCCTACAGCAGCCAGGGCCCTCCAGTAGCTCTGCTCTTGAGAGGCTGGAGAATTTAGCTCAGTACCTGTTTTTAGAAGAATAAACAAGTTGTCTGCCATGCTTTGGTGTACAAACCCTCAGGTGGCAGCTCCGTTGCACTGTATCTTGGCTTCCCTCAAGGAGGTGGGGACATGGAGCTATTCTGGGGGACATGGCACAGCTCATCAGTCCCTTGGGACCTGTTACTTGTTCTGCATGTTCATAGCACTTGGCTTCAGATAACATCCAGGCAGCGGGTTCTGGAGTGAGATGTTTACTATTTTCCTCTTTCCATATGGGGAATGGTCATATTCGGTGGTAAAAGAAAACCCAAGCAGCCAGAGCTCAGGGTTTTTTTGAGAAATAGTTTTCTTTTAAAGGGACAGACATTCTATGAGCACTTGCAGTTTATCAAAAACCCTGTTTGTTACAGAATTGTTTCTGGCCCCAACCCTATGGATGGGGTGGGAGGTGGGGGGAAAGCCAGGTGGGAAATCTTTGCCTCCTACATTGGTTCCTGCTGAGGGAGGAAAAGGGGTTTCTGAGGTGGATGGGTGACTTGGGTAGGGCCACGTGTGCCGTGCCATGGGGTGACTGACATCTCCATGTCTCTCTTCCCACAGGCTAATGGAGGTTGGCAAGACGCTACTACCCCATCGTCGGTGACCTCCCCCACAGAAGGCCCTGGCAGCGTTCACTCTGATACCTCCAACTGATCTCCCAGCAAATTGCATCCCTGGCTGAGCCGGCCCCGGCGGGGGCGGGAGGGGAGGGGGCCTCTCCTAACACCGCAGCAGTCAGACTGGAGGTGAACCCAATCAGCACACACAAGAAGACTCCTTCTCTTCTCTTCTCTTCGTCGGGATGCTTTTTTCAGCCAATCTGGACACTTCTTTATACTCTCTTCCCTTTCTTTTCTGGGTAGAAGCCGCTCTTCCCCCTCCCCACTACCGCCACAACACCACTCCCTCCCCCTCACCCCTTCCCACCGAAGGATATGTCAACAGGTAGAAGGATTTTAAGGAGGAAAAACAAAAATCCACCGCCACCTCACAAACCAACCCCAGACCAGTGTACAGCCTCACACTCGGTGTCTTTCTGAGGAGCCACGAACGTCCCTCAGTCACGTCTCGCTCCCTCACTGGCAGGCAGCCCCCTCGCCCCCCTATCTCTCATGCTACCTCTCCGTAGGGAATTGCCACCACAGACCTGCTGCCACCTCGTCTCTGCTGGCCCCAGCATTGCCCCCTGTGCCCAGCCCTGCCTCGGTGAGCTGTCCCTCGGGCACCACGGTGACAGGGCGGGTGGGCACAGCCCCTGTGCACATAGAAGGAGCCAGTGTGCTCCCCTTCATTTCCAGTAGGTACCAGCCCATTCCCAGCCTGGGGAAACCGCCAGCGGTTCCCGGTCCCTGCCCTACTCTGCCACACATCCCACTGGCTGCCGTGAGCTGGATGAGCCAGGAAAGGAGGCAGAGGCAGGTGAGAAACAGCCATTGCTGATAACAAGTCGCTGAGCACCTCCGTGGAAGTGTGTGGGATCAGGCATGGATAGTCCGTGGGACCCCAGCAGTTTTCCCACAGCTCCTAGGGAGGCTGGTGGTGGACTTTTCCTGGTGAGGAGACTGTCACAGGGTGCTGACTCATGTTTCCAGGAGTGTGCCATGGTGTGGGAGAGGGGGAGGTGGGTTCCCCAGTGCAGGCAGGACTTGCAGAGGTTTGTGCTACCCTCTGCATTCCCAAAGCCCTGCTGAGCTGGCAGCGAGGGACAGGCAGCAGGATCCCAGAGTCTGGATGTGGTGGGCTGAACGTGTTGGATGCTTTTGGTTACAGTGCCACAGGTTTGCTTGAGGGTGAAGCCCTCAAGGATGAGTGGGTGCCTCCCTTGGGGATGCCTTTCTGCTGTGAAGGGGCTGGTTTTATCCCAAGAGTTACTCTGAACAGTGACCACAGGAGAAATCATGGGATTTTCTGCCCAGCTTTTCTGATCCACTGTTTGGACAGGCAGTGGTTGCTGGTAATCAAGGCTTCATCCTGCTGAAATGCCCCTTCAGGTGGCTGATGCTGGGAGGACATGGCTTTCATGGAAAAGCAGGGAGAGGCAGCACCAGTTTCCCTGGGCTAAGCTTTGTGCCAGGGTGGCACTTTTGGCCGTCGGTTCTTCCAGCAGGCACGAGGAAGCTGAGCCAGCCCGCAGCAAGACCCTGGGTGTCGTGGGGACTGGTGTGGGTGCAGCATGCCTGGCACCTTGTGATGGATCCCATTACCTCTTGGCTGCACCTCATGCTTTTGAATGTCCATGCCCACCCTGCTTGTGCTGGTCTTGAGGTGGGAACTGCCAGCACAGAGCAGCGTTAAGCAAGAACTGTTTAAAGCTCTGCCAAAAAAAATTTTCACCCTTTTGCTGGAAAAAAATAATGGTCCTTGGCTTGCAGGGCACAGCAGTGGTGTGCCCACAGCTCTGACACACTGTCACCTTGCAGTGCAGGGGCTTTGTGTGTCCAACAGTGAGACACTTTCTGCTCCTTTTGCATCCATGCCAGGGATGGGGACCCTGTGGCAGAGTGGGATGCGACATGCGAGGTCTAGGGCTGCCTCCCAGCTGTGGTAAGAGCACTGAGAAGGTTGTTTCCCTGCAAGGACAGTTTTGTGCTGCCCACCTTCCCCAGCCCTGCACCTTCCTGCATTCCCCCTCCTCCTCCTCCCGTGGCCTCCCTCAGTGCTGCCTTTTATCCACTTCTAGCTTGTTTTACACAAAACTGTTCTGGCAAAGTGTTTCAGGGATGTGGGACTGGGTTAGGTCTGTTCTCTGGAGCAGCAGCAGTGCCGTGCCTGCAGGAATGCCACGGTCCCTCCTGGGAACCAGCTGGGAATGAGCTGAAACCACTTGCTTACCAGAGCCAGCCCATGCCGGGGCTGCCTTCCCCTGCCCTGCAGCCGCTGCCCCTCCTGCCTGTCCCCCTGCCCGTGGCACTCCCTGCCTGGGCCAGGCACTCACTCCTCCATGGTACTTTGCAAATCACCTCCTGGATTCCCTGGTTGGTCCCTCCAGTTTGCGTTGGCGTAGCTGCTTGCTTGCCTTTTTCTTTGCTTTTTTTATTTTTGGGTTTTGTTTCTCCTCCCCATTCTCCTCCCCTACTCCAGCCCTGAGTGTTGTGGGGTTTTTTTTCTTCTTCTTTTTTTATTTTTTTTTTTTCTGCCCAGAAAAACCTGACTTCGATACCAAAAAAACAAAACAAAACAAAAAAGAAAAAAAAAACCACAAAAAAAACACAAACAAAAAAAAAACCTGCAGAAACTCAAAAAAAATAAAAATTAAAAAAAAAAATCACAAAAAAAACTCGACGATTCTTTCAGCTTTATTAACATTTTCCATTGTTTCTTGCGATTTGTGTCTCGTTCTTTGTAGTATTGATGATAACGAACATTTGATAATGAATGTTCTTGTATATTCAGATAAAGGAGAAAAAAAAAAAACCAAAAACGCAGTCGGAATTTAATAGTGTTTATAATAAAAGAATAAAAAATGACCCTCTTAGCACGCAAAACTGAACAGGGGGAAGGTCCCGTCCCTGTTCTTTCTGTGGCAACAAGCGCTTCATTCCTGTATAGTTTATAACATCAAACTACCTACATTCATCTTCCTTTTTTTTGTTTGTTTGTTTTTTCCCATGGTTTGTTTTTTTTTCATTTTCTCGCATTTGTGAATTAGTTCAAGAATGCTAGAAAAGTGTAGAGTTGTGCACACTCATTTCTTCTTACACAATGTTTAAAAAGTGACGGTAATTCATTTTGTAAAACTTTAAAAAGAAAAAAAATGGTTGGAATAGTGAGCATTAATAGGTACAGTCTAACATTTTATGTTTCTTAACGTTGAGACCCAGAAATGACCTTTTATTTTATTTTTTGGCATTATTTGGGATGGGAGGGGGGGGCTTTGATGATGATGCTAAGTTTATTTTCTGTCCGAGACGATGGCCTTGCCGCTTCCCCCGTGCTTTTGAGTTGTGACCAGAGTGATGTGAAAAGTGATGCTGGTGTTTTTTGGTGGGGGGTGTTCCTCTTCTCCCCACTCCCTTCAACTCCCAGCTCTAGAATATCTTTCTGGGGCTGCCCTGGGGCTGAGCAGTGGGTTTATGTCTCCGAAGAGAGACAGAATTCTGAGGGGTTTCAGGGAGGAATGGGGAGTCAGGTGCTGAACCCCCATGGGTCTCCATGCTGGGGGGTGTTGCTGAGCTGCATGAAGTGGTGGAAGGGCTTGAATCCTCCCCAAAATGTGTAGATGCCCAGATGCTCTGCCCTGAATCCCAGTATCCCCCTTGGCCCAAAATTGAGGGATTCAGAGCAAGGAAGGTTCCAACCTCTTTTTGCCTACGGACCTTGCTGAGAATGGGGTCTTGCAGCCTGGCCCTCAACTTCAGCTGCACCAATGTGCTGAGAAGGATGAGGGACAAGGGACAGGACAATGCAGCCCCCACCCATGGTGGGACATGGCCCAAAAGCCCCCAAATACAGCCTAAAATCTGGGTGGCTGTGGCATGAGATTCAAGGAAAAGCGCTAAGGGAGATGCCATTTGGCATCACTTCAGTTTTCTCTTAAAACAGTTCCCCCCCTCCTCCCAAAAAACCTGAGCTTTTCACATCACTGAACGGTTTAGGGTTTGGGGTGTTACTTTTAATCCCAAGGTTTCCTGGAGTCCTTTTGTTTTCATACACCTTTATTATTATTATTATTTTATTATTATTAAGACGATGTAAATCAGACATTGCCTGGGGGGTTGGTTTTGTTGGTTTGCTTTTTTTGTTCTTGCAAAGCCCTTTCTATCCCTTGTAAAGATGATCCAGTTCGGAATTGCTTTTTCTTTTCTATTTTTTCCCCCATCTTTTTTTTTTTTCTCTTCCTAATGGATTCCAAATATTAAAAAAAAAAAAAAAAAAAAACCCTAAAAAAAAAAAAAAAAAAAAAAAGACTCTCTGTTCCGACCTGGTTTTGAAACTTTAAGCTTTTCTGCTTCTGTAAAGAGAAAAAAAAGGCCTCTGTCTTTCTGATCCCAACTGAGACTTTTATGTTCTATGACGATACTAACAAGGTGTAGGTTTTACAGTTTCCTGATTTGTACTGGTAATGCATATTCCAAATAAATAGTTTCTTTTGTTGCAAAAAAAAAAAAAAAATTCAAAAAAAAAAAAATGAAACCAAACCTGGTGTATTTTTTGGGAGAAAAAAGAGGAAAGCAAGATACCTTGGGTGCCTTCTCCATGGGATGCAGGGGGCGGGAAGGTTTCGGGGTGCAACAGGGAAGTGAGCAGAGTCCTGCTCCTGGTGGCAAGAGCGTGGGAGCCAGTGGGATGTGATTTGGGATGCTGCCTGAGGTGCAGCATCCCTGGTGCCTCCCACCGTGCCTCAGTTTCCCTGGAGGAGGTGAGTCATTCTGGACATTTGGATTTGTCCATTCAAAAAACCCATTTTCAAGCTTTCATTGTCATTGCTGGTTCACTGCTTTGTTGGACTTGTTAGTGCACTTCTTTCCAAAAAAAAGCTAGAATGGAGATTTTCCTTATCACACCCAGGGCCAGGGCAGGGCTGGGGAGCAGGGGAAGGCTTTCTAGCTTCTTCTGTTTTCTTAGGGGGTTTTAGTTTAAAAAATAAAAAAATTGAAAACGTTTCTGAGAAAAAAAGTACTTTTAAATTTAAGAATAATTTGCAATTTAAAAAAGAGCCTGTGCGTAGGATGAAAACCAGGACAGCTCTAATACCTCCGGAGATGGAAGTATTAGATGGAAAAGGGCACAGCTGGAGGGGGTGGCCGTAATTCCCCAAGCTGGAGAAAGGGGGGCAGGATCCCTGCCACAAACACCTCCGACACCCCACGGGGACCAGAGCGGATGAAAGAATTCCCTTGGGAAGTCAGCACGGGGGATGCTGCATCTCGCCTGGAGCTGCCGCCCCGCTCCCCCATGGATTTCTTGTCAATGATTATTCAATCTCCAGCCTGACCTTTCTCTTCTAAATAACACGGCAATATCAGCACGGGCCAGCCTCCAGCTCCGGCTGCAAATTAACTGTATCGCTCTCCGGCAGGAGACCCCAGGAGCTCCCCGGCCGCCGCGCTGCCAGACCGCCCCAGGAATTATCTCCCTCCGCCGGTGCTCTCCTAATACCAGTTTAAATATCATCTTGCTCCCAGCTGTTTAGTTCTAATAAACGCTCATCCCAGCTCCAAACAGAGAAATGCTAAGTCTCACCGGGCCCCGGTGAGAGAATCGCCCCGAAAAGGCGGGTGGCAGGCAGGGATGCTGGGAGGGGGGTGATGGGATGCCCTTTGGGGCGGGGGGTCCTGGCACACATCCTGTCGGTGCCAGGGTGGGTTTGAGCATGTTGCACCTTTCCCAGCTCCAGTCTTTCCTTCCCTCTGTAGAAAAGATGATTTTAAGGTGGGAAAAGGGCACATGCAGAGAGCTTTTGGGGGCGGCTGGAGGAGTCGCAGCATCTTCCTCCCCTCTATTCCCCCTCGTCGGTCTGCTTGTAGCTCGAAGAGAAATCAAACCCGCAGGATGCAAACTGGGTTGTTTGCCTTTTCCTTGCTATCCCCTTCCCCTTCTCTGCATCCACACCTTTTCCTTCTCCTCCTGCCACTCACCTATAGGATTTTTTTCCCCCTACTTGCCTGCATTTGGGCAACAAAAAATAGGTGTTTGCTCTCTGGGTGAGAGCAAATCCCGAGAGTATGCTTTTACACTTTTTCCATTTCACGTTATAATACTTAAGACCAAAAACTGAAATGGGGAAAAAGAAAGACATGGCATGCTCTGAGTCCCACAGATACCCACAACAGAAGCTTCAAAAGGCTTTTGGTGAGCAGAAACCGACGGCTTGGTGACCTGCCAACGCCCTGGGACGCTCCAGGTCTCTCCCAAGCTCCCAGGAGCATGTCCTGACCAGTGCAATGCCTCTGGCAGGTTTTTCCCCCCCCCGCAGGCAGCTGTTCCCGGCATTCCCGGGCTGGTATCCCCGCACCGGGAGCTCCAGCCAAGAGCCACCGTCACCGGGGCAAACGGCGAGGGCTGGCCATGCACACCCTGGTTATTAATAATCCCTCCCAACTAACCGAGGGGCTGGGAGACGTTAAAGTTACAGTTGGCAGTAAAGCCCCGTCCGTTTGCTGGAGAATTTAATATACGGCAGAAGTTTCGCCTATAAAAGGCGAGGGTTATGTTTTCCTCCAGTTCACCGGGAGTCTATAACTTACGACCTCCATAAATGTGAGTGGGTCTCACAAGTCAGCCCATCAGTCTTTGGAGTAATTCTGCTTTGTAGTAAAATACTTTATCGTGCCTTGGATGCAGGCAGCACACCCCCCCCTCCTCTGGGTGGGTGGGAGGTGGTGGATGTGCCCATGTCCCTCCTCTGCCAGCACGGTGGGGATGGGGTAGATGGGTGATGCTGCCCATCCTTTGGGCATGGTGGGTGTAGGAGCCTAGAAAATTAAATGAAATAAATAAATTTTAGTAAAATAAAATTACAATGCAATAAAAGAAGATAAAAGAATAAAAAATAAAATAAAATAAAAAATAAGGTAAAATAAAATAAAGATAAGATAAAATTAAATTAAACAAAATAAACCCAAACCAAAACTATAAAATAACATAAAATAAAATAATGAAATGAAATAAAATAAAATAAATTACCCTGCCTGCAAGCATGAGCTATTGAAAATGTGTGCTACACCTTTTAATTATTGCTAATGAGGTAGAGTTTTAATAGCTTTATAGGGGAATTGTGGAATCCTGTGTGCTGCCAGAGCTGGGGGTTGCATGGGAAGAGGAAACCCACAGATAGTGATGTGAGTGGGATCTGGGTGCTGGGAGAGGAGGAGGACGGTGAGGAAGGATTCCAGAGGAAGGGGCAGATGGATGGCACGGAGGCAGGGCTGGACTGACCAAGACCAAGAGGAAGAAATATATATCAGAAAAAAAGGGAAAAAAAAAATAAAAGAGGATTGTCGTCACTACCTTGCCGCCTCGCCCGTCCTCTGGGCCACCAAAACGCTTCCTTCAGCCCCAAAATGAACCCCGGTTACCTACAGCCATCGCTGGCCCCGGGCAGGGCAGCTGAGGGGCGCGGGGAGAGCACAGCTAATTAAAAATGCAAATGAACGAAGGGGCCGCAGGGCTGCTGTCGCCTTCCGAAGGTGCAAATTACAGGAGAGGTTTATTGGCAGCTTCTTATTCGGAGGCTACTCCGAGTCCGAGTCCCCCTGCGCCCCCCTCGCAGGGCGGGCAGCCCCTGCCTGCACCGCTGCGGCAGGCTCGGTCTTTCCCCTGCTCGAAGGAACTCAGAGCAAGGAAGAGGTGACAGGAAAAAAGATGAGAGAAAGTAAAGATTATCTATTAAAAAAAAAAAATAAAAGAAAGAAAAAAAAAGAAAGAAAAAAAGAAAGACGGTCATCTAATTTTTGTTAGGGTTTTTTTTCCCCCCCCTTTGTTTTCTTTGTGGGAAAATGATTCTTCAGAATGAAAAAAGAGACATAATCAGAAGCAAATACTCACTAAAACAAATTCCACAGGGACTGCCCCCTGCCAGTGGCACCACAAGATCACATAGCAAACACCTCAGTCCTGCTCTGTCCATCTCCACCCGGGTTGGTGGCACTGCCCCCAAATATTCAATATATACTTGGAAACACTGCAAAACCCCAGCTGCCATGCAGCCAGCATGAAGAACAAAATTAGGAAGGTGGCTTTGGGGTGACCCACATGGGCTGTGTCCAGGCAAGACCCCAAGCAAAGCTGATCTCCCCCCGACCCTTCCAAAACCACACGGATTTTGCCCAATTCTCCTGTTTTTTGGGGTGGTTTGGCAGTGGCAGGCAGCGATGGCAGGGACTGCACCAGCGATTCTCACACTCGCTGACTCAGCTCCAGCACAGCTCCCTTGTCCTGCTGCTAATTAGGCTCCAGCCTCTCATCTCGTTAATAAGCTTCCACTTCATTTGCATACAGAAAAAAAAAAAAGGAAAAAGAAAAAAAAAAAGAAAAAGAGTGAAAACAAGCAGCTCATTTTATCTTCAACATGTGGCTAATGCTTATTAAAATATTTAACCTTTTATTATGGCACAGAAACATCTGTTCCAGCAGATCCCAGAGCTTCTCCTGCCTGCCAGGCTCTCCCAGCCAGACCACCACGCTGTAAGGGCCACCCCATGGAGGGTCCCCATCGGTGCCCACTGGCACACAGCTATTGCAAACCCCTGGGGCGATGGGAAGATGCTGCAAAGTACGGGGAATTTCAGCTCCTGAGATCAGTGTCCATGGTTTCCAGCATTTCCAGAGCCTGGTTGGGGCATTAAGTGGGTGAATCCCGTCGAGCAGCCTCAAAACTCGTCCTTTGGGCCATGTGCAGTCTTTGCACAAAATGCCCTCCCCAGCTAAACAGAAAGGGCCATGCTAGTGAGACCCTGCTGCTGCCCAGACCCCTCTCCTATCAAGACCCCTCTCTTATCAATAGACTCCCCTGTTGAGACTCTCCTCCTATTGAGATTTTCCTTCTATCAAGATCCTGTCTCCTCTTGAGACCCCCTCTCCAGACCCCCTCTCTTATCCAGAGCTCCTCTCCTATTGAGCCCTCTCCTCTCCTATTGAGACTCCTCCTTTCCTTTTGAGACCCCCTCTCTTACAGAGACCACCTCTCCTATCAAGACCCTTCTCTTATTGAGAGACCCCTCCTCTCCTATCTCCTATCACACTGAGAACCCCCGCTCCTATTGAGTCTCCTCCTTTCCTATCAAGAATCCCCTCTCCTATCAAGACCCCACACACCAAGATCCCTTCCTTTCCTATCAAGACCCCCTCTCCTATTGAGACACCCCCTCTCCCAGTGAGATCTCCTCCTCTCCTAGCAAGACCCCCACTCTGGGGCTGCCTTTCGGAGTCCAGAACCGCAGGGACAAGCCAGGGTGAAGGTGAAGCTGCTGTCCCAGCTGTGGCCATGCAGGTTATTTGATGACAATTAATTAACTCGGGACTAAGAGGTTTGTGAGGGAAGCAGGGAGTGCTGCCTGGGGCTGGCACAGGCACGGAGGGCTCCCAGCTGCCCTCTGCCAAGCGGGGGGCTCGGATAAATCGGCCCCGCTTCCAGCATGGCTGGGCTCATGGAAAAGTCTGCTGTGCTAAAGGGCTGGCAGCTGCACAGCTGTGACCTCTGTATGAAACAGAAGGCACAAATATAATCGCCTATATGGTGTATTTACATACACACGTGTGTATGGGTTTGGGTAGAAGGGACCTGGACCTATGAACCCATAGGATCTGTAACCCTGGTGAGGCCAAGCAGTGCGTTTCATGCTTGGAAAATCGGGAGGAAAAAAATTAGAGAAGCTGCCACCATTAAGTTCCTCTGGGTGCTGAGCCCTCCTGCAGAAGAGGCTGAATGTGGCCAGTGCTGTCAGTGCTGGAGTGCCAGCCCCAGTGTCACCCCTCAAAGGCCAGGCTCCCTCCTGCACAGTGCATGTCACGACAGCGTCAGTGCTCTGCAGTGCTGCTGGCAGTGCAGAATTGTGTGGAGGAGCACAGGGATAAGCCCTGCTGCAGCCTCCAGACAAGGGATTTGGTGGAAGGGACACAACAGACTTGGGAAGGCTGTGGCTGATCATTTTTGGTCATGCACTGGGAGGAGTTCAGAGGGACAGACACAATCTGCAGCTACTTCCACCTCAATCTGGTTCCTCCATCCCCTTAATTACAGGCACTGAGAGGCAGTGGCCCTGTGTGTTCCGGGTATCACTCTGGATAGTCACAGTGCTTCTCTGACACTTCTGACAGAGCTTGGGCACCAAACCTGCTTTAACAGCCTCTCCCCACCAGCTAAGAGGTGTCAGACATTGTGGCTGGATGGATCACTCTGGGGCCACCCTCAGCTTGGTGGCACTTTCCTGCATGGGACAATCCAGCCATGCTATCCCTGCCCACCCTCCCACATTTGGATCCATGTCTCAAGACACATTTTCCTCCAGACTGGAGGAAAAGGCATTGGAGGGTCCACCCTGGCTCACTGAAAAACAAAGTTAATTAAGCTCTTTTTTTTTTGCTTATTAGTGGAGACAGCCTTATTAGAGATATTCGGTGCTAATGATATGCAAGTACTCTGCTCCCATGGAAAACTGGATTGAAATAAATGGATATACAGCTCAGCTGCTGCCATGTCTTTAACCAGCACTTCCCTCACATTATACAAATTTAATTGGCCCTAAAGTCCTGCTTGTTTTTTGCTTTTTGACATTTACTGAAACCTCTCCCTCTTCATTTATCCCTGGCCACTTGCTTCTCTCCAGCTGTCCATGGGAAGATGAATGAGGGGATGCTGGGCCTTTCCCTGCTCTTACTTACACCCCCTAACACCCCCTCAAGGTGAATTTGGGCCAGTTTAAAGGCAGAGAGCAGAAGTCAAGCTAAGCAGTAATTTTTGCTTGTCTTCAAGTGGTTTCTCACTATGGCATGAGAATTCCCTCAAGTACCTTTGCTCCTGGAGCAAGAGGCAGCACAAGAACAACACCCTTGAGTCTGGGTGTCCCAGAGCCACTGCTAAGGGTTAAGGGATAACTCTTATTCTTATTGATAGAATGTTTTAAACTGATACAGGGCAGGTTCAGTTTAGATACTAGGAAGAAACTCTTTACTGTGTGGGCTGTGAGGCCCTGGCACAGGCTGCCCAGAGAAGCCGCGGCTTCCCCATCCCTGGAAGTGTCCAAGGCCAGGTTGGATGGGGCTCTGAGCAACCTGGTGTAGTGGAAGGTGTCCCTGCCCATGGCAGGGGGTTGGAATCAGATCATCTTTAGGGTGATACAGGATACAGCACAAACCATTCCATGTTTCCGTGATAGATCCAGCAGATCCTGACCCATGGCTCTCAAGGTGAGAGTCCCAGCTCAACAACTCCCCACCCCAGGTCTTTTGTTCTGTCACCTTAGCCTTCACCCCTTGTTATTACAAGCATGTTCCTTGTCGAGCTCTGGCTGCCAGGCAGGGCCTGGAAAATGATGCAGGGAAGTGTCCAAACTCCAACCCTAGACTGGGTACTGGCACCTCGCAGCAGCTAAGCGCCGACAACAACATCGCCTTCGCCTCCTTTCAGAAACCTGAAAGCTTGACGTGTGCTGGAAGGATAAAAAAACCCGCCCAGGCCAGGGGCTGGTGAGAAGACTTTGAAGCTGATAGCGGTTGAAGGCTTGTGGGGAGCATCCCGGGAGGCTCCCGCTGCGCTGGGCCAGGTGGAGGGGCGCCTGCAGGCGTACCTGTCTGGGGCGATCAGGGCTCCGGCCTGTCTGCTGCGCGTCCGCTGAAGGTCACCCGGGCTGTCCCTGTCCTCGGGCTCTCTCCTGGCTGTGCAGACGCTGCCTTTTGTTGGGAGGTAATAGCTGGTGTGTGACTGCAGCAATAACTCTTCCTCCCTCGCCGCGTTTCTCAGCGGGATGGCCGCGGCCAGGGCTGCTTCTCCAGCAGGCTGATCTGTGTGCTCCGGCAGCCTGGCCGTTCTCACTTGGATTTCTCCATCACTCCTGCTGCCCCATCTCCCACTGGATATGCTGCCCTATCCCACTGGAGTGGTAGCAGGGGGAGAGATGTTGCACCCAGCAGCAGAGCAGTGGGAAGCAGTTGGAAACTGGAGCACCAAGCCAAATGCAAACTAGGATCACACTGGCACTGCTGCAAAGCAGAGGACCATTAGCTTGTGTCCTGCTGTGGTCCCTGGCATTTAAGAACATCAGGAAAAGGTACCTATATCGTGCCAGTCTTGGTGCAGCACAGTCAGCAAACGGGTGTGCTGGGGCCCCACCATGCCACTTGGTGACATGGGGTTCTCATCCAGGTCTTCCCTTCAGCTCTCAATAGGTGCCAATCAGCCCAGGCACAGCAGCATCCTGGCCAGGGCACAGGAGGGCACAGGCACCCAAAGGGACAGGTTGGTGCCCCCATGACTGTGTATCCAAGATCCACCTTCACATCCTGGTTTATTACAGCTGGGCTGCCTCCCTTTGTCGTGGGGTACAGCAGGGACCAGCTAACACTGGTCTGACAACACTGCCAACATGAGCCCTCCTACTCTGTGCCAACATAAAGATTCAAAGCCAAAAGAAATCTTTTCCGGGGGTCCTGAGAGCACTCTCAGCTCAGGCACTGCCTGCACTGCCCCTGATGTGGCAGGATGATGTTCTGGCCACAGATCCCCAGGGATGCCTCCACCACCCCTATGCTGGGCACCTGCATCTGCAGCAGTGGCCCCAACCCTTGGCAGCAGAACGGCCGCTCTCCCTGCCCTTTGATCCTCCCCGCCACTGACAGCTTCCCCGAGGATGTTTTGTTGGTGGTGTCACCCTTGACCATTAGCTCTTCACGCATGACTATAACGTGACATCTCTGATGCTGTGCCGCCAGCAGCCCGCCACTTCAGGGAGCAATTAAAGCCGAATGAGTCACTGCGGGGAGAGCATCTTTGACCACACATCTCTGTTTCCCCACACAGCCCCAGCCCCACACAGCCCCCTCTCCCCCAAACTGCCCCAAAATACCTTTTCCCTGCCTCTTGATTTGAGGCAGCCAGGGGGAAGGGCTGTAGGACTGGCAAGATGGATTCAGGAGCCAGGTCTGGCACCAGTAGAAGGTGACCCATCCTTATGTATGGTTTTTCGGGGGCATCCCAGCTCTGTCTTGTGGAGCATCCCATCCTGGTGGGCTTGATCAAGATATTCCCTGCTCCTGTGGCATTATTATTTTAAGACCAGGGAGGCCAAGACGCTGGGCTTTTTATGCGATTAGCTGCTGAGATGAAAGTTAATTAGTTTTCAATTTCCATAAAGTACCCCACTGACAGAAAGATTAGTTAAACCTGCTCACGACTGTGGAGGATCACTCAGAAATTGGGAAGGGCTGAAGGAGGGGAGAAGAGGGCAGATAGCAAGAGGGGGATTGAAAAGGGGTTTTAAACTGTGTCGCTGAGCTTTGCAGGGGTCAAAAAGGCAGCTGGACTCCACTGGTGGCCCATGAGAAAGAGGAGGGATAGAGGTATCTGATGAGAGAATTGGAAAAATAAAACCCAGGGTTATTTCTGGGGACAGACCCCACCAAAATGGTGTGTTGCTCTGCCAGGTCTCTGCTGACCCCTACCTTGTCCCCTGAGCTGAGAGGGGAGGCTGAGTCACCTCACCTGGCAATAGCACCCATGGCAAACACAGCCCCCAGGCTCTGGAGACGGGGCAGTTGTGTTCTGATGCCTTTGTGCATGTCCCCCACTCCTTCCCAAAACCCCCTCCAAAGTAACACCCCCTCTGTGTGAGCCGGTGCAAGCCGGGGGTGCTGCAGATCTGCCACGTGACAGCGATGGAAGTGAATTGCAAATGACATTTCATTAACGGCTTGAATAAAGCTGTTTTCCCTCTTTTCCACTATGCCCAAAAGCGACTGTAATCTTTAGCACAAAGTGCTCTTCAAACCCCAACTCAACCCAGTCGAGCTGGGAGGCTCTTCTGGGAGGGGGTTTGCCCTCTGCGTCCTCTCCCCGTCGGTTCTCGGCTTCTGGGACAGAGCGATGCTCCTTGCAACAGGGCAGGAAAACAGTGGGTGAAGAGGTGTAGACGTCAAAGAAGGAATGTCCGTGCTCTGGAGCTGGGCAGAAGGATGCCCAAATGCTTTTGGGGCAGGTTTGGGCTTACAAAAGGGAGGGAGAGCATCCCGACGTGGGAAAAGGTGTTTAATATGTGGGTCAAGCCCAGCAAAGCACGGCCGAGGAGCAGCCACGTGCTACCAGGTCGCTCACCCGGGATGTTCAGCACATGTTTGATGCCGAAGCCTGAGCACGGTGGAGTGGGGACAACGAGGCATCGGCAAACCCACCAGGAGGGCAGCATCCCTCTCCCCCACTGCTGGAGAGGAGAGAGAGCTCGATGAGAAGCAGCAAGCGCCAGCCGTCCCCGGGCTGCGGGTCCCAGGCTGCGTGGCCCTTCTGAGGGCCGTGCCC
>NW_021940565.1:2329234-2337517 GCF_001715985.3 Manacus vitellinus
GGGAATGGGCAGGAAGGGTGTGGGGGGAATGAGGCTCTTGGGACCAGTGTGGGGATCCCACAGGAAAATACCCACAGCAGGAGAAAGTGTCACCCATCCTGCTGTGCTGGGCCCTTTGCCAACCCCGGGCTGATGTGCTTACAGAAATACTAGCAAAGTTGTGACCTTTGCACCCACACCTCCCCT
Organism: Manacus vitellinus; assembly: GCF_001715985.3. Taxonomy (NCBI): domain Eukaryota; kingdom Metazoa; phylum Chordata; class Aves; order Passeriformes; family Pipridae; genus Manacus; species Manacus vitellinus. The sequence goes on from NW_021940565.1 coordinate 2,329,421, forward strand.
CCTGCCATTCCCCAAGGAGTAAAGTCTCTGTCAGTGGGACACTGGCTTTCCTCTAGCCCTTGCACAGCCCCACTTGCTCACTGTCCTCAGCAGTCCTGAGCCATGCCCGTAGCCAAAGCCATCCTCAGCCTGACTCACACCAAGAAAAAATACTGCATAAAGTTAAAACTAGCCCTCTGTTGTGGAAAGTTAAAACTTACCCCGTGTTCTGGAAAAAAGATACTGGCTCACTGCAGTTTCCCAAAGCAGCTGTAGCAAAACTGGTACTTACTGTAAGCAGGAAAGACCAGGAATAACATCAAGTTTGGCAAACAGTATTTGCAATATTATGGATATCTTCTGATAAGGTTTATTCCACAGTAAATCTGCTGGTCTCCCTCACCAAAGGGTGTTTGTGGTGAGGGGTGGAAAGGCAAGACCTGGCAAAGCACCTCTTGGAGCTCCTGGCAGGAACACGGGAGGCTGCCCCTCCTTGTCCCCCCTGTGCTGAGCACTGCCATCGATTTCCTGGCTCAGCAGCAACTCCCATGCTGGATTTTTACAGCAGGTACCTACAAGCCTTTGACATCCATTGGGTGTGGTGGCTCCTGGGGACAGAGGGAAGTCTAAGTCCTAGGTAAAGTCACGTTCAGGGGTATGACCATGGGAAGCAGGTTGAATTTCCTCCCCTGCTGTGAGTTTGCAATTCAGTGTGAGACAAGGTGAGAAAAGAAATGGAGGGGGGTTCTGTTCTGGGGGCTGAATTAACATATTTTGGGGCACCTGGTGTTCAAATAGCAAAACATGTCCCTTCCAGCACAAACAGGTCAGCTCCTGAACTGGGCTGGCTTAGCAGAAACTTGGAGCTTATGCTTAATATGAGCAGTTTCACTGAATGCAAAGCAGGAAAGGCACAGGAGACTGTATGTATGTGTGTGTGTGTCTCCTTCACACCACAGCACAGAAACACAAGCACAAATGTCCAAATCTGCTAGAAACAGTCCATCAGCCCCTTGAGAGGTTTGGTGCAGGTGGGTCTGGTGGTGTCTCAGGGACCCCGGAGCATCTCCAACCCAACCAGCACTCACAGCAGTGCACGGCTGAAGGTTTAGAGGAGAAGAAAACCAGGAGAAGAAACTACCTGCATTAGGGGTGGGAATGGTCCATCAGGCTGGCATTGTCCAGGACTGCAGGATGGCAGCAGCAGGAGGATGATGGTGCAGCTCAGCTGCTGTGATGACAAGTCGTGCCCTTGGCATCCTCCAGGACATTTTCTCCTTGCAAGAAACTCAGCAATATCTCCTCCCTGGAAAAAAAAAGAAGTGTATTCTGTGACTCATTGAAAAGCTAAGATAAAGTACAGCCCCCACACTTGAATAGATATGTGGCTATTTTAATAGATGAGGCAATAAATAAAACCTGGTAGAGATTTTTCAAGTTTTCATTCATTTTTGATAGAGAGAAATTACTCCATTTCCTCCATAAATATGAAAAAAGTTCTCACTAGGGAGCTGGGAGCTCCCAGCACAATTTCCAAGTCCCCCCTAAGGCACCCAGAGTGCCTTTGAGGGCTTAGGTGTTAGAAATCAACCACGACAAAGTTTCCAGCTATCTTGTGCAAGAGGAAAGCCTCTAAACCCCAACCCTAGGGGGATGTTTTTAATTAAGTTGATTCATTTACAGCATGCAGTCTTTAAAAATAAGCATTTTAAGCCGATACCCTGGTTTCAGAGAGGCTGAGCTTGGGAGCAGGGGGTGGTCGTGTCTGTCTCCTCTTTTAGCTATCAGACACAGGGACATTTTGGGGGGCTCAGGGAAAGCAGCTCTTCTCTGCTGTGCTGCCAGCAAGAACCTTCTCTGCACAGGCTTGCAGCACGGCAGGGCCCCAAATCTCAGCCCTGGACCTCCAAAATGCCTTTGAGTTCACCTTTGAGACACATTTAGTAACTCGCCTTAATATTGATGCCCTCCCCACACATCGCCGCAGAAGGACTCTGGGCCTTGGCCGGCGTAATTATATGTTCAATATTAACAGTCCCCATCTGTCAAAGCTGGCTGGCACCCATCCTCATCCCGCGGGGCTGGGTGAGCACTCCACCATCCCCAAACCCTCTGGAGAAGACAGGGATGGTTTTGAGATCCCTTTCAAAGGATGGTTTAGGGATTAGACTGAAACACCGAAAAGTGCCAGATTTCCAGCTCATTTTACTTGGCTCATTAGCCTCCTCCTGCCTGATGGATCAAGGAACCACCAAGCTGGCTGCTGGCTTTGGTCAGACCAAACGAGATTGACACTTGGTGGCCAGAATACACGACCAAAGAGGATGATGCAGCCAAAGACCTGCAGCTGTATCTGCCACAGTATCAGGAAAAGATCAGGAGACATTCTTGGTGTGGTGTGCTGCAGGCTTAGGGCACCTTTGACAAGCTGCAGATGGCCCCAGCCATGCAACTGAACTTTATTCTTCTCCAATACCTTCAGCTCCATGAGATCTCACTTGTTAGGACACACACTTGCCAAGTCCATGCAAGGACTGAGCAATGTGCAGGTCACAGAAAGGAGCCCAAGAGCTCTCCCTCCACCCCACATATGAACCCCCAGAGCTGTGCCAGTGACCTTGTCCAGGGAAGCCTCACCATCAGCAAATCATGGCCAGACTGGTGGCATGAGCTTTCCCTACTGCAGAGGGTCCAGGTAGGCTCAGGGAGGGGGCTGCAGGCCCTGGCACAGCAATTTCCATGGGGATGGCAAAGCAAGAAAAAGGGGTTTTTTTCTAGTTGAGCCTTAACACTGTTAGAGCCTTTTCCTCTGGGTAAGCATGAAGTCTGGCTCTTTCCTGGCTGTTATTAAAAGTCAGGGCTAAAATCCCTTTGGGAGTGGGGAAGGAAGATAATCCTCACTCCTGCTGACCTTCTTTCCCTCCTCACTTTGCAAGCTTATTGCAACTCCCCAGGAGTAGCTGCTCTGTATGATACGAACAAAAAAACCCCCAAACAAAAACTCCAAACAAACAAAACAACAAAACCAAAACAAAACCACAAAAAGCAACAACAACAACGAAACCAAAACCAAAAAAAGACACTTTCACTCTGGATCAGCCAGAAGGGTCCCTTCAGCAGGAGCCAGCTGCCCCCCAAGCACCCTATCACCCTCATGGGCTGGATGGTAATGCCTCACCCTCCATAAACAGAGTCAGCTGGCAATATATATCTTACACCTACTAGAAAGGCAAAAAAGGGGTGAAATATAAGTAAAAAAAGAGCCCTAAGCCACCGATCTTCTCTCCCATTCCTCCTCTGCAGCATAAACAGCTCAGAGCGCTTTACTCTTCCCTTCTCCAGAGTCACAGACATCTGTCCTCGAGGCTGAGGAATCGCGTGATGAATTGCAGCAGCAGAGGGAGGGGGGTTGCCTCTGTTTGTTTGTTTTTTTTTTTTTAAGCCCCCAAACTACGGGGTTTACACCAAGAAAGTGCTGACGCAGCTCTCGCGGTGCAGGGGATGAGGGATGCAGGTTGCGGGCATGGGAGAGGAGCCACGCCGGGAAGTGAGAGCTGCAGACCAAGAACCTCCTGCGCTGGGATATGCGCCTTTAATGTCAGGCTAATCACTGCTATCGATGCTGATTTAGCGTTGGGAATGTGGAAATCCCAGGGCTGCTGGGCGGGTTGTGCGTGGCTCCAGCTACCTCTAGTGGAAAGCAGGAAGAAGCGGCACCACGGCCACGTCAGGGGCTTGGTCCACCCCGAGGGGCTCCACATCCTCCTGCTTGGAAAACTGACCGCAATATTTAGAGGCGAGAAACGCTTCACCCCATCGCTCTCAACCCAAACACGGGTGTATGTGACTAAGTCTAGCAATTGTCATGGGTTTGGGCGGCCTTTCTCTTCCAGAAAGGCCAGGACCTGCTTATTCCATATGGCTGGGCTGGGTGCAGAAGCTCCATATTGTTTAAGACCTCAGTGAGCTTCTCCCAACAGCCCCTGCATCTTGGTCATCCTCTCACCAGAGTGGTCAGTGATTTTGCAAGACCACAAGCAGGATCAGAGACCCATTTTTCCCAGGGTGACTCATTTGTCAGGGCTCTGTGACCTCCCTGTAAGGACATGCAGCAAGGCTGGGGGCAGAAGGATGGGCACCTTTCTCCTGGACTGCTCTTTGCTGAGCCACCAAGACACGATCTTAATTAGCATTGCAACCTGGATATAAATTAGGAAAATCAGCGTTCAGTGGAGGAACCTTCACTATCATCATTGTAATAAGCTAACACTTGCTGCAAAGGTGAATGGTTGCAAGGAGCTGACAAAAACATTAGGGATGACCATGATGAGCTTTCCTCTGCTGGCAAAGTGCTTCCATGGCATATCTGTGCCCAGGAAAAGGCCCTTTCACTGGTTTTCCTAGGTGTAACCCCATGGAGATCCTTCAAGCCTCAAAACCTATTGTATTTTCCACAAGCACTAAAGTGATTTTACTTCAAAAAAGAAAGAAAAGTTACTTACTTATTCACATGAATCCAGGAGCTGATGGTTTCCAAAAGGTCCCCACACTGATTGTCCTTGACACCAGCAAAGCAGCAAGAGGAGGCAGCAGTTACAGTCCAAGCAGAGGCCCCCACTCCTTGGCCCCCCAACCCCACACAGTCCTGCACCCAGAAACAACTTCTGTACACATGGCCTTTAAAATTATATATATAAAAAAATAAAATTATAAAGAAACAGAAATATTTTTCAGTACCTCCAGCCAACTCTGGCTTTGCAAACTTGGGTTTGCCTGGGAGAGACCTCTTCAAATCAACCTGGAGCAGGCAGATGGAAAGAGAGGCAGCTAGTGGCACCCAGAGCAGACACCACTTTTTTGTGCTCTTCTTTGCACTGTCACCTGAAGGTAAGGCAAGGAGGCCATGCCATCTCCCCCTAGTTCCAGAAGTCGCTGAAAACTGTTGCAAAAAATGGTTAACAAGCTTGAAGTGTCGGGGACAAGTGGGGCTGATGGGAAGGATTAGACATTAATGAGAGCCATCTTCCAAAGCATCCATCACTCTGCTTTCATGGGTTTCTTAATGTGGTGGGAACTCTGCCATGGCTGGATTCCTTTTATTTAAAGCACAGATAAAAAGCTAGAGTGGTATTAATATTAATTAAGAGACAGACATTCGCAGAAACTTTCTTTACCCCACATCACACCCAGCTCTCAGTCCCACTTCAAGGAACAACCAGATTTTTTCCAGAAAGAACTAAATCCTTCTGCAGAATTTATGAGTCTTTGTCACTTCTGCTGTGACTTTCATCCCACAAGGCAGGAAGAGAAGTCTGCACCAGATGAAAGCTGCTCACAACCCAATTCTCTGTCCTGGGGCATCTCACAAATGTTTCCATTTTTCTTGAAATTCCCTGTGGAATTTCTGAAATGGGGAAAAAAATAAAAAAAATCCTGTGCTGATGCCAAAATAAGATCTTAATTTTTGAAAAGCAAGAAAATAAAGAAGTTGGAGAGAAATGCTGTTGGTTTACATGATTGCCTGGGTAGATGAAGCAAGGGGGAGCTCCAGGCACGGGGTGGTGCTGCTGGATGGAGACCTGAGCCCTGCAGCAGTGGTGGGACCTCCACCCTGGGGTAGGGTATGGACTATGAGGACACATGCAAGAGGTTTCTCATCAAAATTAGGTGCTTGGCCCATTGCAAGTCACCCCATGCTCCTCACTGGCCATGAGAAGGTTAATTCCCAATCCCCTCGGAACACCAGGTTTTAACTGATGGGTGTCAGAGTCTCTCAGCCCTGGTCAAAGGCTTCACTTTTAGCTGCTGTTCTTCTCTTGGGGTTTTTGTCAAACTTGGTTCTTGATCTGTGTAAAATGGCCCTCCCAGCCAGATGTTCTGTGGGGTAGCCATCTCTGGATGAGAGCAGGTAAATTGAGGAGCTGCAGCTGGGAAATGTTTAAATGAAATGATGACCTGGAAACACATGCCATACCTGCACCATTGATAACAGATGGGGGACAGCATGGACAGGAGATGCTCTTCTCCATGAAAGCACCACAAAGCCTCAACAACCCCTCCTGATTTTCTGTATTGAACTTGAAAGCAGATGGGAAGCTGAAGGCAGTGGCTGAGGTTGGCACAGGCTCCTCTCTCTCCAGGTGACCAGAGGCTGTGGGGTGTCCTCTACTTAACCAGGTTTGCCAAATCTGCAGGCAACCCATAAAAAATCCATCACAGGTGAGAATTAGGCTAGAAAGTGGGTAGCATCGTGGTCTCCTCACTCCTGCTTAGTGTGACTCTTCCTGAGAGCCACTGAGGCTGCAGGACCCCAAGGCCAGCATGAATCAGCACTGAGAGAGCCCTGCAGCATAGGTGGACAAGTCAGAAATTAGTTGTCCTATAAAAGCTGCCCCATTGCATTAAAAAAAGATAAAGAAAGGCCAGAGAGCTCATTAGTTATGTGAGCTGAGGATTTTAGATGACAAACCTGCTGGATGCTGTAAGGCAGAGCTGGTCCGTGTATTGATTAAAGGGGTTGGAATAAGGGCCAGGCTGGGAAAGAAGGAAAGGCAGAACAAGCTCATGTGAAATAGGAAACTGAGGCACACAGACAGACATGCCTCAGCCCAGGCTCACCAGGGTTAGCATTCCACACCCTCCACGTTTAAGGGATGAGAGAGCAAGAACGCACATGTTACAAGAGACCAAGCTGGCAAACATGATGGGCAAGTCCTGCCCAGGAACAGCCCCATTCCTAATGCCCCCAGCCAAGGGCCAGCAGAGTCTGAGATGCTGGGAACCCAGGGCTGGTGGAGGTCCCCTCTCTCCTCTTGTCCTCAGAGCCAGGGCCCAGCATCCTTAGAGCAGGATGTTAGGATGCATCACTGCCTAATTTTACCGCTCTGCCTCTTCGGTTGCCTTGGATCTAGCTTCAGAAATAAAAATTAGGAGGAAAAAAATAATAAATAAGACTTGTAATCTTCTGGAAAGCGTTTGGCTGCTGAAATAATGCGTGCACAGAAGAGATATAAATAAAAATAACCAGCTCGACTGGGGGGTATTCGAGGAATTTGCAGTGGGCGAAAGGTACTTCCATGCCCAGTGAGGAAGAAGAGGGCTCTGGGTTGGTGGGCTCCCCCTCAGCCCTTCAGGCAAGGACGCAGATTCAGGTCGTGGCCCTCCTGTCCCCCGTCTGTCGTTCTGGGCTCGGCCACGAGGTGGAGGCTTCTGCCCGCAGAGAGGAGCAGGGCAGACCTGCAAAGGCCCCAGAGAGGTCCCCAGCCAGTTGTGGTGTCCTCAACCACTGTCCCCATCTCCTGGGGGCACACCGGGGCTGGCCAGGCACTGCGGTGCTTTGGGGATGGATTGGAAGCTGGCCCCGGAGCATCCCCTAAGGTGATCGCTGCATCCTCATCCTCTGTACCTGGAGCCTGGTTACCACTGAGGTGTGCTGCAAAATATAGTAGTTCAAGTCAATGGAAAGCTGGAGCAAACAGATAGAAGGGGGCTTCTTCCCCCCCTCTCCAGCACTGCTGTCCCCCTTGGGACAGACTATGTAGGTAAAGGGGGCTGAGGTGGCTCCTGGCTGGGGGAAAATTGTCAGCAATTTGAGGCAGATATACCCAGCAAAAAAAAAAAAAAAAAAAAAAAAAAGTCACAAACAAACAAAAAAAGAAAAACAAAACAGGTTTCAGCAATATTGTGACACTCTCCAGTTGGGATTTTTTTCCATATGGCTAATGAAAAGACCACCAGTCTGGGTGAGTGCTTGAGGTCCTGTGCCTCCAGGGAGCTGAATTGGAGCAGCAATGCCTGGCTGTGCCAGAGCAAACAGGACAACACCCCCAAAGTTCCATTTTTATCAACGTTTTCCTGCAAAAGAGAAGTCATGCTCTCCGTATTATCTAGAATTTGCAGGTCTTACCAGTGGGAAGGGAATCCCCTTTCCTGCCTGCCCGAACCCTTTGCAGCTGCAAGCCCAGACACTGTGTCTCCCTGTCCCCAGGGTGCAGGTGAGGTGCCGGGGTCTCGTGGTGCCTGATTTCCCACGGGGGCTCAAGCCGGGGTGGTGCCAGGAGGGATCCCGCTGATTTAGAGGATACTTGTGTCCGTGTGAGGGGCGAGAACAAAGCGCCC
>NW_021940565.1:2338572-2343598 GCF_001715985.3 Manacus vitellinus
ATCACATCCTTCTCCTTTGCCTGTCTATTTTCACAAAACTTGCAGGAACTTAATTATCTTTGAGACTTCTCCCCCTGTCAAACCAGGCTGCAAAGGGCCAGCAACTTTCAAGAGATAATAACGGGGATGGACAGGCAGTGAGCACGGGAGCGCTGTCTCCTCCGCAAGCAAGGTCAAAACCATCCCTCCCTCCCATCGAAGCCCTGGGCCAAACGCAAGCGCGAGGGCAGGGCAATCCCTTCCTCCCTGGCAGGGCGATCCCTTCCTCCCTGACTCACCGCTCCTGTAGCCACAAGTGGGAATTGGGAGGACGAGGAGGCGAGAGATGCTGGTGCCGGCCGCCAAGCAGCGGGCCAGTAATAACCTCATTATGAGGCTGGAGATGCCGGGGAGGTGGGGCAGATGCCGTCCTTCTGCCGCCCGCGCACCACCGGCAGCTTGCGGAGCCAGTAAGTTGTCAGCCCGTCTCCTGCCTCTCACCTTGCTTCTCATTAGCTCCCCGCCGCGCTGCTGCACGGGCAGATGGGGCAGGTCCCGCATCCGCCTGCCACCGCCAGGCCGGGGGGGTGCTGCGGGGCACCGGCTAATGCACAGCTCCCTGACACATCCTCGGTCTCCACCGCAGGGGAGAGATGCTCTCCCCAGGACTGGGTGTGGGCACGGCTGGTCCGCATCGTGCTTCCCAGGCTGTGGGTGGGTGGCTGTGCTCACCAGCTGCCTGGCCGAGGTGGTTCCTGTGCATCCGGGTGTGTGATCTCTCTGTCAGGAGGGTGAGCTGGAAGCAGGAAAGCTGTTGTGGCTCGGTGCAGTGCAACAGCCTCGATCATCCTCTCAGGGCCAGGATGCTCAAAGCACCCAGGCAGCTTCACCCAGGGAGCCAGGCCCATGCCCTAGGACAAGGGGACATCCCACAGCCTGGTGCTGTGCCTTGGGTGTCCGGGGTGTTGAGCTCAACAAGTCACCATAGGGTGCTCTTGAGCAGTCCAACCCCTTTGAGAATGCATTCCCTGCCAAAGCAAGGAAGGCATCCTCCAGTAACAGCAGCCAGAGCTCTGGGATACTGCCTGGGGAGCTCCAAAAGCAAGAGAAGGACCAAGAGAAACATAAGCCCAAGCCAGGACTAACCAGCAAGTACCAAGCCAGAAAGGACAAGCACAAACAGAGGGAAAGGGATGTGAGGCTGGTTGGTCATTTCCTCATAGATCCATCTCCAGGAAAGGTGCTCTTGCACACTACCCCGAAGTCCCACACATCTCCTATCTGTCCAGGGCAAGAGACACATCTCCTGGGAACACGAGTCTGTGCTTTCCACAAGAACAAAGCAAAGCATGAGTCCCTGCATTTGACCAGAATCAGCTGGATGGATATTCCCAGCCAGAGATATGCTACCCAAGAGTATTGCAAGACCTGACCCCACGACTGAGAGCAAGGGCTCCCCCACATTTATTACCTAAGCATCAGACTGCTTAAGCATCTCCAGCAGGCCAGATCCGGCAGGAGCATCACTGGTTGTGGTGGTATCTGCTCCCCCTTCCTGCAGGGTCATTGTTCAAGGCCCCCAACACCATGACATGACCCATCACAGCTGTTCTGCCACGCTGACTGTGTAAGATTTCCAGACCCACATGCCAAGGAAATGAGAACCTGGAGAAAGTATGGAGTTCCTCCCAAGCCTAAGCGCCCCATGGTGCTTTTTCACCACCACTGAGGGCTTTCTCAGGTGATCTGAGCACTGCTCAGCCCATGGGCAGCAGAGAGCTGCAGGGGGTGATGGTAGTGCCATGTCACCATGTGAAGATATGATCCCCTGTATTCCTCTCATTCAAGTGTCCAAAGCCTGAGCAATTTTATCATGATCAGGATATTCAGCCACTTGGATACCATCTTCAGTCTTGGCTACCTGGCAACACCTGGTTCAGAGGCACCAAAGCATTGAATTAAGGGAGGATGGGGAGGGGACCATCCACACCAGCCAGCCACCTTCTCCTGTGCCCAGATTTTTCTGCCAGTCCTTACCAGAAAGATCCAGCTCTTTTTCTAACCACAATGATTTCTCCCTCTACTTGAGGGAATTCATGTGCTGCTCTCACTGCAGCCACCCACACAGCCCAGACCAGCTCCTCTGGGCTCCTGCAGCCCTCCTGGCCATGCTGGGGGGTGGCCTTGCTCTTGCTGCAACTGTGGTGGTGACCTGAGCACCAAGAGTCATGGCCCAAAACAGGCACCCTCCTGCCTAAAGCAGCATTCAAGATCACCATGGATGAGCCCTCTCAGTTGTTCTAAAACAAACTGGGACACCTCTGCACCAAAACCACAGTGGCCCTAACAGAAGTCATCTGCCAAGCTGTGCTTGTTCAAGTTAGGGGAGAACTTGGCCATGGAAATGGGATTTTTGATTTTGTTTTTTTTTTATGATATCATGCACTTGGACAAAGCTGCAGAGCCTTTTTAGGAGAAACAGCACAAATGCCCCCTCAGTGCCCTCCAATTCCCCCACATCCAGGCCAAGAAGTTGGCTCAGCCCTGCTGGCCCCTCACCTCCCACAGGCCACCACAGGGATGCCTCAAGTACCTGCAGAGCTGAGAAAACACCTCTGCCCCGTAGCCACCACATTTATTGAGGTCCCCAACCCCTCAGAGGGGACAGGGAATGGGGGGCAGTGAGTCCTGGTTCAGCCCAAGGGTCAGAGCCCCAAACGAGCAGCATTTCTGCACTAACTGGGGCAGAACGAGGCTTTTTTCCTCCTTTTGTCCGCGCCGGCTGCGACGTGAGGGAAGCAGCTTTAAAGGCATGCGGTACCTGTGCGAGGCAGAGGGGGTAGGGGTGTGTGTGCAAGCGCACAGAGCTATTAATTAAAATTGCTCAGTCAGATGCTATAGAGAGATTAGTTGTCACATTGTGTTAATGGCAAGCTTGGCAACGCCGCGAGAAGGGGCAGGACTGCCCGCCGTCCCCTCAGCTGTTCAAGTGCCACGTTTATACCCAGCCAGAATGACTAATTGGCAGGTTTTGTCGAACAGAAGCCCCCTTGTTATTGGGAAGAGATCAGTGCCTTAATGAAGGAGAGGGAGGAAGGGGACATGTGGGTGCTGGGAAGCTGCAGCCACCTCTGAGGCGGAGGTCCCACGGGGAGGGAGAGCTGGTGTCCTGTCCTCGTGGCACAGGGAGGCTGGAAAAGCCCAGGGCCATGGAATGGCACAGCACTAGGTTCTTCACCAGTGCACTAAACCCATCGTCAACCCCAGAGCTGGGTTCTTACAAAGAGGCAGAAATATCTTCCTGGAACACCCCCAGCTCAGAGGATGAGCACAGTGCAGGACCCCCCAGCTCTGCATTTCATCCTCCTTCACAGGTATCAGATTCTCTCTACTTGTTTTTGTTCCTTGCCTCCTTTTTCTTGCTACAAAGAAGAAGAGAGCACAGAAAAAGGCTTGGGGAAGCTCCCAAATGGCAGCTCTAGGAGGGTATCGTTGCCTTGGCTGCTGGAGGGTGCTCAGTGCAGGCTGGGCAAGCACAGACCCCACCCTGCCTTGCATCAGGACATGGGGTAGGAGGCCCCCAGCTTTAGCTGTCATTTCTCCCTTTCTTCCCCACTGAGGTCCCATTCCAAATTTCTACACGCAAATTAACTCCTTTTTCACATGGAAAGAGCTCCTGATCTGGGTCCTCTCTCCCCTTCCCACCAGCTGGGACACAGATGTGCTGAGCTCTGTGCCTGGGCACAGTCCCTGGAGAACCTCTTGGTGAACACAGATGCTGGTGCAACAGAAAAGCACAGAGATGTTTGTTATTAGCCCTGCAGCCTTCAAAAGGCTCAGTGGTAGGGGGCAATGTTTCTGCCCTCTGATGGACAACTGTACCCCAAAGGAGGAGGAACCAGAGGAAAACACTGTTCTCCCCATTTTGCAGAGAACAGAAATTCAGATACGGAGCTACAAAGCTCTACGAGTGTCCAGCACTCTCAGAGCCTACATGATTTACACACCTTGAGATCTTGTCCTGGTTGATTCGACAAGATGTCATTGGAAAAGTGTTGTGTGTAAACCTGAGGTGCAGCATGACCGTGCCACCCACTCCAGGGACTCACACAGACACTCCCATCCGGGTGTTTTCATGAGGTTTTCAAACTGGTGATCAGCCTGTTTAGCCTGACCAACACAGCTCCCACAGGTCTGCTTCTGCCTTGAATAGCTGGTTCTCCTCCACTCCAAATCCAGCTTTATTTTATTTTTCAGCCCAAACTCAAACTGTGCTGCCATACCTGCTTATTGCTACCCAGCTAGGCTCTCCTGAAGTCAGCTCATCCACCCTGCAGCCATCAGCTGTGTTTCACAGCCATGACTTCAACCTGACCACCTCACCCAGCCTTTAACCTGCCTGTGGATGGAGATGAGGCAGAGGGGTCACCATCAACACCATTTGATCCCCGAGGCCAGATTTGGACAGTGATGTGATGGCTGGAGATGCAGAAATGCCCACAGCACTGGTGTCATTCACACCTTCAAACAGCCTGGCCCTAAACAGTTTTTTAGGAGGTCATTGCATAATATCTATAGGCAGTCCTGCAAGTCTCTCACTTGGCCCCAGGGTCTACTTGCAGATGATCAATCAACTTGGTGTGTCATTCCTTAACACTGCTCCAAGACAGTTCAGAACAGAATGCTCACCTTCTCCATGTATTTCCCCCTACTGCCAGTCTCCTGCTATTTCACTTTTTTCCTAACTTTACCATTTCACCAGTCCTTACTAAGCAAATTTCTCAAAGTTACTCATTGTCCCTCAGCAGACACAGCGAGGGATGTGTCCTGAAAACTTTGCTTCTTTTGCAACTCAGATTTCTGCAAACTTTACCTTTTTGTACTTGATCTCTTGTTCCCAAGAGGTCACACTGACCGGACTAGGCCCAAACAAGGAAAGCATTGCATTGCACTAAAAAACCCAAATCCAACACAAACAGTGCTGGACCCAAGTTCTTCTTTTGCTCTCTGCCTTTGACCACTCCAAGTCACGCGCTGCCATCTCCCA